>NC_089838.1:77583267-78204100 GCF_035609145.1 Eleutherodactylus coqui | reverse complement strand
TTCCATTATGATGTCATAATGTAACATTCCATTATGATGCCATAATGCAAAATTCTATTATGATGTCATAATGCAACATTCCATTATGATGTCAAAATGTAACATTCTATTATGATGTCATAATGTAACATTCCATTATGTCATAATGTAACATTCCATTATGATGTCATAATGCAAAATTCTATTATGATGTCATAATGCAAAATTCCATTATGATGTCATAATGTAACATTCCATTATGATGTCATAATGTAACATTCCATTATGATGTCATAATGTAAAATTCCATTATGATGTCATAATGTAACATTCCATTATGATGTCATAATGCAAAATTCCATTATGATGTTATAATGTAACATTCCATAATGATGCCATAATGCAACATTCCATTATGATGTCATAATGCAACATTCCATTATGATGTCATAATGTAACATTCTATTATGATGTCATAATGTAACATTCCATTATGATGTTATAATGCAACATTCCATTATGATGCCACAATGCAAAATTATATTATGATGTCATAATGCAAAATTCCATTATGACATCATAATGTAACATTCCATTATGATGTCATAATGCAAAATTCCATTATGATGTCATAATGTAAAATTCCATTATGATGTCATAATGTAACATTCCATTATGATGTCATAATGTAAAATTCCATTATGATGTCATAATGTAACGTTCCATTATGATGTCATAATGCAAAATTCCATTATGATGTCATAATGCAAAATTCCATTAGGATGTCATAATGTAAAATTCCATTATGATGTCATAATGTAACATTCCATTATGATGTCATAATGTAAAATTCCATTATGATGTCATAATGCAAAATTCCATTATGATGTCATAATGCAACATTCCATTATGATGTCATAATGCAAAATTCCATTATGATGTCATAATGTAACATTCCATAATGATGCCATAATGCAAAATTCTATTATGATGTCATAATGCAACATTTCTTTATGATGTCATAATGTAACATTCTATTATGATGTCATAATGCAACATTCCATTATGATGTCATAATGTAACATTCCATTATGATGTCATAATGTAACATTCCATTATGATGTCATAATGCAAAATTCCATTATGATGTCAAAATGCAAAATTCCATTATGATGTCATAATGTAACATGCCATTATGATGTCATAATGCAAAATTCCATTATGATGTCATAATGTAACATTCCATTATGATGCCATAATGCAAAATTCTATTATGATGTCATAATGCAACATTCCATTATGATGTCATAATGTAACATTCTATTATGATGTCATAATGTAACATTCCATTATGATATCATAATGTAACATTCCATTATGATGTCATAATGCAAAATTCTATTATGATGTCATAATGCAAAATTCCATTATGATGTCATAATGTAACATTCCATTATGATGTCATAATGCAAAATTCCATTATGATGTCATAATGTAACATTCCATTATGATGTCATAATGTAAACTTCGATTATGATGTCATAATGTAACATTCCATTATGATGTCATAATGTAACATTCCATTATGATGTCATAATGCAAAATTCCATTATGATGTCATAATGCAAAATTCAATTGTGATGTCATAATGTAACATTCCATTATGATGTCATAATGCAAAATTCCATTATGATGTCATAATGCAACATTCCATTATGATGGCATAATGTAACATTCCATTATGATGTCATAATGCAAAATTCCATTATAATGCCATAATGCAACATTCCATTATGATGGCATAATGTAACATTCCATTATGATGTCATAATGTAACATTCCATTATGATGCCATAATGCAAAATTCTATTATGATGTCATAATGTAACATTCCATTATGATGCCATAATGCAAAATTCTATTATGATGTCATAATGCAACATTCCATTATGATGTCATAATGTAACATTCCATAATGATGCCATAATGCAAAATTCTATTATGATGGCATTAAGCAACATTCCATTATGATGTCATAATGTAACATTCTATTATGATGTCATAATGCAACATTCCATTATGATGTCATAATGTAACATTCTATTATGATGTCATAATGTAACATTCCATTATGATGTCATAATGTAACATTCCATTATGATGTCATAATGTAACATTCCATTATGATGTCATAATGCAAAATTCCATTATGATGTCATAATGCAAAATTCCATTATGATGTCATAATGTAACATTCCATTATGATGTCATAATGCAAAATTCCATTATGATGTCATAATGTAACATTCCATTACGATGTCATAATGTAACATTCCATTATGATGTCATAATGCAACATTCCATTATGATGTCATAATGTAACATTCCATAATGATGTCATAATGTAACATTCCATAATGATGCCATAATGCAAAATTCTATTATGATGTCATAATGCAACATTCCATTATGATGTCATAATGTAACATTCTATTATGATGTCATATTGTAACATTCCATTATGATGTCATAATGTAACATTCCATTATGATGTCATAATGCAAAATTCCATTATGATGTCATAATGTAACATTCCATTATGATGCCATAATGCAAAATTCTATTATGATGTCATAATGCAACATTCCATTATGATGTCATAATGTAACATTCCATTTTGATGTCATAATGTAACATTCCATTATGATGTCATAATGCAAAATTCCATTATGATGTCATAATGCAACATTCCATTATGATGTCATAATGCAAAATTCCATTATGATGTCATAATGCAACATTCCATTATGATGGCATAATGTAACATTCCATTATGATGCCATAATGCAAAATTCTATTATGATGTCATAATGCAAAATTCCATTATGATGTCATAATGTAACATTCCATAATGATGCCATAATGCAAAATTCTATTATGATGTCATAATGCAACATTCCATTATGATGTCATAATGTAACATTCTATTATGATGTCATGATGTAACATTCCATTATGATGTCATAATGTAACATTCCATTATGATGTCATAATGCAAAATTCCATTATGATGTCATAATGTAAAATTCCATTATGATGTCATAATGCACCATTCCATTATGATGTCATAATGCAAAATTCCATTATAATGTCATAATGTAACATTCCATAATGATGCCATAATGCAAAATTCTATTATGATGTCATAATGCAACATTCCATTATGATGTCATAATGTAACATTCTATTATGATGTCATAATGCAAAATTCCATTATGATGTCATAATGTAACATTCCATTATGATGTCATAATGCAAAATTCCATTATGATGTCATAATGTAAAATTCCATTATGATGTCATAATGTAACATTCCATTATGATGTCATAATGTAACATTCCATTATGATGTAATAATGCAAAATTCCATTATGATGTCATAATGCAACATTCCATTATGATGTCATAATGCAAAATTCCATTATGATGTCATAATGTAACATTCCATAATGATGCCATAATGCAAAATTCTATTATGATGGCATTAAGCAACATTCCATTATGATGTCATAATGTAACATTCCATTATGATGTCATAATGTAAAATTCCATTATGATGTCATAATGCAAAATTCCATTATGATGTAATAATGCAAAATTCCATTATGATGTCATAATGCAACATTCCATTATGATGTCATAATGCAACATTCCATTATGATGGCATAATGTAACATTCCATTATGATGCCATAATGCAAAATTCTATTATGATGTCATAATGCAAAATTCCATTATGATGTCATAATGTAACATTCCATAATGATGCCATAATGCAAAATTCTATTATGATGTCATAATGCAACATTCCATTATGATGTCATAATGCAACATTCCATTATGATGTCATAATGTAACATTCTATTATGATGTCATAATGCAAAATTCCATTATGATGTCATAATGTAACATTCCATTATGATGTCATAATGCAAAATTCCATTATGATGTCATAATGTAAAATTCCATTATGATGTCATAATGTAACATTCCATTATGATGTCATAATGTAACATTCCATTATGATGTAATAATGCAAAATTCCATTATGATGTCATAATGCAACATTCCATTATGATGTCATAATGCAAAATTCCATTATGATGTCATAATGTAACATTCCATAATGATGCCATAATGCAAAATTCTATTATGATGGCATTAAGCAACATTCCATTATGATGTCATAATGTAACATTCTATTATGATGTCATAATGCAGCATTCCATTATGATGTCATAATGTAACATTCCATTATGATGTCATAATGTAACATTCCATTATGATGTCATAATGTAAAATTCCATTATGATGTCATAATGTAACATTCCATTATGATGTTATAATGCAAAATTCCATAATGATGTCATAATGTAACATTCCATAATGATGCCATAATGCAAAATTCTATTATGATGTCATAATGCAACATTCCATTATGATGTCATAATGTAACATTCTATTATGATGTCATATTGTAACTTTCCATTATGATGTCATAATGTAACATTCCATTATGATGTCATAATGCAAAATTCCATTATGATGTCATAATGTAACATTCCATTATGATGCCATAATGCAAAATTCTATTATGATGTCATAATGCAACATTCCATTATGATGTCATAATGTAACATTCCATTTTGATGTCATAATGTAACATTCCATTATGATGTCATAATGCAAAATTCCATTATGATGTCATAATGCAACATTCCATTATGATGTCATAATGCAAAATTCCATTATGATGTCATAATGCAACATTCCATTATGATGGCATAATGTAACATTCCATTATGATGCCATAATGCAAAATTCTATTATGATGTCATAATGCAAAATTCCATTATGATGTCATAATGTAACATTCCATAATGATGCCATAATGCAAAATTCTATTATGATGTCATAATGCAACATTCCATTATGATGTCATAATGTAACATTCTATTATGATGTCATGATGTAACATTCCATTATGATGTCATAATGTAACATTCCATTATGATGTCATAATGCAAAATTCCATTATGATGTCATAATGTAAAATTCCATTATGATGTCATAATGCACCATTCCATTATGATGTCATAATGCAAAATTCCATTATAATGTCATAATGTAACATTCCATAATGATGCCATAATGCAAAATTCTATTATGATGTCATAATGCAACATTCCATTATGATGTCATAATGTAACATTCTATTATGATGTCATAATGCAAAATTCCATTATGATGTCATAATGTAACATTCCATTATGATGTCATAATGCAAAATTCCATTATGATGTCATAATGTAAAATTCCATTATGATGTCATAATGTAACATTCCATTATGATGTCATAATGTAACATTCCATTATGATGTAATAATGCAAAATTCCATTATGATGTCATAATGCAACATTCCATTATGATGTCATAATGCAAAATTCCATTATGATGTCATAATGTAACATTCCATAATGATGCCATAATGCAAAATTCTATTATGATGGCATTAAGCAACATTCCATTATGATGTCATAATGTAACATTCCATTATGATGTCATAATGTAAAATTCCATTATGATGTCATAATGCAAAATTCCATTATGATGTAATAATGCAAAATTCCATTATGATGTCATAATGCAACATTCCATTATGATGTCATAATGCAACATTCCATTATGATGGCATAATGTAACATTCCATTATGATGCCATAATGCAAAATTCTATTATGATGTCATAATGCAAAATTCCATTATGATGTCATAATGTAACATTCCATAATGATGCCATAATGCAAAATTCTATTATGATGTCATAATGCAACATTCCATTATGATGTCATAATGTAACATTCTATTATGATGTCATAATGCAAAATTCCATTATGATGTCATAATGTAACATTCCATTATGATGTCATAATGCAAAATTCCATTATGATGTCATAATGTAAAATTCCATTATGATGTCATAATGTAACATTCCATTATGATGTCATAATGTAACATTCCATTATGATGTAATAATGCAAAATTCCATTATGATGTCATAATGCAACATTCCATTATGATGTCATAATGCAAAATTCCATTATGATGTCATAATGTAACATTCCATAATGATGCCATAATGCAAAATTCTATTATGATGGCATTAAGCAACATTCCATTATGATGTCATAATGTAACATTCCATTATGATGTCATAATGTAAAATTCCATTATGATGTCATAATGCAAAATTCCATTATGATGTAATAATGCAAAATTCCATTATGATGTCATAATGCAACATTCCATTATGATGTCATAATGCAACATTCCATTATGATGGCATAATGTAACATTCCATTATGATGCCATAATGCAAAATTCTATTATGATGTCATAATGCAAAATTCCATTATGATGTCATAATGTAACATTCCATAATGATGCCATAATGCAAAATTCTATTATGATGTCATAATGCAACATTCCATTATGATGTCATAATGCAACATTCCATTATGATGTCATAATGTAACATTCTATTATGATGTCATAATGCAAAATTCCATTATGATGTCATAATGTAACATTCCATTATGATGTCATAATGCAAAATTCCATTATGATGTCATAATGTAAAATTACATTATGATGTCATAATGTAACATTCCATTATGATGTCATAATGTAACATTCCATTATGATGTAATAATGCAAAATTCCATTATGATGTCATAATGCAACATTCCATTATGATGTCATAATGCAAAATTCCATTATGATGTCATAATGTAACATTCCATAATGATGCCATAATGCAAAATTCTATTATGATGGCATTAAGCAACATTCCATTATGATGTCATAATGTAACATTCTATTATGATGTCATAATGCAGCATTCCATTATGATGTCATAATGTAACATTCCATTATGATGTCATAATTTAACATTCCATTATGATGTCATAATGCAAAATTCCATTATGATGTCATAATGCAAAATTCTATTATGATGTCATAATGTAACATTCCATTATGATGTCATAATGCAAAATTCCATTATGATGTCATAATGCAACATTCCATTATGATGGCATAATGTAACATTCCATTATGATGTCATAATGTAACATTCCATTATGATGCCATAATGCAAAATTCTATTATGATGTCATAATGTAACATTCCATTATGATGCCATAATGCAAAATTCTATTATGATGTCATAATGCAACATTCCATTATGATGTCATAATGTAACATTCCATAATGATGCCATAATGCAAAATTCTATTATGATGGCATTAAGCAACATTCCATTATGATGTCATAATGTAACATTCTATTATGATGTCATAATGCAACATTCCATTATGATGTCATAATGTAACATTCTATTATGATGTCATAATGTAACATTCCATTATGATGTCATAATGTAACATTCCATTATGATGTCATAATGTAACATTCCATTATGATGTCATAATGCAAAATTCCATTATGATGTCATAATGCAAAATTCCATTATGATGTCATAATGTAACATTCCATTATGATGTCATAATGCAAAATTCCATTATGATGTCATAATGTAACATTCCATTACGATGTCATAATGTAACATTCCATTATGATGTCATAATGTAAAATTCCTTTATGATGTCATAATGTAACATTCCATTATGATGTCATAATGCAACATTCCATTATGATGTCATAATGTAACATTCCATAATGATGTCATAATGTAACATTCCATAATGATGCCATAATGCAAAATTCTATTATGATGTCATAATGCAACATTCCATTATGATGTCATAATGTAACATTCCATTATGATGTCATAATGCAAAATTCCATTATGATGTCATAATGTAAAATTCCATTATGATGTCATAATGTAACATTCCATTATGATGTCATAATGTAACATTCCATTATGATGTAATAATGCAAAATTCCATTATGATGTCATAATGCAACATTCCATTATGATGTCATAATGCAAAATTCCATTATGATGTCATAATGTAACATTCCATAATGATGCCATAATGCAAAATTCTATTATGATGGCATTAAGCAACATTCCATTATGATGTCATAATGTAACATTCCATTATGATGTCATAATGTAAAATTCCATTATGATGTCATAATGCACCATTCCATTATGATGTCATAATGCAAAATTCCATTATAATGTCATAATGTAACATTCCATAATGATGCCATAATGCAAAATTCTATTATGATGTCATAATGCAACATTCCATTATGATGTCATAATGTAACATTCTATTATGATGTCATAATGCAAAATTCCATTATGATGTCATAATGTAACATTCCATTATGATGTCATAATGCAAAATTCCATTATGATGTCATAATGTAAAATTCCATTATGATGTCATAATGTAACATTCCATTATGATGTCATAATGTAACATTCCATTATGATGTAATAATGCAAAATTCCATTATGATGTCATAATGCAACATTCCATTATGATGTCATAATGCAAAATTCCATTATGATGTCATAATGTAACATTCCATAATGATGCCATAATGCAAAATTCTATTATGATGGCATTAAGCAACATTCCATTATGATGTCATAATGTAACATTCTATTATGATGTCATAATGCAGCATTCCATTATGATGTCATAATGTAACATTCCATTATGATGTCATAATTTAACATTCCATTATGATGTCATAATGCAAAATTCCATTATGATGTCATAATGCAAAATTCAATTATGATGTCATAATGTAACATTCCATTATGATTTCATAATGCAAAATTCCATTATGATGTCATAATGCAACATTCCATTATGATGGCATAATGTAACATTCCATTATGATGCCATAATGCAAAATTCTATTATGATGTCATAATGTAACATTCCATTATGATGCCATAATGCAAAATTCTATTATGATGTCATAATGTAACATTCCATTATGATGCCATAATGCAAAATTCTATTATGATGTCATAATGCAACATTCCATTATGATGTCATAATGTAACATTCCATAATGATGCCATAATGCAAAATTCTATTATGATGGCATTAAGCAACATTCCATTATGATGTCATAATGTAACATTCTATTATGATGTCATAATGCAACATTCCATTATGATGTCATAATGTAACATTCTATTATGATGTCATAATGTAACATTCCATTATGATGTCATAATGTAACATTCCATTATGATGTCATAATGTAACATTCCATTATGATGTCATAATGCAAAATTCCATTATGATGTCATAATGCAAAATTCCATTATGATGTCATAATGTAACATTCCATTATGATGTCATAATGCAAAATTCCATTATGATGTCATAATGTAACATTCCATTACGATGTCATAATGTAACATTCCATTATGATGTCATAATGTAAAATTCCTTTATGATGTCATAATGTAACATTCCATTATGATGTCATAATGCAACATTCCATTATGATGTCATAATGTAACATTCCATATTGATGTCATAATGTAACATTCCATAATGATGCCATAATGCAAAATTCTATTATGATGTCATAATGCAACATTCCATTATGATGTCATAATGTAACATTCTATTATGATGTCATATTGTAACATTCCATTATGATGTCATAATGTAACATTCCATTATGATGTCATAATGCAAAATTCCATTATGATGTCATAATGTAACATTCCATTATGATGCCATAATGCAAAATTCTATTATGATGTCATAATGCAACATTCCATTATGATGTCATAATGTAACATTCCATTTTGATGTCATAATGTAACATTCCATTATGATGTCATAATGCAAAATTCCATTATGATGTCATAATGCAACATTCCATTATGATGTCATAATGCAAAATTCAATTATGATGTCATAATGCAACATTCCATTATGATGTCATAATGCAAAATTCCATTATGATGTCATAATGCAACATTCCATAATGATGGCATAATGTAACATTCCATTATGATGCCATAATGCAAAATTCTATTATGATGTCATAATGCAAAATTCCATTATGATGTCATAATGTAACATTCCATAATGATGCCATAATGCAAAATTCTATTATGATGTCATAATGCAACATTCCATTATGATGTCATAATGTAACATTCTATTATGATGTCATAATGTAACATTCCATTATGATGTCATAATGCAAAATTCCATTATGATGTCATAATGTAAAATTCCATTATGATGTCATAATGCACCATTCCATTATGATGTCATAATGCAAAATTCCATTATAATGTCATAATGTAACATTCCATAATGATGCCATAATGCAAAATTCTATTATGATGTCATAATGCAACATTCCATTATGATGTCATAATGTAACATTCTATTATGATGTCATAATGCAAAATTCCATTATGATGTCATAATGTAACATTCCATTATGATGTCATAATGCAAAATTCCATTATGATGTCATAATGTAAAATTCCATTATGATGTCATAATGTAACATTCCATTATGATGTCATAATGTAACATTCCATTATGATGTAATAATGCAAAATTCCATTATGATGTCATAATGCAACATTCCATTATGATGTCATAATGCAAAATTCCATTATGATGTCATAATGTAACATTCCATAATGATGCCATAATGCAAAATTCTACTATGATGGCATTAAGCAACATTCCATTATGATGTCATAATGTAACATTCTATTATGATGTCATAATGCAGCATTCCATTATGATGTCATAATGTAACATTCCATTATGATGTCATAATGTAACATTCCATTATGATGTCATAATGCAAAATTCCATTATGATGTCATAATGCAAAATTCCATTATGATGTCATAATGTAACATTCCATTATGATGTCATAATGCAAAATTCCATTATGATGTCATAATGCAACATTCCATTATGATGGCATAATGTAACATTCCATTATGATGCCATAATGCAAAATTCTATTATGATGTCATAATGTAACATTCCATTATGATGCCATAATGCAAAATTCTATTATGATGTCATAATGCAACATTCCATTATGATGTCATAATGTAACATTCCATAATGATGCCATAATGCAAAATTCTATTATGATGGCATTAAGCAACATTCCATTATGATGTCATAATGTAACATTCTATTATGATGTCATAATGCAACATTCCATTATGATGTCATAATGTAACATTCTATTATGATGTCATAATGTAACATTCCATTATGATGTCATAATGTAACATTCCATTATGATGTCATAATGTAACATTCCATTATGATGTCATAATGCAAAATTCCATTATGATGTCATAATGCAAAATTCCATTATGATGTCATAATGTAACATTCCATTATGATGTCATAATGCAAAATTCCATTATGATGTCATAATGTAACATTCCATTACGATGTCATAATGTAACATTCCATTATGATGTCATAATGTAAAATTCCTTTATGATGTCATAATGTAACATTCCATTATGATGTCATAATGCAACATTCCATTATGATGTCATAATGTAACATTCCATAATGATGTCATAATGTAACATTCCATAATGATGCCATAATGCAAAATTCTATTATGATGTCATAATGCAACATTCCATTATGATGTCATAATGTAACATTCTATTATGATGTCATATTGTAACATTCCATTATGATGTCATAATGTAACATTCCATTATGATGTCATAATGCAAAATTCCATTATGATGTCATAATGTAACATTCCATTATGATGCCATAATGCAAAATTCTATTATGATGTCATAATGCAACATTCCATTATGATGTCATAATGTAACATTCCATTTTGATGTCATAATGTAACATTCCATTATGATGTCATAATGCAAAATTCCATTATGATGTCATAATGCAACATTCCATTATGATGTCATAATGCAACATTCCATTATGATGTCATAATGCAACATTCCATTATGATGTCATAATGCAAAATTCCATTATGATGTCATAATGCAACATTCCATTATGATGGCATAATGTAACATTCCATTATGATGCCATAATGCAAAATTCTATTATGATGTCATAATGCAAAATTCCATTATGATGTCATAATGTAACCTTCCATAATGATGCCATAATGCAAAATTCTATTATGATGTCATAATGCAACATTCCATTATGATGTCATAATGTAACATTCTATTATGATGTCATATTGTAACATTCCATTATGATGTCATAATGTAACATTCCATTATGATGTCATAATGCAAAATTCCATTATGATGTCATAATGTAAAATTCCATTATGATGTCATAATGCACCATTCCATTATGATGTCATAATGCAAAATTCCATTATAATGTCATAATGTAACATTCCATAATGATGCCATAATGCAAAATTCTATTATGATGTCATAATGCAACATTCCATTATGATGTCATAATGTAACATTCTATTATGATGTCATAATGCAAAATTCCATTATGATGTCATAATGTAACATTCCATTATGATGTCATAATGCAAAATTCCATTATGATGTCATAATGTAAAATTCCATTATGATGTCATAATGTAACATTCCATTATGATGTCATAATGTAACATTCCATTATGATGTAATAATGCAAAATTCCATTATGATGTCATAATGCAACATTCCATTATGATGTCATAATGCAAAATTCTATTATGATGGCATTAAGCAACATTCCATTATGATGTCATAATGTAACATTCTATTATGATGTCATAATGCAGCATTCCATTATGATGTCATAATGTAACATTTCCATTATGATGTCATAATGTAACATTCCATTATGATGTCATAATGTAAAATTCCATTATGATGTCATAATGTAACATTCCATTATGATGTTATAATGCAAAATTCCATTATGATGTCATAATGTAACATTCCATTATGATGTCATAATGTAAACTTCTATTATGATGTCATAATGTAACATTCCATTATGATGTCATAATGTAACATTCCATTATGATGTCATAATGCAAAATTCCATTATGATGTCATAATGCAAAATTCCATTGTGATGTCATAATGTAACATTCACTTATGATGTCATAATGCAAAATTCCATTATGATGTCATAATGCAACATTCCATTATGATGGCATAATGTAACATTCCATTATGATGTCATAATGCAAAATTCTATTATGATGTCATAATGCAAAATTCCATTATGATGTCATAATATAACATTCCATTATGATGTCTTAATGTAACATTCCATTATGATGTCATAATGCAACATTCCATTATGATGTCATAATGTAACATTCCATAATGATGCCATAATGCAAAATTCTATTATGATGTCATAATGCAACATTCCATTATGATGTCATAATCTAACATTCTATTATGATGTCATAATGTAACATTCCATTATGATGTCATAATGTAACATTCCATTATGATGTCATAATGCAAAATTCCATTATGATGTCATAATGCAAAATTCCATTATGATGTCATAATGCAAAATTCCATTATGATGTCATAATGTAACATTCCATTATGATGCCATAATGCAAAATTCTATTATGATGTCATAATGCAACATTCCATTATGATGTCATAATGTAACATTCCATTATGATGTCATAATGTAACATTCCATTATGATGTCATAATGCAAAATTCCATTATGATGTCATAATGTAAAATTCCATTATGATGTCATAATGCAAAATTCCATTATGATGTCATAATGTAAAATTCCATTATGATGTCATAATGCAAAATTCCAATATGATGTCATAATGCAACATTCCATTATGATGTCATAATGCAAAATTCCATTATGATGTCATAATGTAACATTCCATAATGATGCCATAATGCTAAATTCTATTATGATGTCTTAATGCAACATTCCATTATGATGTCATAATGTAACATTCTATTATGATGTCATAATGCAACATTCCATTATGATGTCATAATGTAACATTCTATTATGATGTCATAATGTAACATTCCATTATGATGTCATAATGTAACATTCCATTATGATGTCCTAATGCAAAATTCCATTATGATGTCATAATGCAAAATTCCATTATGATGTCATAATATAACATGCCATTATGATGTCATAATGCAAAATTCCATTACGATGTCATAATGTTACATTCCATTATGATGCCATAATGCAAAATTCTATTATGATGTCATAATGCAACATTCCATTATGATGTCATAATGTAACATTCTATTATGATGTCATAATGTAACATTCCATTGTGATGTCATAATGTAACATTCCATTATGATGTCATAATGCAAAATTCTATTATGATGTCATAATGCAAAATTCCATTATGATGTCATAATCTAACATTCCATTATGATGTCATAATGTAACATTCCATTATGATGTCATAATGTAAAATTCCATTATGATGTCATAATGTAACATTCCATTATGATGTCATAATGCAAAATTCCATTATGATGTCATAATGCAACATTCCATTATGATGTCATAATGCAAAATTCCATTATGATGTTATAATGTAACATTCCATAATGATGCCATAATGCAACATTCCATTATGATGTCATAATGCAACATTCCATTATGATGTCATAATGTAACATTCTATTATGATGTCATAATGTAACATTCCATTATGATGTTATAATGCAACATTCCATTATGATGCCATAATGCAAAATTCTATTATGATGTCATAATGCAAAATTCCATTATGACATCATAATGTAACATTCCATTATGATGTCATAATGCAAAATTCCATTATGATGTCATAATGTAAAATTCCATTATGATGTCATAATGTAACATTCCATTATGATGTCATAATGTAAAATTCCATTATGATGTCATAATGTAACATTCCATTATGATGTCATAATGCAAAATTCCATTATGATGTCATAATGCAACATTCCATTATGATGTCATAATGCAAAATTCCATTATGATGTCATAATGTAAAATTCCATTATGATGTCATAATGTAACATTCCATTATGATGTCATAATGTAAAATTCCATTATGATGTCATAATGCAAAATTCCATTATGATGTCATAATGCAACATTCCATTATGATGTCATAATGCAAAATTCCATTATGATGTCATAATGTAACATTCCATAATGATGCCATAATGCAAAATTCTATTATGATGTCATAATGCAAAATTCTATTATGATGTCATAATGTAACATTCTATTATGATGTCATAATGCAACATTCCATTATGATGTCATAATGTAACATTCCATTATGATGTCATAATGTAACATTCCATTATGATGTCATAATGTAACATTCCATTATGATGTCATAATGCAAAATTCCATTATGATGTCATAATGCAAAATTCCATTATGATGTCATAATGTAACATGCCATTATGATGTCATAATGCAAAATTCCATTATGATGTCATAATGTAACATTCCATTATGATGCCATAATGCAAAATTCTATTATGATGTCAAAATGCAACATTCCATTATGATGTCATAATGTAACATTCTATTATGATGTCATAATGTAACATTCCATTATGATATCATAATGTAACATTCCATTATGATGTCATAATGCAAAATTCTATTATGATGTCATAATGCAAAATTCCATTATGATGTCATAATGTAACATTCCATTATGATGTCATAATGCAAAATTCCATTATGATGTCATAATGTAACATTCCATTATGATGTCATAATGCAAAACTTCTATTATGATGTAATAATGTAACATTCCATTATGATGTCATAATGTAACATTCCATTATGATGTCATAATGCAAAATTCCATTATGATGTCATAATGCAAAATTCCATTGTGATGTCATAATGTAACATTCCATTATGATGTCATAATGCAAAATTCCATTATGATGTCATAATGCAACATTCCATTATGATGGCATAATGTAACATTCCATTATGATGTCATAATGCAAAATTCTATTATGATGTCATAATGCAAAATTCCATTATGATGTCATAATGTAACATTCCATTATGATGTCATAATGTAACATTCCATTATGATGTCATAATGCAACATTCCATTATGATGTCATAATGCAAAATTCTATTATGATGTCATAATGCAACATTCCATTATGATGTCATAATGTAACATTCTATTATGATGTCATAATGTAATATTCCATTATGATGTCATAATGTAACATTCCATTATGATGTCATAATGCAAAATTCCATTATGATGTCATAATGCAACATTCCATTATGATGGCATAATGTAACATTCCATTATGATGTCATAATGCAAAATTCTATTATGATGTCATAATGCAAAATTCCATTATGATGTCATAATGTAACATTCCATTATGATGTCATAATGTAACATTCCATTATGATGTCATAATGCAACATTCCATAATGATGCCATAATGCAAAATTCTATTATGATGTCATAATGCAACATTCCATTATGATGTCATAATGTAACATTCTATTATGATGTCATAATGTAATATTCCATTATGATGTCATAATGTAACATTCCATTATGATGTCATAATGCAAAATTCCATTATGATGTCATAATGCAAAATTCCATTATGATGTCATAATGCAAAATTCCATTATGATGTCATAATGCAAAATTCCATTATGATGTCATAATGTAACATTCCATTATGATGCCATAATGCAAAATTCTATTATGATGTCATAATGCAAAATTTCATTATGACATCATAATGTAACATTCCATTATGATGTCATAATGCAAAATTCCATTATGATGTCATAATGTAAAATTCCATTATGATGTCATAATGTAACATTCCATTATGATGTCATAATGTAAAATTCCATTATGATGTCATAATGTAACATTCCATTATGATGTCATAATGCAAAATTCCATTATGATGTCATAATGCAACATTCCATTATGATGTCATAATGCAAAATTCCATTATGATGTTATAATGTAACATTCCATAATGATGCCATAATGCAACATTCCATTATGATGTCATAATGCAACATTCCATTATGATGTCATAATGTAACATTCTATTATGATGTCATAATGTAACATTCCATTATGATGTCATAATGTAACATTCCATAATGATGTCATAATGCAAAATTCCATTATGATGAAATAATACAAAATACCATTATGATGCCATAATGCAAAATTCTATTATGATGTCATAATGCAACATTCCATTATGATGTCATAATGTAACATTCCATTATGATGTCATAATGTAACATTCCATTATGATGTCATAATGCAAAATTCCATTATGATGTCATAATGTTAAATTCCATTATGATGTCATAATGTAACATTCCATTATGATGTCACAATGTAAAATTCCATTATGATGTCATAATGTAACATTCCATTATGATGTAATAATGCAAAATTCCATTATGATGTCATAATGTAACATTCCATTATGATGTCATAATGTAACATTCCATTATGATGTCATAATGTAACATTCTATTATGATGTCATAATGTAACATTCCATTATGATGTCATAATGTAACATTCCATAATGATGTCATAATGCAAAATTCCATTATTATGATATAATACAAAATTCCATTATGATGTCAGAATGCAAAATTCCATTATGATGTCATAATGTAACATTCTATTATGATGCCATAATGCAAAATTCTATTATGATGTCATAATGCAACATTCCATTATGATGTCATAATGTAACATTCCATTATGATGTCATAATGTAACTTTCCATTATGATGTCATAATGCAAAATTCCATTATGATGTCATAATGTTAAATTCCATTATGATGTCATAATGTAACATTCCATTATGATGTCACAATGTAAAATTCCATTATGATGTCATAATGTAACATTCCATTATGATGTCATAATGCAAAATTCCATTATGATGTCATAATATAACATGCCATTATGATGTCATAATGCAAAATTCCATTATGATGTCATAATGTAACATTCCATTATGATGCCATAATGCAAAATTCTATTATGATGTCATAATGCAACATTCCATTATGATGTCATAATGTAACATTCTGTTATGATGTCATAATGTAACATTCCATTATGATGTCATAATGTAACATTCCATTATGATGTCATAATGCAAAATTCCATTATGATGTCATAATGCAAAATTCCATTATGATGTCATTATGTAACATTCCATTATGATGTCATTATGTAACATTCCATTATGATGTCATAATGTAACATTCCATTATGATGTCATAATGTAAAATTCCATTATGATGTCATAATGTAACATTCCATTATGATGTCATAATGCAAAATTCCATTATGATGTCATAATGCAACATTCCATTATGATGTCATAATGCAAAATTCCATTATGATGTTATAATGTAACATTCCATAATGATGCCATAATGCAACATTCCATTATGATGTCATAATGCAACATTCCATTATGATGTCATAATGTAACATTCCATTATGATGCCATAATGCAAAATTCTATTATGATGTCATAATGCAACATTCCATTATGATGTCATAATGTAACATTCTATTATGATGTCATAATGTAACATTCCATTATGATGTCATAATGTAACATTCCATTATTATGTCATAATGCAAAATTCTATTATAATGTCATAATGCAAAATTCCATTATGATGTCATAATGTAACATTCCATTATGATGTCATAATGTAACATTCCATTATGATGTCATAATGTAAAATTCCATTATGATGTCATAATGTAACATTCCATTATGATGTCATAATGTAAAATTCCATTATGATGTCATAATGTAACATTCCATTATGATGTCATAATGCAAAATTCCATTATGATGTCATAATGCAACATTCCATTATGATGTCATAATGCAAAATTCCATTATGATGTCATAATGTAAAATTCCATTATGATGTCATAATGTAACATTCCATTATGATGTCATGATGTAAAATTCCATTATGATGTCATAATGCAAAATTCCATTATGATGTCATAATGCAACATTCCATTATGATGTCATAATGCAAAATTCCATTATGATGTCATAATGTAACATTCCATAATGATGCCATAATGCAAAATTCTATTATGATGTCATAATGCAACATTCCTTTATGATGTCATAATGTAACATTCTATTATGATGTCATAATGCAACATTCCATTATGATGTCATAATGTAACATTCCATTATGATGTCATAATGTAACATTCCATTACGATGTCATAATGCAAAATTCCATTATGATGTCATAATGCAAAATTCCATTATGATGTCATAATGTAACATGCCATTATGATGTCATAATGCAAAATTCCATTATGATGTCATAATGTAACATTCCATTATGATGCCGTAATGCAAAATTCTATTATGATGTCATAATGCAACATTCCATTATGATGTCATAATGTAACATTCTATTATGATGTCATAATGTAACATTCCATTATGATATCATAATGTAACATTCCATTATGATGTCATAATGCAAAATTCTATTATGATGTCATAATGCAAAATTCCATTATGATGTCATAATGTAACATTCCATTATGATGTCATAATGCAAAATTCCATTATGATGTCATAATGTAACATTCCATTATGATGTCATAATGTAAACTTCTATTATGATGTCATAATGTAACATTCCATTATGATGTCATAATGTAACATTCCATTATGATGTCATAATGCAAAATTCCATTATGATGTCATAATGCAAAATTCCATTGTGATGTCATAATGTAACATTCACTTATGATGTCATAATGCAAAATTCCATTATGATGTCATAATGCAACATTCCATTATGATGGCATAATGTAACATTCCATTATGATGTCATAATGCAAAATTCTATTATGATGTCATAATGCAAAATTCCATTATGATGTCATAATATAACATTCCATTATGATGTCATAATGTAACATTCCATTATGATGTCATAATGCAACATTCCATTATGATGTCATAATGTAACATTCCATAATGATGCCATAATACAAAATTCTATTATGATGTCATAATGCAACATTCCATTATGATGTCATAATCTAACATTCTATTATGATGTCATAATGTAATATTCCATTATGATGTCATAATGTAACATTCCATTATGATGTCATAATGCAAAATTCCATTATGATGTCATAATGCAAAATTCCATTATGATGTCATAATGCAAAATTCCATTATGATGTCATAATGCAAAATTCCATTATGATGTCATAATGTAACATTCCATTATGATGCCATAATGCAAAATTCTATTATGATGTCATAATGCAACATTCCATTATGATGTCATAATGTAACATTCCATTTTGATGTCATAATGTAACATTCCATTATGATGTCATAATGCAAAATTCCATTATGATGTCATAATGCAACATTCCATTATGATGTCATAATGCAACATTCCATTATGATGGCATAATGTAACATTCCATTATGATGCCATAATGCAAAATTCTATTATGATGTCATAGTGCAAAATTCCATTATGATGTCATAATGTAAAATTCCATTATGATGTCATAATGTAACATTCCATTATGATGTCATAATGTAAAATTCCATTATGATGTCATAATGTAACATTCCATTATGATGTCATAATGCAAAATTCCATTATGATGTCATAATGTAAAATTCCATTATGATGTCATAATGTAACATTCCATTATGATGTCATAATGTAAAATTCCATTATGATGTCATAATGTAACATTCCATTATGATGTCATAATGCAAAATTCCATTATGATGTCATAATGCAACATTCCATTATGATGTCATAGTGCAAAATTCCATTATGATGTTATAATGTAACATTCCATAATGATGCCATAATGCAACATTCCATTATGATGTCATAATGCAACATTCCATTATGATGTCATAATGTAACATTCTATTATGATGTCATAATGTAACATTCCATTATGATGTCATAATGTAACATTCCATTATGATGTCATAATGCAAAATTCCATTATGATGATATAATACAAAATTCCATTATGATGTCATAATGCAAAATTCCATTATGATGTCATAATGTAACATTCCATAATGATGCCATAATGCAACATTCCATTATGATGTCATAATGCAACATTCCATTATGATGTCATAATGTAACATTCCATTATGATGCCATAATGTAACATTCCATAATGATGCCATAATGCAAAATTCTATTATGATGTCATAATGCAACATTCCATTATGATGTCATAATATAACATTCCATTATGATGTCATAATGTAACATTCCATTATGATGTCATAATGCAACATTCCATTATGATGTCATAATGTAACATTCCATAATGATGCCATAATGCAAAATTCTATTATGATGTCATAATGCAACATTCCATTATGATGTCATAATCTAACATTCTATTATGATGTCATAATGTAATATTCCATTATGATGTCATAATGTAACATTCCATTATGATGTCATAATGCAAAATTCCATTATGATGCCATAATGCAAAATTCTATTATGATGTCATAATGCAACATTCCATTATGATGTCATAATGTAACATTCCATTTTGATGTCATAATGTAACATTCCATTATGATGTCATAATGCAAAATTCCATTATGATGTCATAATGCAACATTCCATTATGATGTCATAATGCAACATTCCATTATGATGGCATAATGTAACATTCCATTATGATGCCATAATGCAAAATTCTATTATGATGTCATAGTGCAAAATTCCATTATGATGTCATAATGTAAAATTCCATTATGATGTCATAATGTAACATTCCATTATGATGTCATAATGTAAAATTCCATTATGATGTCATAATGTAACATTCCATTATGATGTCATAATGTAAAATTCCATTATGATGTCATAATGTAACATTCCATTATGATGTCATAATGCAAAATTCCATTATGATGTCATAATGTAAAATTCCATTATGATGTCATAATGTAACATTCCATTATGATGTCATAATGTAAAATTCCATTATGATGTCATAATGTAACATTCCATTATGATGTCATAATGCAAAATTCCATTATGATGTCATAATGCAACATTCCATTATGATGTCATAGTGCAAAATTCCATTATGATGTTATAATGTAACATTCCATAATGATGCCATAATGCAACATTCCATTATGATGTCATAATGCAACATTCCATTATGATGTCATAATGTAACATTCTATTATGATGTCATAATGTAACATTCCATTATGATGTCATAATGTAACATTCCATTATGATGTCATAATGCAAAATTCCATTATGATGATATAATACAAAATTCCATTATGATGTCATAATGCAAAATTCCATTATGATGTCATAATGCAACATTCCATAATGATGCCATAATGCAACATTCCATTATGATGTCATAATGCAACATTCCATTATGATGTCATAATGTAACATTCCATTATGATGCCATAATGTAACATTCCATAATGATGCCATAATGCAAAATTCTATTATGATGTCATAATGCAACATTCCATTATGATGTCATAATATAACATTCCATTATGATGTCATAATGTAACATTCCATTATGATGTCATAATGCAACATTCCATTATGATGTCATAATGTAACATTCCATAATGATGCCATAATGCAAAATTCTATTATGATGTCATAATGCAACATTCCATTATGATGTCATAATCTAACATTCTATTATGATGTCATAATGTAATATTCCATTATGATGTCATAATGTAACATTCCATTATGATGTCATAATGCAAAATTCCATTATGATGTCATAATGCAAAATTCCATTATGATGTCATAATGCAAAATTCCATTATGATGTCATAATGCAAAATTCCATTATGATGTCATAATGTAACATTCCATTATGATGCCATAATGCAAAATTCTATTATGATGTCATAATGCAACATTCCATTATGATGTCATAATGTAACATTCCATTTTGATGTCATAATGTAACATTCCATTATGATGTCATAATGCAAAATTCCATTATGATGTCATAATGCAACATTCCATTATGATGTCATAATGCAACATTCCATTATGATGGCATAATGTAACATTCCATTATGATGCCATAATGCAAAATTCTATTATGATGTCATAGTGCAAAATTCCATTATGATGTCATAATGTAAAATTCCATTATGATGTCATAATGTAACATTCCATTATGATGTCATAATGTAAAATTCCATTATGATGTCATAATGTAACATTCCATTATGATGTCATAATGCAAAATTCCATTATGATGTCATAATGTAAAATTCCATAATGATGCCATAATGCAAAATTCTATTATGATGTCATAATGCAACATTCCATTATGATGTCATAATGTAACATTCTATTATGATGTCATATTGTAACATTCCATTATGATGTCATAATGTAACATTCCATTATGATGTCATAATGCAAAATTCCATTATGATGTCATAATGTAACATTCCATTATGATGCCATAATGCAAAATTCTATTATGATGTCATAATGCAACATTCCATTATGATGTCATAATGTAACATTCCATTTTGATGTCATAATGTAACATTCCATTATGATGTCATAATGCAAAATTCCATTATGATGTCATAATGCAACATTCCATTATGATGTCATAATGCAAAATTCAATTATGATGTCATAATGCAACATTCCATTATGATGTCATAATGCAAAATTCCATTATGATGTCATAATGCAACATTCCATAATGATGGCATAATGTAACATTCCATTATGATGCCATAATGCAAAATTCTATTATGATGTCATAATGCAAAATTCCATTATGATGTCATAATGTAACATTCCATAATGATGCCATAATGCAAAATTCTATTATGATGTCATAATGCAACATTCCATTATGATGTCATAATGTAACATTCTATTATGATGTCATAATGTAACATTCCATTATGATGTCATAATGCAAAATTCCATTATGATGTCATAATGTAAAATTCCATTATGATGTCATAATGCACCATTCCATTATGATGTCATAATGCAAAATTCCATTATAATGTCATAATGTAACATTCCATAATGATGCCATAATGCAAAATTCTATTATGATGTCATAATGCAACATTCCATTATGATGTCATAATGTAACATTCTATTATGATGTCATAATGCAAAATTCCATTATGATGTCATAATGTAACATTCCATTATGATGTCATAATGCAAAATTCCATTATGATGTCATAATGTAAAATTCCATTATGATGTCATAATGTAACATTCCATTATGATGTCATAATGTAACATTCCATTATGATGTAATAATGCAAAATTCCATTATGATGTCATAATGCAACATTCCATTATGATGTCATAATGCAAAATTCCATTATGATGTCATAATGTAACATTCCATAATGATGCCATAATGCAAAATTCTACTATGATGGCATTAAGCAACATTCCATTATGATGTCATAATGTAACATTCTATTATGATGTCATAATGCAGCATTCCATTATGATGTCATAATGTAACATTCCATTATGATGTCATAATGTAACATTCCATTATGATGTCATAATGCAAAATTCCATTATGATGTCATAATGCAAAATTCCATTATGATGTCATAATGTAACATTCCATTATGATGTCATAATGCAAAATTCCATTATGATGTCATAATGCAACATTCCATTATGATGGCATAATGTAACATTCCATTATGATGCCATAATGCAAAATTCTATTATGATGTCATAATGTAACATTCCATTATGATGCCATAATGCAAAATTCTATTATGATGTCATAATGCAACATTCCATTATGATGTCATAATGTAACATTCCATAATGATGCCATAATGCAAAATTCTATTATGATGGCATTAAGCAACATTCCATTATGATGTCATAATGTAACATTCTATTATGATGTCATAATGCAACATTCCATTATGATGTCATAATGTAACATTCTATTATGATGTCATAATGTAACATTCCATTATGATGTCATAATGTAACATTCCATTATGATGTCATAATGTAACATTCCATTATGATGTCATAATGCAAAATTCCATTATGATGTCATAATGCAAAATTCCATTATGATGTCATAATGTAACATTCCATTATGATGTCATAATGCAAAATTCCATTATGATGTCATAATGTAACATTCCATTACGATGTCATAATGTAACATTCCATTATGATGTCATAATGTAAAATTCCTTTATGATGTCATAATGTAACATTCCATTATGATGTCATAATGCAACATTCCATTATGATGTCATAATGTAACATTCCATAATGATGTCATAATGTAACATTCCATAATGATGCCATAATGCAAAATTCTATTATGATGTCATAATGCAACATTCCATTATGATGTCATAATGTAACATTCTATTATGATGTCATATTGTAACATTCCATTATGATGTCATAATGTAACATTCCATTATGATGTCATAATGCAAAATTCCATTATGATGTCATAATGTAACATTCCATTATGATGCCATAATGCAAAATTCTATTATGATGTCATAATGCAACATTCCATTATGATGTCATAATGTAACATTCCATTTTGATGTCATAATGTAACATTCCATTATGATGTCATAATGCAAAATTCCATTATGATGTCATAATGCAACATTCCATTATGATGTCATAATGCAACATTCCATTATGATGTCATAATGCAACATTCCATTATGATGTCATAATGCAAAATTCCATTATGATGTCATAATGCAACATTCCATTATGATGGCATAATGTAACATTCCATTATGATGCCATAATGCAAAATTCTATTATGATGTCATAATGCAAAATTCCATTATGATGTCATAATGTAACCTTCCATAATGATGCCATAATGCAAAATTCTATTATGATGTCATAATGCAACATTCCATTATGATGTCATAATGTAACATTCTATTATGATGTCATATTGTAACATTCCATTATGATGTCATAATGTAACATTCCATTATGATGTCATAATGCAAAATTCCATTATGATGTCATAATGTAAAATTCCATTATGATGTCATAATGCACCATTCCATTATGATGTCATAATGCAAAATTCCATTATAATGTCATAATGTAACATTCCATAATGATGCCATAATGCAAAATTCTATTATGATGTCATAATGCAACATTCCATTATGATGTCATAATGTAACATTCTATTATGATGTCATAATGCAAAATTCCATTATGATGTCATAATGTAACATTCCATTATGATGTCATAATGCAAAATTCCATTATGATGTCATAATGTAAAATTCCATTATGATGTCATAATGTAACATTCCATTATGATGTCATAATGTAACATTCCATTATGATGTAATAATGCAAAATTCCATTATGATGTCATAATGCAACATTCCATTATGATGTCATAATGCAAAATTCTATTATGATGGCATTAAGCAACATTCCATTATGATGTCATAATGTAACATTCTATTATGATGTCATAATGCAGCATTCCATTATGATGTCATAATGTAACATTTCCATTATGATGTCATAATGTAACATTCCATTATGATGTCATAATGTAAAATTCCATTATGATGTCATAATGTAACATTCCATTATGATGTTATAATGCAAAATTCCATTATGATGTCATAATGTAACATTCCATTATGATGTCATAATGTAAACTTCTATTATGATGTCATAATGTAACATTCCATTATGATGTCATAATGTAACATTCCATTATGATGTCATAATGCAAAATTCCATTATGATGTCATAATGCAAAATTCCATTGTGATGTCATAATGTAACATTCACTTATGATGTCATAATGCAAAATTCCATTATGATGTCATAATGCAACATTCCATTATGATGGCATAATGTAACATTCCATTATGATGTCATAATGCAAAATTCTATTATGATGTCATAATGCAAAATTCCATTATGATGTCATAATATAACATTCCATTATGATGTCTTAATGTAACATTCCATTATGATGTCATAATGCAACATTCCATTATGATGTCATAATGTAACATTCCATAATGATGCCATAATGCAAAATTCTATTATGATGTCATAATGCAACATTCCATTATGATGTCATAATCTAACATTCTATTATGATGTCATAATGTAACATTCCATTATGATGTCATAATGTAACATTCCATTATGATGTCATAATGCAAAATTCCATTATGATGTCATAATGCAAAATTCCATTATGATGTCATAATGCAAAATTCCATTATGATGTCATAATGTAACATTCCATTATGATGCCATAATGCAAAATTCTATTATGATGTCATAATGCAACATTCCATTATGATGTCATAATGTAACATTCCATTATGATGTCATAATGTAACATTCCATTATGATGTCATAATGCAAAATTCCATTATGATGTCATAATGTAAAATTCCATTATGATGTCATAATGCAAAATTCCATTATGATGTCATAATGTAAAATTCCATTATGATGTCATAATGCAAAATTCCAATATGATGTCATAATGCAACATTCCATTATGATGTCATAATGCAAAATTCCATTATGATGTCATAATGTAACATTCCATAATGATGCCATAATGCTAAATTCTATTATGATGTCTTAATGCAACATTCCATTATGATGTCATAATGTAACATTCTATTATGATGTCATAATGCAACATTCCATTATGATGTCATAATGTAACATTCTATTATGATGTCATAATGTAACATTCCATTATGATGTCATAATGTAACATTCCATTATGATGTCCTAATGCAAAATTCCATTATGATGTCATAATGCAAAATTCCATTATGATGTCATAATATAACATGCCATTATGATGTCATAATGCAAAATTCCATTACGATGTCATAATGTTACATTCCATTATGATGCCATAATGCAAAATTCTATTATGATGTCATAATGCAACATTCCATTATGATGTCATAATGTAACATTCTATTATGATGTCATAATGTAACATTCCATTGTGATGTCATAATGTAACATTCCATTATGATGTCATAATGCAAAATTCTATTATGATGTCATAATGCAAAATTCCATTATGATGTCATAATCTAACATTCCATTATGATGTCATAATGTAACATTCCATTATGATGTCATAATGTAAAATTCCATTATGATGTCATAATGTAACATTCCATTATGATGTCATAATGCAAAATTCCATTATGATGTCATAATGCAACATTCCATTATGATGTCATAATGCAAAATTCCATTATGATGTTATAATGTAACATTCCATAATGATGCCATAATGCAACATTCCATTATGATGTCATAATGCAACATTCCATTATGATGTCATAATGTAACATTCTATTATGATGTCATAATGTAACATTCCATTATGATGTTATAATGCAACATTCCATTATGATGCCATAATGCAAAATTCTATTATGATGTCATAATGCAAAATTCCATTATGACATCATAATGTAACATTCCATTATGATGTCATAATGCAAAATTCCATTATGATGTCATAATGTAAAATTCCATTATGATGTCATAATGTAACATTCCATTATGATGTCATAATGTAAAATTCCATTATGATGTCATAATGTAACATTCCATTATGATGTCATAATGCAAAATTCCATTATGATGTCATAATGCAACATTCCATTATGATGTCATAATGCAAAATTCCATTATGATGTCATAATGTAAAATTCCATTATGATGTCATAATGTAACATTCCATTATGATGTCATAATGTAAAATTCCATTATGATGTCATAATGCAAAATTCCATTATGATGTCATAATGCAACATTCCATTATGATGTCATAATGCAAAATTCCATTATGATGTCATAATGTAACATTCCATAATGATGCCATAATGCAAAATTCTATTATGATGTCATAATGCAAAATTCTATTATGATGTCATAATGTAACATTCTATTATGATGTCATAATGCAACATTCCATTATGATGTCATAATGTAACATTCCATTATGATGTCATAATGTAACATTCCATTATGATGTCATAATGTAACATTCCATTATGATGTCATAATGCAAAATTCCATTATGATGTCATAATGCAAAATTCCATTATGATGTCATAATGTAACATGCCATTATGATGTCATAATGCAAAATTCCATTATGATGTCATAATGTAACATTCCATTATGATGCCATAATGCAAAATTCTATTATGATGTCAAAATGCAACATTCCATTATGATGTCATAATGTAACATTCTATTATGATGTCATAATGTAACATTCCATTATGATATCATAATGTAACATTCCATTATGATGTCATAATGCAAAATTCTATTATGATGTCATAATGCAAAATTCCATTATGATGTCATAATGTAACATTCCATTATGATGTCATAATGCAAAATTCCATTATGATGTCATAATGTAACATTCCATTATGATGTCATAATGCAAAACTTCTATTATGATGTAATAATGTAACATTCCATTATGATGTCATAATGTAACATTCCATTATGATGTCATAATGCAAAATTCCATTATGATGTCATAATGCAAAATTCCATTGTGATGTCATAATGTAACATTCCATTATGATGTCATAATGCAAAATTCCATTATGATGTCATAATGCAACATTCCATTATGATGGCATAATGTAACATTCCATTATGATGTCATAATGCAAAATTCTATTATGATGTCATAATGCAAAATTCCATTATGATGTCATAATGTAACATTCCATTATGATGTCATAATGTAACATTCCATTATGATGTCATAATGCAACATTCCATTATGATGTCATAATGCAAAATTCTATTATGATGTCATAATGCAACATTCCATTATGATGTCATAATGTAACATTCTATTATGATGTCATAATGTAATATTCCATTATGATGTCATAATGTAACATTCCATTATGATGTCATAATGCAAAATTCCATTATGATGTCATAATGCAACATTCCATTATGATGGCATAATGTAACATTCCATTATGATGTCATAATGCAAAATTCTATTATGATGTCATAATGCAAAATTCCATTATGATGTCATAATGTAACATTCCATTATGATGTCATAATGTAACATTCCATTATGATGTCATAATGCAACATTCCATAATGATGCCATAATGCAAAATTCTATTATGATGTCATAATGCAACATTCCATTATGATGTCATAATGTAACATTCTATTATGATGTCATAATGTAATATTCCATTATGATGTCATAATGTAACATTCCATTATGATGTCATAATGCAAAATTCCATTATGATGTCATAATGCAAAATTCCATTATGATGTCATAATGCAAAATTCCATTATGATGTCATAATGCAAAATTCCATTATGATGTCATAATGTAACATTCCATTATGATGCCATAATGCAAAATTCTATTATGATGTCATAATGCAAAATTTCATTATGACATCATAATGTAACATTCCATTATGATGTCATAATGCAAAATTCCATTATGATGTCATAATGTAAAATTCCATTATGATGTCATAATGTAACATTCCATTATGATGTCATAATGTAAAATTCCATTATGATGTCATAATGTAACATTCCATTATGATGTCATAATGCAAAATTCCATTATGATGTCATAATGCAACATTCCATTATGATGTCATAATGCAAAATTCCATTATGATGTTATAATGTAACATTCCATAATGATGCCATAATGCAACATTCCATTATGATGTCATAATGCAACATTCCATTATGATGTCATAATGTAACATTCTATTATGATGTCATAATGTAACATTCCATTATGATGTCATAATGTAACATTCCATAATGATGTCATAATGCAAAATTCCATTATGATGAAATAATACAAAATACCATTATGATGCCATAATGCAAAATTCTATTATGATGTCATAATGCAACATTCCATTATGATGTCATAATGTAACATTCCATTATGATGTCATAATGTAACATTCCATTATGATGTCATAATGCAAAATTCCATTATGATGTCATAATGTTAAATTCCATTATGATGTCATAATGTAACATTCCATTATGATGTCACAATGTAAAATTCCATTATGATGTCATAATGTAACATTCCATTATGATGTAATAATGCAAAATTCCATTATGATGTCATAATGTAACATTCCATTATGATGTCATAATGTAACATTCCATTATGATGTCATAATGTAACATTCTATTATGATGTCATAATGTAACATTCCATTATGATGTCATAATGTAACATTCCATAATGATGTCATAATGCAAAATTCCATTATTATGATATAATACAAAATTCCATTATGATGTCAGAATGCAAAATTCCATTATGATGTCATAATGTAACATTCTATTATGATGCCATAATGCAAAATTCTATTATGATGTCATAATGCAACATTCCATTATGATGTCATAATGTAACATTCCATTATGATGTCATAATGTAACTTTCCATTATGATGTCATAATGCAAAATTCCATTATGATGTCATAATGTTAAATTCCATTATGATGTCATAATGTAACATTCCATTATGATGTCACAATGTAAAATTCCATTATGATGTCATAATGTAACATTCCATTATGATGTCATAATGCAAAATTCCATTATGATGTCATAATATAACATGCCATTATGATGTCATAATGCAAAATTCCATTATGATGTCATAATGTAACATTCCATTATGATGCCATAATGCAAAATTCTATTATGATGTCATAATGCAACATTCCATTATGATGTCATAATGTAACATTCTGTTATGATGTCATAATGTAACATTCCATTATGATGTCATAATGTAACATTCCATTATGATGTCATAATGCAAAATTCCATTATGATGTCATAATGCAAAATTCCATTATGATGTCATTATGTAACATTCCATTATGATGTCATTATGTAACATTCCATTATGATGTCATAATGTAACATTCCATTATGATGTCATAATGTAAAATTCCATTATGATGTCATAATGTAACATTCCATTATGATGTCATAATGCAAAATTCCATTATGATGTCATAATGCAACATTCCATTATGATGTCATAATGCAAAATTCCATTATGATGTTATAATGTAACATTCCATAATGATGCCATAATGCAACATTCCATTATGATGTCATAATGCAACATTCCATTATGATGTCATAATGTAACATTCCATTATGATGCCATAATGCAAAATTCTATTATGATGTCATAATGCAACATTCCATTATGATGTCATAATGTAACATTCTATTATGATGTCATAATGTAACATTCCATTATGATGTCATAATGTAACATTCCATTATTATGTCATAATGCAAAATTCTATTATAATGTCATAATGCAAAATTCCATTATGATGTCATAATGTAACATTCCATTATGATGTCATAATGTAACATTCCATTATGATGTCATAATGTAAAATTCCATTATGATGTCATAATGTAACATTCCATTATGATGTCATAATGTAAAATTCCATTATGATGTCATAATGTAACATTCCATTATGATGTCATAATGCAAAATTCCATTATGATGTCATAATGCAACATTCCATTATGATGTCATAATGCAAAATTCCATTATGATGTCATAATGTAAAATTCCATTATGATGTCATAATGTAACATTCCATTATGATGTCATGATGTAAAATTCCATTATGATGTCATAATGCAAAATTCCATTATGATGTCATAATGCAACATTCCATTATGATGTCATAATGCAAAATTCCATTATGATGTCATAATGTAACATTCCATAATGATGCCATAATGCAAAATTCTATTATGATGTCATAATGCAACATTCCTTTATGATGTCATAATGTAACATTCTATTATGATGTCATAATGCAACATTCCATTATGATGTCATAATGTAACATTCCATTATGATGTCATAATGTAACATTCCATTACGATGTCATAATGCAAAATTCCATTATGATGTCATAATGCAAAATTCCATTATGATGTCATAATGTAACATGCCATTATGATGTCATAATGCAAAATTCCATTATGATGTCATAATGTAACATTCCATTATGATGCCGTAATGCAAAATTCTATTATGATGTCATAATGCAACATTCCATTATGATGTCATAATGTAACATTCTATTATGATGTCATAATGTAACATTCCATTATGATATCATAATGTAACATTCCATTATGATGTCATAATGCAAAATTCTATTATGATGTCATAATGCAAAATTCCATTATGATGTCATAATGTAACATTCCATTATGATGTCATAATGCAAAATTCCATTATGATGTCATAATGTAACATTCCATTATGATGTCATAATGTAAACTTCTATTATGATGTCATAATGTAACATTCCATTATGATGTCATAATGTAACATTCCATTATGATGTCATAATGCAAAATTCCATTATGATGTCATAATGCAAAATTCCATTGTGATGTCATAATGTAACATTCACTTATGATGTCATAATGCAAAATTCCATTATGATGTCATAATGCAACATTCCATTATGATGGCATAATGTAACATTCCATTATGATGTCATAATGCAAAATTCTATTATGATGTCATAATGCAAAATTCCATTATGATGTCATAATATAACATTCCATTATGATGTCATAATGTAACATTCCATTATGATGTCATAATGCAACATTCCATTATGATGTCATAATGTAACATTCCATAATGATGCCATAATACAAAATTCTATTATGATGTCATAATGCAACATTCCATTATGATGTCATAATCTAACATTCTATTATGATGTCATAATGTAATATTCCATTATGATGTCATAATGTAACATTCCATTATGATGTCATAATGCAAAATTCCATTATGATGTCATAATGCAAAATTCCATTATGATGTCATAATGCAAAATTCCATTATGATGTCATAATGCAAAATTCCATTATGATGTCATAATGTAACATTCCATTATGATGCCATAATGCAAAATTCTATTATGATGTCATAATGCAACATTCCATTATGATGTCATAATGTAACATTCCATTTTGATGTCATAATGTAACATTCCATTATGATGTCATAATGCAAAATTCCATTATGATGTCATAATGCAACATTCCATTATGATGTCATAATGCAACATTCCATTATGATGGCATAATGTAACATTCCATTATGATGCCATAATGCAAAATTCTATTATGATGTCATAGTGCAAAATTCCATTATGATGTCATAATGTAAAATTCCATTATGATGTCATAATGTAACATTCCATTATGATGTCATAATGTAAAATTCCATTATGATGTCATAATGTAACATTCCATTATGATGTCATAATGCAAAATTCCATTATGATGTCATAATGTAAAATTCCATTATGATGTCATAATGTAACATTCCATTATGATGTCATAATGTAAAATTCCATTATGATGTCATAATGTAACATTCCATTATGATGTCATAATGCAAAATTCCATTATGATGTCATAATGCAACATTCCATTATGATGTCATAGTGCAAAATTCCATTATGATGTTATAATGTAACATTCCATAATGATGCCATAATGCAACATTCCATTATGATGTCATAATGCAACATTCCATTATGATGTCATAATGTAACATTCTATTATGATGTCATAATGTAACATTCCATTATGATGTCATAATGTAACATTCCATTATGATGTCATAATGCAAAATTCCATTATGATGATATAATACAAAATTCCATTATGATGTCATAATGCAAAATTCCATTATGATGTCATAATGTAACATTCCATAATGATGCCATAATGCAACATTCCATTATGATGTCATAATGCAACATTCCATTATGATGTCATAATGTAACATTCCATTATGATGCCATAATGTAACATTCCATAATGATGCCATAATGCAAAATTCTATTATGATGTCATAATGCAACATTCCATTATGATGTCATAATATAACATTCCATTATGATGTCATAATGTAACATTCCATTATGATGTCATAATGCAACATTCCATTATGATGTCATAATGTAACATTCCATAATGATGCCATAATGCAAAATTCTATTATGATGTCATAATGCAACATTCCATTATGATGTCATAATCTAACATTCTATTATGATGTCATAATGTAATATTCCATTATGATGTCATAATGTAACATTCCATTATGATGTCATAATGCAAAATTCCATTATGATGCCATAATGCAAAATTCTATTATGATGTCATAATGCAACATTCCATTATGATGTCATAATGTAACATTCCATTTTGATGTCATAATGTAACATTCCATTATGATGTCATAATGCAAAATTCCATTATGATGTCATAATGCAACATTCCATTATGATGTCATAATGCAACATTCCATTATGATGGCATAATGTAACATTCCATTATGATGCCATAATGCAAAATTCTATTATGATGTCATAGTGCAAAATTCCATTATGATGTCATAATGTAAAATTCCATTATGATGTCATAATGTAACATTCCATTATGATGTCATAATGTAAAATTCCATTATGATGTCATAATGTAACATTCCATTATGATGTCATAATGTAAAATTCCATTATGATGTCATAATGTAACATTCCATTATGATGTCATAATGCAAAATTCCATTATGATGTCATAATGTAAAATTCCATTATGATGTCATAATGTAACATTCCATTATGATGTCATAATGTAAAATTCCATTATGATGTCATAATGTAACATTCCATTATGATGTCATAATGCAAAATTCCATTATGATGTCATAATGCAACATTCCATTATGATGTCATAGTGCAAAATTCCATTATGATGTTATAATGTAACATTCCATAATGATGCCATAATGCAACATTCCATTATGATGTCATAATGCAACATTCCATTATGATGTCATAATGCAACATTCTATTATGATGTCATAATGTAACATTCCATTATGATGTCATAATGTAACATTCCATTATGATGTCATAATGCAAAATTCCATTATGATGATATAATACAAAATTCCATTATGATGTCATAATGCAAAATTCCATTATGATGTCATAATGTAACATTCCATAATGATGCCATAATGCAACATTCCATTATGATGTCATAATGCAACATTCCATTATGATGTCATAATGTAACATTCCATTATGATGCCATAATGTAACATTCCATAATGATGCCATAATGCAAAATTCTATTATGATGTCATAATGCAACATTCCATTATGATGTCATAATGCAAAATTCCATTGTGATGTCATAATGTAACATTCCATTATGATGTCATAATGCAAAATTCCATTATGATGTCATAATGCAACATTCCATTATGATGGCATAATGTAACATTCCATTATGATGTCATAATGCAAAATTCTATTATGATGTCATAATGCAAAATTCCATTATGATGTCATAATGTAACATTCCATTATGATGTCATAATGTAACATTCCATTATGATGTCATAATGCAACATTCCATTATGATGTCATAATGCAAAATTCTATTATGATGTCATAATGCAACATTCCATTATGATGTCATAATGTAACATTCTATTATGATGTCATAATGTAATATTCCATTATGATGTCATAATGTAACATTCCATTATGATGTCATAATGCAAAATTCCATTATGATGTCATAATGCAACATTCCATTATGATGGCATAATGTAACATTCCATTATGATGTCATAATGCAAAATTCTATTATGATGTCATAATGCAAAATTCCATTATGATGTCATAATGTAACATTCCATTATGATGTCATAATGTAACATTCCATTATGATGTCATAATGCAACATTCCATAATGATGCCATAATGCAAAATTCTATTATGATGTCATAATGCAACATTCCATTATGATGTCATAATGTAACATTCTATTATGATGTCATAATGTAATATTCCATTATGATGTCATAATGTAACATTCCATTATGATGTCATAATGCAAAATTCCATTATGATGTCATAATGCAAAATTCCATTATGATGTCATAATGCAAAATTCCATTATGATGTCATAATGCAAAATTCCATTATGATGTCATAATGTAACATTCCATTATGATGCCATAATGCAAAATTCTATTATGATGTCATAATGCAAAATTTCATTATGACATCATAATGTAACATTCCATTATGATGTCATAATGCAAAATTCCATTATGATGTCATAATGTAAAATTCCATTATGATGTCATAATGTAACATTCCATTATGATGTCATAATGTAAAATTCCATTATGATGTCATAATGTAACATTCCATTATGATGTCATAATGCAAAATTCCATTATGATGTCATAATGCAACATTCCATTATGATGTCATAATGCAAAATTCCATTATGATGTTATAATGTAACATTCCATAATGATGCCATAATGCAACATTCCATTATGATGTCATAATGCAACATTCCATTATGATGTCATAATGTAACATTCTATTATGATGTCATAATGTAACATTCCATTATGATGTCATAATGTAACATTCCATAATGATGTCATAATGCAAAATTCCATTATGATGAAATAATACAAAATACCATTATGATGCCATAATGCAAAATTCTATTATGATGTCATAATGCAACATTCCATTATGATGTCATAATGTAACATTCCATTATGATGTCATAATGTAACATTCCATTATGATGTCATAATGCAAAATTCCATTATGATGTCATAATGTTAAATTCCATTATGATGTCATAATGTAACATTCCATTATGATGTCACAATGTAAAATTCCATTATGATGTCATAATGTAACATTCCATTATGATGTAATAATGCAAAATTCCATTATGATGTCATAATGTAACATTCCATTATGATGTCATAATGTAACATTCCATTATGATGTCATAATGTAACATTCTATTATGATGTCATAATGTAACATTCCATTATGATGTCATAATGTAACATTCCATAATGATGTCATAATGCAAAATTCCATTATTATGATATAATACAAAATTCCATTATGATGTCAGAATGCAAAATTCCATTATGATGTCATAATGTAACATTCTATTATGATGCCATAATGCAAAATTCTATTATGATGTCATAATGCAACATTCCATTATGATGTCATAATGTAACATTCCATTATGATGTCATAATGTAACTTTCCATTATGATGTCATAATGCAAAATTCCATTATGATGTCATAATGTTAAATTCCATTATGATGTCATAATGTAACATTCCATTATGATGTCACAATGTAAAATTCCATTATGATGTCATAATGTAACATTCCATTATGATGTCATAATGCAAAATTCCATTATGATGTCATAATATAACATGCCATTATGATGTCATAATGCAAAATTCCATTATGATGTCATAATGTAACATTCCATTATGATGCCATAATGCAAAATTCTATTATGATGTCATAATGCAACATTCCATTATGATGTCATAATGTAACATTCTGTTATGATGTCATAATGTAACATTCCATTATGATGTCATAATGTAACATTCCATTATGATGTCATAATGCAAAATTCCATTATGATGTCATAATGCAAAATTCCATTATGATGTCATTATGTAACATTCCATTATGATGTCATTATGTAACATTCCATTATGATGTCATAATGTAACATTCCATTATGATGTCATAATGTAAAATTCCATTATGATGTCATAATGTAACATTCCATTATGATGTCATAATGCAAAATTCCATTATGATGTCATAATGCAACATTCCATTATGATGTCATAATGCAAAATTCCATTATGATGTTATAATGTAACATTCCATAATGATGCCATAATGCAACATTCCATTATGATGTCATAATGCAACATTCCATTATGATGTCATAATGTAACATTCCATTATGATGCCATAATGCAAAATTCTATTATGATGTCATAATGCAACATTCCATTATGATGTCATAATGTAACATTCTATTATGATGTCATAATGTAACATTCCATTATGATGTCATAATGTAACATTCCATTATTATGTCATAATGCAAAATTCTATTATAATGTCATAATGCAAAATTCCATTATGATGTCATAATGTAACATTCCATTATGATGTCATAATGTAACATTCCATTATGATGTCATAATGTAAAATTCCATTATGATGTCATAATGTAACATTCCATTATGATGTCATAATGTAAAATTCCATTATGATGTCATAATGTAACATTCCATTATGATGTCATAATGCAAAATTCCATTATGATGTCATAATGCAACATTCCATTATGATGTCATAATGCAAAATTCCATTATGATGTCATAATGTAAAATTCCATTATGATGTCATAATGTAACATTCCATTATGATGTCATGATGTAAAATTCCATTATGATGTCATAATGCAAAATTCCATTATGATGTCATAATGCAACATTCCATTATGATGTCATAATGCAAAATTCCATTATGATGTCATAATGTAACATTCCATAATGATGCCATAATGCAAAATTCTATTATGATGTCATAATGCAACATTCCTTTATGATGTCATAATGTAACATTCTATTATGATGTCATAATGCAACATTCCATTATGATGTCATAATGTAACATTCCATTATGATGTCATAATGTAACATTCCATTACGATGTCATAATGCAAAATTCCATTATGATGTCATAATGCAAAATTCCATTATGATGTCATAATGTAACATGCCATTATGATGTCATAATGCAAAATTCCATTATGATGTCATAATGTAACATTCCATTATGATGCCGTAATGCAAAATTCTATTATGATGTCATAATGCAACATTCCATTATGATGTCATAATGTAACATTCTATTATGATGTCATAATGTAACATTCCATTATGATATCATAATGTAACATTCCATTATGATGTCATAATGCAAAATTCTATTATGATGTCATAATGCAAAATTCCATTATGATGTCATAATGTAACATTCCATTATGATGTCATAATGCAAAATTCCATTATGATGTCATAATGTAACATTCCATTATGATGTCATAATGTAAACTTCTATTATGATGTCATAATGTAACATTCCATTATGATGTCATAATGTAACATTCCATTATGATGTCATAATGCAAAATTCCATTATGATGTCATAATGCAAAATTCCATTGTGATGTCATAATGTAACATTCACTTATGATGTCATAATGCAAAATTCCATTATGATGTCATAATGCAACATTCCATTATGATGGCATAATGTAACATTCCATTATGATGTCATAATGCAAAATTCTATTATGATGTCATAATGCAAAATTCCATTATGATGTCATAATATAACATTCCATTATGATGTCATAATGTAACATTCCATTATGATGTCATAATGCAACATTCCATTATGATGTCATAATGTAACATTCCATTATGATGTCATAATGTAAAATTCCATTATGATGTCATAATGTAACATTCCATTATGATGTCATAATGCAAAATTCCATTATGATGTCATAATGTAAAATTCCATTATGATGTCATAATGTAACATTCCATTATGATGTCATAATGTAAAATTCCATTATGATGTCATAATGTAACATTCCATTATGATGTCATAATGCAAAATTCCATTATGATGTCATAATGCAACATTCCATTATGATGTCATAGTGCAAAATTCCATTATGATGTTATAATGTAACATTCCATAATGATGCCATAATGCAACATTCCATTATGATGTCATAATGCAACATTCCATTATGATGTCATAATGCAACATTCTATTATGATGTCATAATGTAACATTCCATTATGATGTCATAATGTAACATTCCATTATGATGTCATAATGCAAAATTCCATTATGATGATATAATACAAAATTCCATTATGATGTCATAATGCAAAATTCCATTATGATGTCATAATGTAACATTCCATAATGATGCCATAATGCAACATTCCATTATGATGTCATAATGCAACATTCCATTATGATGTCATAATGTAACATTCCATTATGATGCCATAATGTAACATTCCATAATGATGCCATAATGCAAAATTCTATTATGATGTCATAATGCAACATTCCATTATGATGTCATAATGCAAAATTCCATTGTGATGTCATAATGTAACATTCCATTATGATGTCATAATGCAAAATTCCATTATGATGTCATAATGCAACATTCCATTATGATGGCATAATGTAACATTCCATTATGATGTCATAATGCAAAATTCTATTATGATGTCATAATGCAAAATTCCATTATGATGTCATAATGTAACATTCCATTATGATGTCATAATGTAACATTCCATTATGATGTCATAATGCAACATTCCATTATGATGTCATAATGCAAAATTCTATTATGATGTCATAATGCAACATTCCATTATGATGTCATAATGTAACATTCTATTATGATGTCATAATGTAATATTCCATTATGATGTCATAATGTAACATTCCATTATGATGTCATAATGCAAAATTCCATTATGATGTCATAATGCAACATTCCATTATGATGGCATAATGTAACATTCCATTATGATGTCATAATGCAAAATTCTATTATGATGTCATAATGCAAAATTCCATTATGATGTCATAATGTAACATTCCATTATGATGTCATAATGTAACATTCCATTATGATGTCATAATGCAACATTCCATAATGATGCCATAATGCAAAATTCTATTATGATGTCATAATGCAACATTCCATTATGATGTCATAATGTAACATTCTATTATGATGTCATAATGTAATATTCCATTATGATGTCATAATGTAACATTCCATTATGATGTCATAATGCAAAATTCCATTATGATGTCATAATGCAAAATTCCATTATGATGTCATAATGCAAAATTCCATTATGATGTCATAATGCAAAATTCCATTATGATGTCATAATGTAACATTCCATTATGATGCCATAATGCAAAATTCTATTATGATGTCATAATGCAAAATTTCATTATGACATCATAATGTAACATTCCATTATGATGTCATAATGCAAAATTCCATTATGATGTCATAATGTAAAATTCCATTATGATGTCATAATGTAACATTCCATTATGATGTCATAATGTAAAATTCCATTATGATGTCATAATGTAACATTCCATTATGATGTCATAATGCAAAATTCCATTATGATGTCATAATGCAACATTCCATTATGATGTCATAATGCAAAATTCCATTATGATGTTATAATGTAACATTCCATAATGATGCCATAATGCAACATTCCATTATGATGTCATAATGCAACATTCCATTATGATGTCATAATGTAACATTCTATTATGATGTCATAATGTAACATTCCATTATGATGTCATAATGTAACATTCCATAATGATGTCATAATGCAAAATTCCATTATGATGAAATAATACAAAATACCATTATGATGCCATAATGCAAAATTCTATTATGATGTCATAATGCAACATTCCATTATGATGTCATAATGTAACATTCCATTATGATGTCATAATGTAACATTCCATTATGATGTCATAATGCAAAATTCCATTATGATGTCATAATGTTAAATTCCATTATGATGTCATAATGTAACATTCCATTATGATGTCACAATGTAAAATTCCATTATGATGTCATAATGTAACATTCCATTATGATGTAATAATGCAAAATTCCATTATGATGTCATAATGTAACATTCCATTATGATGTCATAATGTAACATTCCATTATGATGTCATAATGTAACATTCTATTATGATGTCATAATGTAACATTCCATTATGATGTCATAATGTAACATTCCATAATGATGTCATAATGCAAAATTCCATTATTATGATATAATACAAAATTCCATTATGATGTCAGAATGCAAAATTCCATTATGATGTCATAATGTAACATTCTATTATGATGCCATAATGCAAAATTCTATTATGATGTCATAATGCAACATTCCATTATGATGTCATAATGTAACATTCCATTATGATGTCATAATGTAACTTTCCATTATGATGTCATAATGCAAAATTCCATTATGATGTCATAATGTTAAATTCCATTATGATGTCATAATGTAACATTCCATTATGATGTCACAATGTAAAATTCCATTATGATGTCATAATGTAACATTCCATTATGATGTCATAATGCAAAATTCCATTATGATGTCATAATATAACATGCCATTATGATGTCATAATGCAAAATTCCATTATGATGTCATAATGTAACATTCCATTATGATGCCATAATGCAAAATTCTATTATGATGTCATAATGCAACATTCCATTATGATGTCATAATGTAACATTCTGTTATGATGTCATAATGTAACATTCCATTATGATGTCATAATGTAACATTCCATTATGATGTCATAATGCAAAATTCCATTATGATGTCATAATGCAAAATTCCATTATGATGTCATTATGTAACATTCCATTATGATGTCATTATGTAACATTCCATTATGATGTCATAATGTAACATTCCATTATGATGTCATAATGTAAAATTCCATTATGATGTCATAATGTAACATTCCATTATGATGTCATAATGCAAAATTCCATTATGATGTCATAATGCAACATTCCATTATGATGTCATAATGCAAAATTCCATTATGATGTTATAATGTAACATTCCATAATGATGCCATAATGCAACATTCCATTATGATGTCATAATGCAACATTCCATTATGATGTCATAATGTAACATTCCATTATGATGCCATAATGCAAAATTCTATTATGATGTCATAATGCAACATTCCATTATGATGTCATAATGTAACATTCTATTATGATGTCATAATGTAACATTCCATTATGATGTCATAATGTAACATTCCATTATTATGTCATAATGCAAAATTCTATTATAATGTCATAATGCAAAATTCCATTATGATGTCATAATGTAACATTCCATTATGATGTCATAATGTAACATTCCATTATGATGTCATAATGTAAAATTCCATTATGATGTCATAATGTAACATTCCATTATGATGTCATAATGTAAAATTCCATTATGATGTCATAATGTAACATTCCATTATGATGTCATAATGCAAAATTCCATTATGATGTCATAATGCAACATTCCATTATGATGTCATAATGCAAAATTCCATTATGATGTCATAATGTAAAATTCCATTATGATGTCATAATGTAACATTCCATTATGATGTCATGATGTAAAATTCCATTATGATGTCATAATGCAAAATTCCATTATGATGTCATAATGCAACATTCCATTATGATGTCATAATGCAAAATTCCATTATGATGTCATAATGTAACATTCCATAATGATGCCATAATGCAAAATTCTATTATGATGTCATAATGCAACATTCCTTTATGATGTCATAATGTAACATTCTATTATGATGTCATAATGCAACATTCCATTATGATGTCATAATGTAACATTCCATTATGATGTCATAATGTAACATTCCATTACGATGTCATAATGCAAAATTCCATTATGATGTCATAATGCAAAATTCCATTATGATGTCATAATGTAACATGCCATTATGATGTCATAATGCAAAATTCCATTATGATGTCATAATGTAACATTCCATTATGATGCCGTAATGCAAAATTCTATTATGATGTCATAATGCAACATTCCATTATGATGTCATAATGTAACATTCTATTATGATGTCATAATGTAACATTCCATTATGATATCATAATGTAACATTCCATTATGATGTCATAATGCAAAATTCTATTATGATGTCATAATGCAAAATTCCATTATGATGTCATAATGTAACATTCCATTATGATGTCATAATGCAAAATTCCATTATGATGTCATAATGTAACATTCCATTATGATGTCATAATGTAAACTTCTATTATGATGTCATAATGTAACATTCCATTATGATGTCATAATGTAACATTCCATTATGATGTCATAATGCAAAATTCCATTATGATGTCATAATGCAAAATTCCATTGTGATGTCATAATGTAACATTCACTTATGATGTCATAATGCAAAATTCCATTATGATGTCATAATGCAACATTCCATTATGATGGCATAATGTAACATTCCATTATGATGTCATAATGCAAAATTCTATTATGATGTCATAATGCAAAATTCCATTATGATGTCATAATATAACATTCCATTATGATGTCATAATGTAACATTCCATTATGATGTCATAATGCAACATTCCATTATGATGTCATAATGTAACATTCCATAATGATGCCATAATACAAAATTCTATTATGATGTCATAATGCAACATTCCATTATGATGTCATAATCTAACATTCTATTATGATGTCATAATGTAATATTCCATTATGATGTCATAATGTAACATTCCATTATGATGTCATAATGCAAAATTCCATTATGATGTCATAATGCAAAATTCCATTATGATGTCATAATGCAAAATTCCATTATGATGTCATAATGCAAAATTCCATTATGATGTCATAATGTAACATTCCATTATGATGCCATAATGCAAAATTCTATTATGATGTCATAATGCAACATTCCATTATGATGTCATAATGTAACATTCCATTTTGATGTCATAATGTAACATTCCATTATGATGTCATAATGCAAAATTCCATTATGATGTCATAATGCAACATTCCATTATGATGTCATAATGCAACATTCCATTATGATGGCATAATGTAACATTCCATTATGATGCCATAATGCAAAATTCTATTATGATGTCATAGTGCAAAATTCCATTATGATGTCATAATGTAAAATTCCATTATGATGTCATAATGTAACATTCCATTATGATGTCATAATGTAAAATTCCATTATGATGTCATAATGTAACATTCCATTATGATGTCATAATGCAAAATTCCATTATGATGTCATAATGTAAAATTCCATTATGATGTCATAATGTAACATTCCATTATGATGTCATAATGTAAAATTCCATTATGATGTCATAATGTAACATTCCATTATGATGTCATAATGCAAAATTCCATTATGATGTCATAATGCAACATTCCATTATGATGTCATAGTGCAAAATTCCATTATGATGTTATAATGTAACATTCCATAATGATGCCATAATGCAACATTCCATTATGATGTCATAATGCAACATTCCATTATGATGTCATAATGTAACATTCTATTATGATGTCATAATGTAACATTCCATTATGATGTCATAATGTAACATTCCATTATGATGTCATAATGCAAAATTCCATTATGATGATATAATACAAAATTCCATTATGATGTCATAATGCAAAATTCCATTATGATGTCATAATGTAACATTCCATAATGATGCCATAATGCAACATTCCATTATGATGTCATAATGCAACATTCCATTATGATGTCATAATGTAACATTCCATTATGATGCCATAATGTAACATTCCATAATGATGCCATAATGCAAAATTCTATTATGATGTCATAATGCAACATTCCATTATGATGTCATAATATAACATTCCATTATGATGTCATAATGTAACATTCCATTATGATGTCATAATGCAACATTCCATTATGATGTCATAATGTAACATTCCATAATGATGCCATAATGCAAAATTCTATTATGATGTCATAATGCAACATTCCATTATGATGTCATAATCTAACATTCTATTATGATGTCATAATGTAATATTCCATTATGATGTCATAATGTAACATTCCATTATGATGTCATAATGCAAAATTCCATTATGATGCCATAATGCAAAATTCTATTATGATGTCATAATGCAACATTCCATTATGATGTCATAATGTAACATTCCATTTTGATGTCATAATGTAACATTCCATTATGATGTCATAATGCAAAATTCCATTATGATGTCATAATGCAACATTCCATTATGATGTCATAATGCAACATTCCATTATGATGGCATAATGTAACATTCCATTATGATGCCATAATGCAAAATTCTATTATGATGTCATAGTGCAAAATTCCATTATGATGTCATAATGTAAAATTCCATTATGATGTCATAATGTAACATTCCATTATGATGTCATAATGTAAAATTCCATTATGATGTCATAATGTAACATTCCATTATGATGTCATAATGTAAAATTCCATTATGATGTCATAATGTAACATTCCATTATGATGTCATAATGCAAAATTCCATTATGATGTCATAATGTAAAATTCCATTATGATGTCATAATGTAACATTCCATTATGATGTCATAATGTAAAATTCCATTATGATGTCATAATGTAACATTCCATTATGATGTCATAATGCAAAATTCCATTATGATGTCATAATGCAACATTCCATTATGATGTCATAGTGCAAAATTCCATTATGATGTTATAATGTAACATTCCATAATGATGCCATAATGCAACATTCCATTATGATGTCATAATGCAACATTCCATTATGATGTCATAATGCAACATTCTATTATGATGTCATAATGTAACATTCCATTATGATGTCATAATGTAACATTCCATTATGATGTCATAATGCAAAATTCCATTATGATGATATAATACAAAATTCCATTATGATGTCATAATGCAAAATTCCATTATGATGTCATAATGTAACATTCCATAATGATGCCATAATGCAACATTCCATTATGATGTCATAATGCAACATTCCATTATGATGTCATAATGTAACATTCCATTATGATGCCATAATGTAACATTCCATAATGATGCCATAATGCAAAATTCTATTATGATGTCATAATGCAACATTCCATTATGATGTCATAATATAACATTCCATTATGATGTCATAATGTAACATTCCATTATGATGTCATAATGCAACATTCCATTATGATGTCATAATGTAACATTCCATAATGATGCCATAATGCAAAATTCTATTATGATGTCATAATGCAACATTCCATTATGATGTCATAATCTAACATTCTATTATGATGTCATAATGTAATATTCCATTATGATGTCATAATGTAACATTCCATTATGATGTCATAATGCAAAATTCCATTATGATGTCATAATGCAAAATTCCATTATGATGTCATAATGCAAAATTCCATTATGATGTCATAATGCAAAATTCCATTATGATGTCATAATGTAACATTCCATTATGATGCCATAATGCAAAATTCTATTATGATGTCATAATGCAACATTCCATTATGATGTCATAATGTAACATTCCATTTTGATGTCATAATGTAACATTCCATTATGATGTCATAATGCAAAATTCCATTATGATGTCATAATGCAACATTCCATTATGATGTCATAATGCAACATTCCATTATGATGGCATAATGTAACATTCCATTATGATGCCATAATGCAAAATTCTATTATGATGTCATAGTGCAAAATTCCATTATGATGTCATAATGTAAAATTCCATTATGATGTCATAATGTAACATTCCATTATGATGTCATAATGTAAAATTCCATTATGATGTCATAATGTAACATTCCATTATGATGTCATAATGCAAAATTCCATTATGATGTCATAATGTAAAATTCCATTATGATGTCATAATGTAACATTCCATTATGATGTCATAATGTAAAATTCCATTATGATGTCATAATGTAACATTCCATTATGATGTCATAATGCAAAATTCCATTATGATGTCATAATGCAACATTCCATTATGATGTCATAGTGCAAAATTCCATTATGATGTTATAATGTAACATTCCATAATGATGCCATAATGCAACATTCCATTATGATGTCATAATGCAACATTCCATTATGATGTCATAATGTAACATTCTATTATGATGTCATAATGTAACATTCCATTATGATGTCATAATGTAACATTCCATTATGATGTCATAATGCAAAATTCCATTATGATGATATAATACAAAATTCCATTATGATGTCATAATGCAAAATTCCATTATGTTGTCATAATGTAACATTCCATAATGATGCCATAATGCAACATTCCATTATGATGTCATAATGCAACATTCCATTATGATGTCATAATGTAACATTCCATTATGATGCCATAATGCAAAATTCTATTATGATGTCATAATGCAACATTCCATTATGATGTCATAATGTAACATTCCATTATGATGTCATAATGTAACATTCCATTATGATGTCATAATGTAACATTCCATTATGATGTCATAATGCAAAATTCTATTATGATGTCATAATGCAAAATTCCATTATGATGTCATAATGTAACATTCCATTATGTGTCATAATGTAACATTCCATTATGATGTCATAATGTAAAATTCCATTATGATGTCATAATGCAACATTCCATTATGATGTCATAATGTAAAATTCCATTATGATGTCATAATGTAAAATTCCATTATGATGTCATAATGTAACATTCCATTATGATGTCATAATGCAAAATTCCAATATGATGTCATAATGCAACATTCCATTATGATATCATAATGCAAAATTCCATTATGATGTCATAATGTAAAATTCCATTATGATGTCATAATGTAACATTCCATTATGATGTCATAATGTAAAATTCCATTATGATGTCATAATGCAAAATTCCATTATGATGTCATAATGCAACATTCCATTATGATGTCATAGTGCAAAATTCCATTATGATGTTATAATGTAACATTCCATAATGATGCCATAATGCAACATTCCATTATGATGTCATAATGCAAAATTCCATTATGATGTCATAATGTAAAATTCCATTATGATGTCATAATGTAACATTCCATTATGATGTCATAATGTAACATTCCATTATGATGTAATAATGCAACATTCCATTATGATGTCATAATGCAACATTCCATTATGATGTCATAATGCAAAATTCCATTATGATGTCATAATGTAACATTCCATAATGATGCCATAATGCAAAATTCTATTATGATGGCATTAAGCAACATTCCATTATGATGTCATAATGTAACATTCTATTATGATGTCATAATGCAGCATTCCATTATGATGTCATAATGTAACATTCCATTATGATGTCATAGTGTAACATTCCATTATGATGTCATAATGTAAAATTCCATTATGATGTCATAATGTAACATTCCATTATGATGTTATAATGCAAAATTCCATTATGATGTCATAATGCAACATTCCATTATGATGTCATAATGCAAAATTCCATTATGATGTTATAATGTAACATTCCATAATGATGCCATAATGCAACATTCCATTATGATGTCATAATGTAACATTCCATTATGTTGTCATAATGTAACATTCTATTATGATGTCATAATGCAGCATTCCATTATGATGTCATAATGTAACATTCCATTATGATGTCATAATGTAACATTCCATTATGATGTCATAATGTAACATTCCATTATGATGTCATAATGCAAAATTCCATTATGATGATATAATTCAAAATTCCATTATGATGTCATAATGCAACATTCCATTATGATGTCATAATGTAACATTCCATTATGATGCCATAATGCAAAATTCTATTATGATGTCATAATGCAACATTCCATTATGATGTCATAATGTAACATTCCATTATGATATCATAATGTAACATTCCATTATGATGTCATAATGCAAAATTCCATTATGATGTCATAATGTTAAATTCCATTATGATGTCATAATGTAACATTCCATTATGATGTCACAATGTAAAATTCCATTATGATGTCATAATGTAACATTCCATTATGATGTAATAATGCAAAATTCCATTATGATGTCATAATGTAACATTCCATTATGATGTCATAATGTAACATTCCATTATGATGTCATAATGCAAAATTCCATTATGATGTCATAATGTTAAATTCCATTATGATGTCATAATGTAACATTCCATTATGATGTCACAATGTAAAATTCCATTATGATGTCATAATGTAACATTCCATTATGATGTCATAATGCAAAATTCCATTATGATGTCATAATATAACATGCCATTATGATGTCATAATGCAAAATTCCATTATGATGTCATAATGTAACATTCCATTATGATGCCATAATGCAAAATTCTATTATGATGTCATAATGCAACATTCCATTATGATGTCAAAATGTAACATTCTATTATGATGTCATAATGTAACATTCCATTATGTCATAATGTAACATTCCATTATGATGTCATAATGCAAAATTCTATTATGATGTCATAATGCAAAATTCCATTATGATGTCATAATGTAACATTCCATTATGATGTCATAATGTAACATTCCATTATGATGTCATAATGTAAAATTCCATTATGATGTCATAATGTAACATTCCATTATGATGTCATAATGCAAAATTCCATTATGATGTTATAATGTAACATTCCATAATGATGCCATAATGCAACATTCCATTATGATGTCATAATGCAACATTCCATTATGATGTCATAATGTAACATTCTATTATGATGTCATAATGTAACATTCCATTATGATGTTATAATGCAACATTCCATTATGATGCCACAATGCAAAATTGAATTATGATGTCATAATGCAAAATTCCATTATGACATCATAATGTAACATTCCATTATGATGTCATAATGCAAAATTCCATTATGATGTCATAATGTAAAATTCCATTATGATGTCATAATGTAACATTCCATTATGATGTCATAATGTAAAATTCCATTATGATGTCATAATGTAACGTTCCATTATGATGTCATAATGCAAAATTCCATTATGATGTCATAATGCAAAATTCCATTAGGATGTCATAATGTAAAATTCCATTATGATGTCATAATGTAACATTCCATTATGATGTCATAATGTAAAATTCCATTATGATGTCATAATGCAAAATTCCATTATGATGTCATAATGCAACATTCCATTATGATGTCATAATGCAAAATTCCATTATGATGTCATAATGTAACATTCCATAATGATGCCATAATGCAAAATTCTATTATGATGTCATAATGCAACATTTCTTTATGATGTCATAATGTAACATTCTATTATGATGTCATAATGCAACATTCCATTATGATGTCATAATGTAACATTCCATTATGATGTCATAATGTAACATTCCATTATGATGTCATAATGCAAAATTCCATTATGATGTCATAATGCAAAATTCCATTATGATGTCATAATGTAACATGCCATTATGATGTCATAATGCAAAATTCCATTATGATGTCATAATGTAACATTCCATTATGATGCCATAATGCAAAATTCTATTATGATGTCATAATGCAACATTCCATTATGATGTCATAATGTAACATTCTATTATGATGTCATAATGTAACATTCCATTATGATATCATAATGTAACATTCCATTATGATGTCATAATGCAAAATTCTATTATGATGTCATAATGCAAAATTCCATTATGATGTCATAATGTAACATTCCATTATGATGTCATAATGCAAAATTCCATTATGATGTCATAATGTAACATTCCATTATGATGTCATAATGTAAACTTCGATTATGATGTCATAATGTAACATTCCATTATGATGTCATAATGTAACATTCCATTATGATGTCATAATGCAAAATTCCATTATGATGTCATAATGCAAAATTCCATTGTGATGTCATAATGTAACATTCCATTATGATGTCATAATGCAAAATTCCATTATGATGTCATAATGCAACATTCCATTATGATGGCATAATGTAACATTCCATTATGATGTCATAATGCAAAATTCTATTATAATGTCATAATGCAAAATTCCATTATGATGTCATAATGTAACATTCCATTATGATGTCATAATGTAACATTCCATTATGTCATAATGCAACATTCCATTATGATGTCATAATGTAACATTCCATAATGATGCCATAATGCAAAATTCTATTATGATGTCATAATGCAACATTCCATTATGATGTCATAATGTAACATTCTATTATGATGTCATAATGTAATATTCCATTATGATGTCATAATGTAACATTCCATTATGATGTCATAATGCAAAATTCCATTATGATGTCATAATGCAAAATTCCATTATGATGTCATAATGCAAAATTCCATTATGATGTCATAATGCAAAATTCCATTATGATGTCATAATGTAACATTCCATTATGATGCCATAATGCAAAATTCTATTATGATGTCATAATGCAACATTCCATTATGATGTCATAATGTAACATTCCATTTTGATGTCATAATGTAACATTCCATTATGATGTCATAATGCAAAATTCCATTATGATGTCATAATGCAACATTCCATTATGATGTCATAATGCAACATTCCATTATGATGGCATAATGTAACATTCCATTATGATGCCATAATGCAAAATTCTATTATGATGTCATAATGCAAAATTCCATTATGACATCATAATGTAACATTCCATTATGATGTCATAATGCAAAATTCCATTATGATGTCATAATGTAAAATTCCATTATGATGTCATAATGTAACATTCCATTATGATGTCATAATGTAAAATTCCATTATGATGTCATAATGTAACATTCCATTATGATGTCATAATGCAAAATTCCATTATGATGTCATAATGCAACATTCCATTATGATGTCATAATGCAAAATTCCATTATGATGTTATAATGTAACATTCCATAATGATGCCATAATGCAACATTCCATTATGATGTCATAATGCAACATTCCATTATGATGTCATAATGTAACATTCTATTATGATGTCATAATGTAACATTCCATTATGATGTCATAATGTAACATTCCATTATGATATCATAATGTAACATTCCATTATGATGTCATAATGCAAAATTCTATTATGATGTCATAATGCAAAATTCCATTATGATGTCATAATGTAACATTCCATTATGATGTCATAATGCAAAATTCCATTATGATGTCATAATGTAACATTCCATTATGATGTCATAATGCAAACTTCGATTATGATGTCATAATGTAACATTCCATTATGATGTCATAATGTAACATTCCATTATGATGTCATAATGCAAAATTCCATTATGATGTCATAATGCAAAATTCCATTGTGATGTCATAATGTAACATTCCATTATGATGTCATAATGCAAAATTCCATTATGATGTCATAATGCAACATTCCATTATGATGGCATAATGTAACATTCCATTATGATGTCATAATGCAAAATTCTATTATAATGTCATAATGCAAAATTCCATTATGATGTCATAATGTAACATTCCATTATGATGTCATAATGTAACATTCCATTATGTCATAATGCAACATTCCATTATGATGTCATAATGTAACATTCCATAATGATGCCATAATGCAAAATTCTATTATGATGTCATAATGCAACATTCCATTATGATGTCATAATGTAACATTCTATTATGATGTCATAATGTAATATTCCATTATGATGTCATAATGTAACATTCCATTATGATGTCATAATGCAAAATTCCATTATGATGTCATAATGCAAAATTCCATTATGATGTCATAATGCAAAATTCCATTATGATGTCATAATGCAAAATTCCATTATGATGTCATAATGTAACATTCCATTATGATGCCATAATGCAAAATTCTATTATGATGTCATAATGCAACATTCCATTATGATGTCATAATGTAACATTCCATTTTGATGTCATAATGTAACATTCCATTATGATGTCATAATGCAAAATTCCATTATGATGTCATAATGCAACATTCCATTATGATGTCATAATGCAACATTCCATTATGATGGCATAATGTAACATTCCATTATGATGCCATAATGCAAAATTCTATTATGATGTCATAATGCAAAATTCCATTATGACATCATAATGTAACATTCCATTATGATGTCATAATGCAAAATTCCATTATGATGTCATAATGTAAAATTCCATTATGATGTCATAATGTAACATTCCATTATGATGTCATAATGTAAAATTCCATTATGATGTCATAATGTAACATTCCATTATGATGTCATAATGCAAAATTCCATTATGATGTCATAATGCAACATTCCATTATGATGTCATAATGCAAAATTCCATTATGATGTTATAATGTAACATTCCATAATGATGCCATAATGCAACATTCCATTATGATGTCATAATGCAACATTCCATTATGATGTCATAATGTAACATTCTATTATGATGTCATAATGTAACATTCCATTATGATGTCATAATGTAACATTCCATTATGATGTCATAATGCAAAATTCCATTATGATGATATAATACAAAATTCCATTATGATGTCATAATGCAAAATTCCATTATGATGTCATAATGTAACATTCCATTATGATGCCATAATGCAAAATTATATTATGATGTCATAATGCAACATTCCATTATGATGTAATAATGTAACATTCCATTATGATGATATAATACAAAATTCCATTATGATGTCATAATGCAAAATTCCATTATGATGTCATAATGTAACATTCCATTATGATGCCATAATGCAAAATTCTATTATGATGTCATAATGCAACATTCCATTATGATGTCATAATGTAACATTCCATTATGATGTCATAATGTAAAATTCCATTATGATGTCATAATGTAACATTCCATTATGATGTCATAATGCAAAATTCCATTATGATGTCATAATGCAACATTCCATTATGATGTCATAATGCAAAATTCCATTATGATGTTATAATGTAACATTCCATAATGATGCCATAATGCAACATTCCATTATGATGTCATAATGCAACATTCCATTATGATGTCATAATGTAACATTCTATTATGATGTCATAATGTAACATTCCATTATGATGTCATAATGTAACATTCCATTATGATGTCATAATGCAAAATTCCATTATGATGATATAATACAAAATTCCATTATGATGTCATAATGCAAAATTCCATTATGATGTCATAATGTAACATTCCATTATGATGCCATAATGCAAAATTCTATTATGATGTCATAATGCAACATTCCATTATGATGTAATAATGTAACATTCCATTATGATGTCATAATGTAACATTCCATTATGATGTCATAATGCAAAATTCCATTATGATGTCATAATGTTAAATTCCATTATGATGTCATAATGTAACATTCCATTATGATGTCACAATGTAAAATTCAATTATGATGTCATAATGTAACATTCCATTATGATGTAATAATGCAAAATTCCATTATGATGTCATAATGCAACATTCCATTATGATGTCATAATGCAAAATTCCATTATGATGTCATAATGTAACATTCCATAATGATGCCGTAATGCAAAATTCTATTATGATGTCATAATGCAACATTCCATTATGATGTCATAATGTAACATTCTATTATGATGTCATAATGTAACATTCCATTATGATGTCATAATGTAACATTCCATTATGATGTCATAATGCAAAATTCCATTATGATGTCATAATGTAAAATTCCATTATGATGTCATAATGCACCATTCCATTATGATGTCATAATGCAAAATTCCATTATGATGTCATAATGCACCATTCCATTATGATGTCATAATGCAAAATTCCATTATAATGTCATAATGTAACATTCCATAATGATGCCATAATGCAAAATTCTATTATGATGTCATAATGCAACATTCCATTATGATGTCATAATGTAACATTCTATTATGATGTCATAATGCAAAATTCCATTATGATGTCATAATGTAACATTCCATTATGATGTCATAATGCAAAATTCCATTATGATGTCATAATGTAAAATTCCATTATGATGTCATAATGTAACATTCCATTATGATGTCATAATGTAACATTCCATTATGATGTAATAATGCAAAATTCCATTATGATGTCATAATGCAACATTCCATTATGATGTCATAATGCAAAATTCCATTATGATGTCATAATGTAACATTCCATAATGATGCCATAATGCAAAATTCTATTATGATGGCATTAAGCAACATTCCATTATGATGTCATAATGTAACATTCTATTATGATGTCATAATGCAGCATTCCATTATGATGTCATAATGTAACATTCCATTATGATGTCATAATGTAACATTCCATTATGATGTCATAATGCAAAATTCCATTATGATGTCATAATGCAAAATTCCATTATGATGTCATAATGTAACATTCCATTATGATGTCATAATGCAAAATTCCATTATAATGCCATAATGCAACATTCCATTATGATGGCATAATGTAACATTCCATTATGATGTCATAATGTAACATTCCATTATGATGCCATAATGCAAAATTCTATTATGATGTCATAATGTAACATTCCATTATGATGCCATAATGCAAAATTCTATTATGATGTCATAATGCAACATTCCATTATGATGTCATAATGTAACATTCCATAATGATGCCATAATGCAAAATTCTATTATGATGGCATTAAGCAACATTCCATTATGATGTCATAATGTAACATTCTATTATGATGTCATAATGCAACATTCCATTATGATGTCATAATGTAACATTCTATTATGATGTCATAATGTAACATTCCATTATGATGTCATAATGTAACATTCCATTATGATGTCATAATGTAACATTCCATTATGATGTCATAATGCAAAATTCCATTATGATGTCATAATGCAAAATTCCATTATGATGTCATAATGTAACATTCCATTATGATGTCATAATGCAAAATTCCATTATGATGTCATAATGTAACATTCCATTACGATGTCATAATGTAACATTCCATTATGATGTCATAATGCAACATTCCATTATGATGTCATAATGTAACATTCCATAATGATGTCATAATGTAACATTCCATAATGATGCCATAATGCAAAATTCTATTATGATGTCATAATGCAACATTCCATTATGATGTCATAATGTAACATTCCATTTTGATGTCATAATGTAACATTCCATTATGATGTCATAATGCAAAATTCCATTATGATGTCATAATGCAACATTCCATTATGATGTCATAATGCAAAATTCCATTATGATGTCATAATGCAACATTCCATTATGATGGCATAATGTAACATTCCATTATGATGCCATAATGCAAAATTCTATTATGATGTCATAATGCAAAATTCCATTATGATGTCATAATGTAACATTCCATAATGATGCCATAATGCAAAATTCTATTATGATGTCATAATGCAACATTCCATTATGATGTCATAATGTAACATTCTATTATGATGTCATGATGTAACATTCCATTATGATGTCATAATGTAACATTCCATTATGATGTCATAATGCAAAATTCCATTATGATGTCATAATGTAAAATTCCATTATGATGTCATAATGTAAAATTCCATTATGATGTCATAATGCACCATTCCATTATGATGTCATAATGCAAAATTCCATTATAATGTCATAATGTAACATTCCATAATGATGCCATAATGCAAAATTCTATTATGATGTCATAATGCAACATTCCATTATGATGTCATAATGTAACATTCTATTATGATGTCATAATGCAAAATTCCATTATGATGTCATAATGTAACATTCCATTATGATGTCATAATGCAAAATTCCATTATGATGTCATAATGTAAAATTCCATTATGATGTCATAATGTAACATTCCATTATGATGTCATAATGTAACATTCCATTATGATGTAATAATGCAAAATTCCATTATGATGTCATAATGCAACATTCCATTATGATGTCATAATGCAAAATTCCATTATGATGTCATAATGTAACATTCCATAATGATGCCATAATGCAAAATTCTATTATGATGGCATTAAGCAACATTCCATTATGATGTCATAATGTAACATTCCATTATGATGTCATAATGTAAAATTCCATTATGATGTCATAATGCACCATTCCATTATGATGTCATAATGCAAAATTCCATTATAATGTCATAATGTAACATTCCATAATGATGCCATAATGCAAAATTCTATTATGATGTCATAATGCAACATTCCATTATGATGTCATAATGTAACATTCCATTATGATGCCATAATGCAAAATTCTATTATGATGTCATAATGCAACATTCCATTATGATGTCATAATGTAACATTCCATTTTGATGTCATAATGTAACATTCCATTATGATGTCATAATGCAAAATTCCATTATGATGTCATAATGCAACATTCCATTATGATGTCATAATGCAAAATTCCATTATGATGTCATAATGCAACATTCCATTATGATGGCATAATGTAACATTCCATTATGATGCCATAATGCAAAATTCTATTATGATGTCATAATGCAAAATTCCATTATGATGTCATAATGTAACATTCCATAATGATGCCATAATGCAAAATTCTATTATGATGTCATAATGCAACATTCCATTATGATGTCATAATGTAACATTCTATTATGATGTCATGATGTAACATTCCATTATGATGTCATAATGTAACATTCCATTATGATGTCATAATGCAAAATTCCATTATGATGTCATAATGTAAAATTCCATTATGATGTCATAATGCACCATTCCATTATGATGTCATAATGCAAAATTCCATTATAATGTCATAATGTAACATTCCATAATGATGCCATAATGCAAAATTCTATTATGATGTCATAATGCAACATTCCATTATGATGTCATAATGTAACATTCTATTATGATGTCATAATGCAAAATTCCATTATGATGTCATAATGTAACATTCCATTATGATGTCATAATGCAAAATTCCATTATGATGTCATAATGTAAAATTCCATTATGATGTCATAATGTAACATTCCATTATGATGTCATAATGTAACATTCCATTATGATGTAATAATGCAAAATTCCATTATGATGTCATAATGCAACATTCCATTATGATGTCATAATGCAAAATTCCATTATGATGTCATAATCTAACATTCCATAATGATGCCATAATGCAAAATTCTATTATGATGGCATTAAGCAACATTCCATTATGATGTCATAATGTAACATTCCATTATGATGTCATAATGTAAAATTCCATTATGATGTCATAATGCACCATTCCATTATGATGTCATAATGCAAAATTCCATTATAATGTCATAATGTAACATTCCATAATGATGCCATAATGCAAAATTCTATTATGATGTCATAATGCAACATTCCATTATGATGTCATAATGTAACATTCTATTATGATGTCATAATGCAAAATTCCATTATGATGTCATAATGTAACATTCCATTATGATGTCATAATGCAAAATTCCATTATGATGTCATAATGTAAAATTCCATTATGATGTCATAATGTAACATTCCATTATGATGTCATAATGTAACATTCCATTATGATGTAATAATGCAAAATTCCATTATGATGTCATAATGCAACATTCCATTATGATGTCATAATGCAAAATTCCATTATGATGTCATAATGTAACATTCCATAATGATGCCATAATGCAAAATTCTATTATGATGGCATTAAGCAACATTCCATTATGATGTCATAATGTAACATTCTATTATGATGTCATAATGCAGCATTCCATTATGATGTCATAATGTAACATTCCATTATGATGTCATAATTTAACATTCCATTATGATGTCATAATGCAAAATTCCATTATGATGTCATAATGCAAAATTCTATTATGATGTCATAATGTAACATTCCATTATGATGTCATAATGCAAAATTCCATTATGATGTCATAATGCAACATTCCATTATGATGGCATAATGTAACATTCCATTATGATGTCATAATGTAACATTCCATTATGATGCCATAATGCAAAATTCTATTATGATGTCATAATGTAACATTCCATTATGATGCCATAATGCAAAATTCTATTATGATGTCATAATGCAACATTCCATTATGATGTCATAATGTAACATTCCATAATGATGCCATAATGCAAAATTCTATTATGATGGCATTAAGCAACATTCCATTATGATGTCATAATGTAACATTCTATTATGATGTCATAATGCAACATTCCATTATGATGTCATAATGTAACATTCTATTATGATGTCATAATGTAACATTCCATTATGATGTCATAATGTAACATTCCATTATGATGTCATAATGTAACATTCCATTATGATGTCATAATGCAAAATTCCATTATGATGTCATAATGCAAAATTCCATTATGATGTCATAATGTAACATTCCATTATGATGTCATAATGCAAAATTCCATTATGATGTCATAATGTAACATTCCATTACGATGTCATAATGTAACATTCCATTATGATGTCATAATGTAAAATTCCTTTATGATGTCATAATGTAACATTCCATTATGATGTCATAATGCAACATTCCATTATGATGTCATAATGTAACATTCCATAATGATGTCATAATGTAACATTCCATAATGATGCCATAATGCAAAATTCTATTATGATGTCATAATGCAACATTCCATTATGATGTCATAATGTTACATTCTATTATGATGTCATATTGTAACATTCCATTATGATGTCATAATGTAACATTCCATTATGATGTCATAATGCAAAATTCCATTATGATGTCATAATGTAACATTCCATTATGATGCCATAATGCAAAATTCTATTATGATGTCATAATGCAACATTCCATTATGATGTCATAATGTAACATTCCATTTTGATGTCATAATGTAACATTCCATTATGATGTCATAATGCAAAATTCCATTATGATGTCATAATGCAACATTCCATTATGATGTCATAATGCAAAATTCAATTATGATGTCATAATGCAACATTCCATTATGATGTCATAATGCAAAATTCCATTATGATGTCATAATGCAACATTCCATAATGATGGCATAATGTAACATTCCATTATGATGCCATAATGCAAAATTCTATTATGATGTCATAATGCAAAATTCCATTATGATGTCATAATGTAACATTCCATAATGATGCCATAATGCAAAATTCTATTATGATGTCATAATGCAACATTCCATTATGATGTCATAATGTAACATTCTATTATGATGTCATAATGTAACATTCCATTATGATGTCATAATGCAAAATTCCATTATGATGTCATAATGTAAAATTCCATTATGATGTCATAATGCACCATTCCATTATGATGTCATAATGCAAAATTCCATTATAATGTCATAATGTAACATTCCATAATGATGCCATAATGCAAAATTCTATTATGATGTCATAATGCAACATTCCATTATGATGTCATAATGTAACATTCTATTATGATGTCATAATGCAAAATTCCATTATGATGTCATAATGTAACATTCCATTATGATGTCATAATGCAAAATTCCATTATGATGTCATAATGTAAAATTCCATTATGATGTCATAATGTAACATTCCATTATGATGTCATAATGTAACATTCCATTATGATGTAATAATGCAAAATTCCATTATGATGTCATAATGCAACATTCCATTATGATGTCATAATGCAAAATTCCATTATGATGTCATAATGTAACATTCCATAATGATGCCATAATGCAAAATTCTACTATGATGGCATTAAGCAACATTCCATTATGATGTCATAATGTAACATTCTATTATGATGTCATAATGCAGCATTCCATTATGATGTCATAATGCAAAATTCCATTATAATGTCATAATGTAACATTCCATAATGATGCCATAATGCAAAATTCTATTATGATGTCATAATGCAACATTCCATTATGATGTCATAATGTAACATTCTATTATGATGTCATAATGCAAAATTCCATTATGATGTCATAATGTAACATTCCATTATGATGTCATAATGCAAAATTCCATTATGATGTCATAATGTAAAATTCCATTATGATGTCATAATGTAACATTCCATTATGATGTCATAATGTAACATTCCATTATGATGTAATAATGCAAAATTCCATTATGATGTCATAATGCAACATTCCATTATGATGTCATAATGCAAAATTCCATTATGATGTCATAATGTAACATTCCATAATGATGCCATAATGCAAAATTCTATTATGATGGCATTAAGCAACATTCCATTATGATGTCATAATGTAACATTCTATTATGATGTCATAATGCAGCATTCCATTATGATGTCATAATGTAACATTCCATTATGATGTCATAATGTAACATTCCATTATGATGTCATAATGCAAAATTCCATTATGATGTCATAATGCAAAATTCCATTATGATGTCATAATGTAACATTCCATTATGATGTCATAATGCAAAATTCCATTATAATGCCATAATGCAACATTCCATTATGATGGCATAATGTAACATTCCATTATGATGTCATAATGTAACATTCCATTATGATGCCATAATGCAAAATTCTATTATGATGTCATAATGTAACATTCCATTATGATGCCATAATGCAAAATTCTATTATGATGTCATAATGCAACATTCCATTATGATGTCATAATGTAACATTCCATAATGATGCCATAATGCAAAATTCTATTATGATGGCATTAAGCAACATTCCATTATGATGTCATAATGTAACATTCTATTATGATGTCATAATGCAACATTCCATTATGATGTCATAATGTAACATTCTATTATGATGTCATAATGTAACATTCCATTATGATGTCATAATGTAACATTCCATTATGATGTCATAATGTAACATTCCATTATGATGTCATAATGCAAAATTCCATTATGATGTCATAATGCAAAATTCCATTATGATGTCATAATGTAACATTCCATTATGATGTCATAATGCAAAATTCCATTATGATGTCATAATGTAACATTCCATTACGATGTCATAATGTAACATTCCATTATGATGTCATAATGCAACATTCCATTATGATGTCATAATGTAACATTCCATAATGATGTCATAATGTAACATTCCATAATGATGCCATAATGCAAAATTCTATTATGATGTCATAATGCAACATTCCATTATGATGTCATAATGTAACATTCTATTATGATGTCATATTGTAACATTCCATTATGATGTCATAATGTAACATTCCATTATGATGTCATAATGCAAAATTCCATTATGATGTCATAATGTAACATTCCATTATGATGCCATAATGCAAAATTCTATTATGATGTCATAATGCAACATTCCATTATGATGTCATAATGTAACATTCCATTTTGATGTCATAATGTAACATTCCATTATGATGTCATAATGCAAAATTCCATTATGATGTCATAATGCAACATTCCATTATGATGTCATAATGCAAAATTCCATTATGATGTCATAATGCAACATTCCATTATGATGGCATAATGTAACATTCCATTATGATGCCATAATGCAAAATTCTATTATGATGTCATAATGCAAAATTCCATTATGATGTCATAATGTAACATTCCATAATGATGCCATAATGCAAAATTCTATTATGATGTCATAATGCAACATTCCATTATGATGTCATAATGTAACATTCTATTATGATGTCATGATGTAACATTCCATTATGATGTCATAATGTAACATTCCATTATGATGTCATAATGCAAAATTCCATTATGATGTCATAATGTAAAATTCCATTATGATGTCATAATGCACCATTCCATTATGATGTCATAATGCAAAATTCCATTATAATGTCATAATGTAACATTCCATAATGATGCCATAATGCAAAATTCTATTATGATGTCATAATGCAACATTCCATTATGATGTCATAATGTAACATTCTATTATGATGTCATAATGCAAAATTCCATTATGATGTCATAATGTAACATTCCATTATGATGTCATAATGCAAAATTCCATTATGATGTCATAATGTAAAATTCCATTATGATGTCATAATGTAACATTCCATTATGATGTCATAATGTAACATTCCATTATGATGTAATAATGCAAAATTCCATTATGATGTCATAATGCAACATTCCATTATGATGTCATAATGCAAAATTCCATTATGATGTCATAATGTAACATTCCATAATGATGCCATAATGCAAAATTCTATTATGATGGCATTAAGCAACATTCCATTATGATGTCATAATGTAACATTCCATTATGATGTCATAATGTAAAATTCCATTATGATGTCATAATGCACCATTCCATTATGATGTCATAATGCAAAATTCCATTATAATGTCATAATGTAACATTCCATAATGATGCCATAATGCAAAATTCTATTATGATGTCATAATGCAACATTCCATTATGATGTCATAATGTAACATTCTATTATGATGTCATAATGCAAAATTCCATTATGATGTCATAATGTAACATTCCATTATGATGTCATAATGCAAAATTCCATTATGATGTCATAATGTAAAATTCCATTATGATGTCATAATGTAACATTCCATTATGATGCCATAATGCAAAATTCCATTATGATGTCATAATGTAAAATTCCATTATGATGTCATAATGTAAAATTCCATTATGATGCCATAATGCAAAATTCCATTATGATGTCATAATGCAACATTCCATTATGATGTCATAATGCAAAATTCCATTATGATGTCATAATGTAACATTCCATAATGATGCCATAATGCAAAATTCTATTATGATGTCATAATGCAACATTCCTTTATGATGTCATAATGTAACATTCTATTATGATGTCATAATGCAACATTCCATTATGATGTCATAATGTAACATTCCATTATGATGTCATAATGTAACATTCCATTATGATGTCATAATGCAAAATTCCATTATGATGTCATAATGCAAAATTCCATTATGATGTCATAATGTAACATGCCATTATGATGTCATAATGCAAAATTCCATTATGATGTCATAATGTAACATTCCATTATGATGCCATAATGCAAAATTCTATTATGATGTCATAATGCAACATTCCATTATGATGTCATAATGTAACATTCTATTATGATGTCATAATGTAACATTCCATTATGATGTCATAATGCAAAATTCTATTATGATGTCATAATGCAAAATTCCATTATGATGTCATAATGTAACATTCCATTATGATGTCATAATGCAAAATTCCATTATGATGTCATAATGTAACATTCCATTATGATGTCATAATGTAAACTTCTATTATGATGTCATAATGTAACATTCCATTATGATGTCATAATGTAACATTCCATTATGATGTCATAATGCAAAATTCCATTATGATGTCATAATGCAAAATTCCATTATGATGTCATAATGCAAATTCCATTATGATGTCATAATGCAAAATTCCATTATGATGTCATAATGTAACATTCCATTATGATGCCATAATGCAAAATTCTATTATGATGTCATAATGCAACATTCCATTATGATGTCATAATGTAACATTCCATTTTGATGTCATAATGTAACATTCCATTATGATGTCATAATGCAAAATTCCATTATGATGTCATAATGCAACATTCCATTATGATGTCATAATGCAACATTCCATTATGATGGCATAATGTAACATTCCATTATGATGTCATAATGCAAAATTCTATTATGATGTCATAATGCAAAATTCCATTATGATGTCATAATGTAACATGCCATTATGATGTCATAATGCAAAATTCCATTATGATGTCATAATGTAACATTCCATTATGATGCCATAATGCAAAATTCTATTATGATGTCATAATGCAACATTCCATTATGATGTCATAATGTAACATTCTATTATGATGTCATAATGTAACATTCCATTATGATGTCATAATGCAAAATTCTATTATGATGTCATAATGCAAAATTCCATTATGATGTCATAATGCAAAATTCCATTATGATGTCATAATGCAAATTCCATTATGATGTCATAATGCAAAATGCCATTATGATGTCATAATGTAACATTCCATTATGATGCCATAATGCAAAATTCTATTATGATGTCATAATGCAACATTCCATTATGATGCCATAATGTAACATTCCATTTTGATGTCATAATGCAACATTCCTTTATGATGTCATAATGTAACATTCTATTATGATGTCATAATGCAACATTCCATTATGATGTCATAATGTAACATTCCATTATGATGTCATAATGTAACATTCCATTATGATGTCATAATGCAAAATTCCATTATGATGTCATAATGCAAAATTCCATTATGATGTCATAATGTAACATGCCATTATGATGTCATAATGCAAAATTCCATTATGATGTCATAATGTAACATTCCATTATGATGCCATAATGCAAAATTCTATTATGATGTCATAATGCAACATTCCATTATGATGTCATAATGTAACATTCTATTATGATGTCATAATGTAACATTCCATTATGATGTCATAATGCAAAATTCTATTATGATGTCATAATGCAAAATTCCATTATGATGTCATAATGTAACCTTCCATAATGATGCCATAATGCAAAATTATATTATGATGTCATAATGCAACATTCCATTATGATGTCATAATGTAACATTCTATTATGATGTCATATTGTAACATTCCATTATGATGTCATAATGTAACATTCCATTATGATGTCATAATGCAAAATTCCATTATGATATCATAATGTAAAATTCCATTATGATGTCATAATGCACCATTCCATTATGATGTCATAATGCAAAATTCCATTATAATGTCATAATGTAACATTCCATAATGATGCCATAATGCAAAATTCTATTATGATGTCATAATGCAACATTCCATTATGATGTCATAATGTAACATTCTATTATGATGTCATAATGCAAAATTCCATTATGATGTCATAATGTAACATTCCATTATGATGTCATAATGCAAAATTCCATTATGATGTCATAATGTAAAATTCCATTATGATGTCATAATGTAACATTCCATTATGATGTCATAATGTAACATTCCATTATGATGTAATAATGCAAAATTCCATTATGATGTCATAATGCAACATTCCATTATGATGTCATAATGCAAAATTCCATTATGATGTCATAATGTAACATTCCATAATGATGCCATAATGCAAAATTCTATTATGATGGCATTAAGCAACATTCCATTATGATGTCATAATGTAACATTCTATTATGATGTCATAATGCAGCATTCCATTATGATGTCATAATGTAACATTCCATTATGATGTCATAATGTAACATTCCATTATGATGTCATAATGTAAAATTCCATTATGATGTCATAATGTAACATTCCATTATGATGTTATAATGCAAAATTCCATTATGATGTCATAATGCAACATTCCATTATGATGTCATAATGCAAAATTCCATTATGATGTTATAATGTAACATTCCATAATGATGCCATAATGCAACATTCCATTATGATGTCATAATGCAACATTCCATTATGATGTCATAATGTAACATTCTATTATGATGTCATAATGTAACATTCCATTATGATGTCATAATGTAACATTCCATTATGATGTCATAATGCAAAATTCCATTATGATGATATAATTCAAAATTCCATTATGATGTCATAATGCAAAATTCCATTATGATGTCATAATGTAACATTCCATTATGATGCCATAATGCAAAATTCTATTATGATGTCATAATGCAACATTCCATTATGATGTCATAATGTAACATTCCATTATGATATCATAATGCAAAATTCCATTATGATGTCATAATGTAACATTCCATTATGATGCCATAATGCAAAATTCTATTATGATGTCATAATGCAACATTCCATTATGATGTCATAATGTAACATTCCATTATGATGTCATAATGCAAAATTCCATTATGATGATATAATTCAAAATTCCATTATGATGTCATAATGCAAAATTCCATTATGATGTCATAATGTAACATTCCATTATGATGCCATAATGCAAAATTCTATTATGATGTCATAATGCAACATTCCATTATGATGTCATAATGTAACATTCCATTATGATGTCATAATGCAAAATTCCATTATGATGTCATAATGTAACATTCCATTATGATGCCATAATGCAAAATTCTATTATGATGTCATAATGCAACATTCCATTATGATGTCATAATGTAACATTCCATTATGATATCATAATGTAACATTCCATTATGATGTCATAATGTTAAATTCCATTATGATGTCATAATGTAACATTCCATTATGATGTCACAATGTAAAATTCCATTATGATGTCATAATGTAACATTCCATTATGATGTAATAATGCAAAATTCCATTATGATGTCATAATGTAACATTCCATTATGATGTCATAATGTAACATTCCATTATGATGTCATAATGCAAAATTCCATTATGATGTCATAATGTTAAATTCCATTATGATGTCATAATGTAACATTCCATTATGATGTCACAATGTAAAATTCCATTATGATGTCATAATGTAACATTCCATTATGATGTCATAATGCAAAATTCCATTATGATGTCATAATATAACATGCCATTATGATGTCATAATGCAAAATTCCATTATGATGTCATAATGTAACATTCCATTATGATGCCATAATGCAAAATTCTATTATGATGTCATAATGCAACATTCCATTATGATGTCATAATGTAACATTCTATTATGATGTCATAATGTAACATTCCATTATGATGTCATAATGTAACATTCCATTATGATGTCATAATGCAAAATTCTATTATGATGTCATAATGCAAAATTCCATTATGATGTCATAATGTAACATTCCATTATGATGTCATAATGTAACATTCCATTATGATGTCATAATGTAAAATTCCATTATGATGTCATAATGTAACATTCCATTATGATGTCATAATGCAAAATTCCATTATGATGTTATAATGTAACATTCCATAATGATGCCATAATGCAACATTCCATTATGATGTCATAATGCAACATTCCATTATGATGTCATAATGTAACATTCTATTATGATGTCATAATGTAACATTCCATTATGATGTTATAATGCAACATTCCATTATGATGCCATAATGCAAAATTCTATTATGATGTCATAATGCAAAATTCCATTATGACATCATAATGTAACATTCCATTATGATGTCATAATGCAAAATTCCATTATGATGTCATAATGTAAAATTCCATTATGATGTCATAATGTAACATTCCATTATGATGTCATAATGTAAAATTCCATTATGATGTCATAATGTAACGTTCCATTATGATGTCATAATGCAAAATTCCATTATGATGTCATAATGCAAAATTCCATTAGGATGTCATAATGTAAAATTCCATTATGATGTCATAATGCAAAATTCCATTATGATGTCATAATGTAACATTCCATAATGATGCCATAATGAAAAATTCTATTATGATGCCATAATGCAAAATTCTATTATGATGTCATAATGCAAAATTCCATTATGATGTCATAATGTAACCTTCCATAATGATGCCATAATGCAAAATTCTATTATGATGTCATAATGCAACATTCCATTATGATGTCATAATGTAACATTCTATTATGATGTCATATTGTAACATTCCATTATGATGTCATAATGTAACATTCCATTATGATGTCATAATGCAAAATTCCATTATGATGTCATAATGTAAAATTCCATTATGATGTCATAATGCACCATTCCATTATGATGTCATAATGCAAAATTCCATTATAATGTCATAATGTAACATTCCATAATGATGCCATAATGCAAAATTCTATTATGATGTCATAATGCAACATTCCATTATGATGTCATAATGTAACATTCTATTATGATGTCATAATGCAAAATTCCATTATGATGTCATAATGTAACATTCCATTATGATGTCATAATGCAAAATTCCATTATGATGTCATAATGTAAAATTCCATTATGATGTCATAATGTAACATTCCATTATGATGTCATAATGTAACATTCCATTATGATGTAATAATGCAAAATTCCATTATGATGTCATAATGCAACATTCCATTATGATGTCATAATGCAAAATTCCATTATGATGTCATAATGTAACATTCCATAATGATGCCATAATGCAAAATTCTATTATGATGGCATTAAGCAACATTCCATTATGATGTCATAATGTAACATTCTATTATGATGTCATAATGCAGCATTCCATTATGATGTCATAATGTAACATTCCATTATGATGTCATAATGTAACATTCCATTATGATGTCATAATGTAAAATTCCATTATGATGTCATAATGTAACATTCCATTATGATGTTATAATGCAAAATTCCATTATGATGTCATAATGCAACATTCCATTATGATGTCATAATGCAAAATTCCATTATGATGTTATAATGTAACATTCCATAATGATGCCATAATGCAACATTCCATTATGATGTCATAATGCAACATTCCATTATGATGTCATAATGTAACATTCTATTATGATGTCATAATGTAACATTCCATTATGATGTCATAATGTAACATTCCATTATGATGTCATAATGCAAAATTCCATTATGATGATATAATTCAAAATTCCATTATGATGTCATAATGCAAAATTCCATTATGATGTCATAATGTAACATTCCATTATGATGCCATAATGCAAAATTCTATTATGATGTCATAATGCAACATTCCATTATGATGTCATAATGTAACATTCCATTATGATATCATAATGTAACATTCCATTATGATGTCATAATGCAAAATTCCATTATGATGTCATAATGTTAAATTCCATTATGATGTCATAATGTAACATTCCATTATGATGTCACAATGTAAAATTCCATTATGATGTCATAATGTAACATTCCATTATGATGTAATAATGCAAAATTCCATTATGATGTCATAATGTAACATTCCATTATGATGTCATAATGTAATATTCCATTATGATGTCATAATGCAAAATTCCATTATGATGTCATAATGTTAAATTCCATAATGATGCCATAATGCAAAATTCTATTATGATGTCATAATGCAACATTCCATTATGATGTCATAATGTAACATTCTATTATGATGTCATAATGCAAAATTCCATTATGATGTCATAATGTAACATTCCATTATGATGTCATAATGCAAAATTCCATTATGATGTCATAATGTAAAATTCCATTATGATGTCATAATGTAACATTCCATTATGATGTCATAATGTAACATTCCATTATGATGTAATAATGCAAAATTCCATTATGATGTCATAATGCAACATTCCATTATGATGTCATAATGCAAAATTCCATTATGATGTCATAATGTAACATTCCATAATGATGCCATAATGCAAAATTCTATTATGATGGCATTAAGCAACATTCCATTATGATGTCATAATGTAACATTCTATTATGATGTCATAATGCAGCATTCCATTATGATGTCATAATGTAACATTCCATTATGATGTCATAATGTAACATTCCATTATGATGTCATGATGTAAAATTCCATTATGATGTCATAATGTAACATTCCATTATGATGTTATAATGCAAAATTCCATTATGATGTCATAATGCAACATTCCATTATGATGTCATAATGCAAAATTCCATTATGATGTTATAATGTAACATTCCATAATGATGCCATAATGCAACATTCCATTATGATGTCATAATGCAACATTCCATTATGTTGTCATAATGTAACATTCTATTATGATGTCATAATGCAGCATTCCATTATGATGTCATAATGTAACATTCCATTATGATGTCATAATGCAAAATTCCATTATGATGTCATAATGTTAAATTCCATTATGATGTCATAATGTAACATTCCATTATGATGTCACAATGTAAAATTCCATTATGATGTCATAATGTAACATTCCATTATGATGTAATAATGCAAAATTCCATTATGATGTCATAATGTAACATTCCATTATGATGTCATAATGTAACATTCCATTATGATGTCATAATGCAAAATTCCATTATGATGTCATAATGCAAAATTCCATTATGATGTCATAATGTTAAATTCCATTATGATGTCATAATGTAACATTCCATTATGATGTCACAATGTAAAATTCCATTATGATGTCATAATGTAACATTCCATTATGATGTCATAATGCAAAATTCCATTATGATGTCATAATATAACATGCCATTATGATGTCATAATGCAAAATTCCATTATGATGTCATAATGTAACATTCCATTATGATGCCATAATGCAAAATTCTATTATGATGTCATAATGCAACATTCCATTATGATGTCAAAATGTAACATTCTATTATGATGTCATAATGTAACATTCCATTATGTCATAATGTAACATTCCATTATGATGTCATAATGCAAAATTCTATTATGATGTCATAATGCAAAATTCCATTATGATGTCATAATGTAACATTCCATTATGATGTCATAATGTAACATTCCATTATGATGTCATAATGTAAAATTCCATTATGATGTCATAATGTAACATTCCATTATGATGTCATAATGCAAAATTCCATTATGATGTTATAATGTAACATTCCATAATGATGCCATAATGCAACATTCCATTATGATGTCATAATGCAACATTCCATTATGATGTCATAATGTAACATTCTATTATGATGTCATAATGTAACATTCCATTATGATGTTATAATGCAACATTCCATTATGATGCCACAATGCAAAATTATATTATGATGTCATAATGCAAAATTCCATTATGACATCATAATGTAACATTCCATTATGATGTCATAATGCAAAATTCCATTATGATGTCATAATGTAAAATTCCATTATGATGTCATAATGTAACATTCCATTATGATGTCATAATGTAAAATTCCATTATGATGTCATAATGTAACGTTCCATTATGATGTCATAATGCAAAATTCCATTATGATGTCATAATGCAAAATTCCATTAGGATGTCATAATGTAAAATTCCATTATGATGTCATAATGTAACATTCCATTATGATGTCATAATGTAAAATTCCATTATGATGTCATAATGCAAAATTCCATTATGATGTCATAATGCAACATTCCATTATGATGTCATAATGCAAAATTCCATTATGATGTCATAATGTAACATTCCATAATGATGCCATAATGCAAAATTCTATTATGATGTCATAATGCAACATTTCTTTATGATGTCATAATGTAACATTCTATTATGATGTCATAATGCAACATTCCATTATGATGTCATAATGTAACATTCCATTATGATGTCATAATGTAACATTCCATTATGATGTCATAATGCAAAATTCCATTATGATGTCAAAATGCAAAATTCCATTATGATGTCATAATGTAACATGCCATTATGATGTCATAATGCAAAATTCCATTATGATGTCATAATGTAACATTCCATTATGATGCCATAATGCAAAATTCTATTATGATGTCATAATGCAACATTCCATTATGATGTCATAATGTAACATTCTATTATGATGTCATAATGTAACATTCCATTATGATATCATAATGTAACATTCCATTATGATGTCATAATGCAAAATTCTATTATGATGTCATAATGCAAAATTCCATTATGATGTCATAATGTAACATTCCATTATGATGTCATAATGCAAAATTCCATTATGATGTCATAATGTAACATTCCATTATGATGTCATAATGTAAACTTCGATTATGATGTCATAATGTAACATTCCATTATGATGTCATAATGTAACATTCCATTATGATGTCATAATGCAAAATTCCATTATGATGTCATAATGCAAAATTCAATTGTGATGTCATAATGTAACATTCCATTATGATGTCATAATGCAAAATTCCATTATGATGTCATAATGCAACATTCCATTATGATGGCATAATGTAACATTCCATTATGATGTCATAATGCAAAATTCCATTATAATGCCATAATGCAACATTCCATTATGATGGCATAATGTAACATTCCATTATGATGTCATAATGTAACATTCCATTATGATGCCATAATGCAAAATTCTATTATGATGTCATAATGTAACATTCCATTATGATGCCATAATGCAAAATTCTATTATGATGTCATAATGCAACATTCCATTATGATGTCATAATGTAACATTCCATAATGATGCCATAATGCAAAATTCTATTATGATGGCATTAAGCAACATTCCATTATGATGTCATAATGTAACATTCTATTATGATGTCATAATGCAACATTCCATTATGATGTCATAATGTAACATTCTATTATGATGTCATAATGTAACATTCCATTATGATGTCATAATGTAACATTCCATTATGATGTCATAATGTAACATTCCATTATGATGTCATAATGCAAAATTCCATTATGATGTCATAATGCAAAATTCCATTATGATGTCATAATGTAACATTCCATTATGATGTCATAATGCAAAATTCCATTATGATGTCATAATGTAACATTCCATTACGATGTCATAATGTAACATTCCATTATGATGTCATAATGCAACATTCCATTATGATGTCATAATGTAACATTCCATAATGATGTCATAATGTAACATTCCATAATGATGCCATAATGCAAAATTCTATTATGATGTCATAATGCAACATTCCATTATGATGTCATAATGTAACATTCTATTATGATGTCATATTGTAACATTCCATTATGATGTCATAATGTAACATTCCATTATGATGTCATAATGCAAAATTCCATTATGATGTCATAATGTAACATTCCATTATGATGCCATAATGCAAAATTCTATTATGATGTCATAATGCAACATTCCATTATGATGTCATAATGTAACATTCCATTTTGATGTCATAATGTAACATTCCATTATGATGTCATAATGCAAAATTCCATTATGATGTCATAATGCAACATTCCATTATGATGTCATAATGCAAAATTCCATTATGATGTCATAATGCAACATTCCATTATGATGGCATAATGTAACATTCCATTATGATGCCATAATGCAAAATTCTATTATGATGTCATAATGCAAAATTCCATTATGATGTCATAATGTAACATTCCATAATGATGCCATAATGCAAAATTCTATTATGATGTCATAATGCAACATTCCATTATGATGTCATAATGTAACATTCTATTATGATGTCATGATGTAACATTCCATTATGATGTCATAATGTAACATTCCATTATGATGTCATAATGCAAAATTCCATTATGATGTCATAATGTAAAATTCCATTATGATGTCATAATGCACCATTCCATTATGATGTCATAATGCAAAATTCCATTATAATGTCATAATGTAACATTCCATAATGATGCCATAATGCAAAATTCTATTATGATGTCATAATGCAACATTCCATTATGATGTCATAATGTAACATTCTATTATGATGTCATAATGCAAAATTCCATTATGATGTCATAATGTAACATTCCATTATGATGTCATAATGCAAAATTCCATTATGATGTCATAATGTAAAATTCCATTATGATGTCATAATGTAACATTCCATTATGATGTCATAATGTAACATTCCATTATGATGTAATAATGCAAAATTCCATTATGATGTCATAATGCAACATTCCATTATGATGTCATAATGCAAAATTCCATTATGATGTCATAATGTAACATTCCATAATGATGCCATAATGCAAAATTCTATTATGATGGCATTAAGCAACATTCCATTATGATGTCATAATGTAACATTCCATTATGATGTCATAATGTAAAATTCCATTATGATGTCATAATGCAAAATTCCATTATGATGTAATAATGCAAAATTCCATTATGATGTCATAATGCAACATTCCATTATGATGTCATAATGCAACATTCCATTATGATGGCATAATGTAACATTCCATTATGATGCCATAATGCAAAATTCTATTATGATGTCATAATGCAAAATTCCATTATGATGTCATAATGTAACATTCCATAATGATGCCATAATGCAAAATTCTATTATGATGTCATAATGCAACATTCCATTATGATGTCATAATGCAACATTCCATTATGATGTCATAATGTAACATTCTATTATGATGTCATAATGCAAAATTCCATTATGATGTCATAATGTAACATTCCATTATGATGTCATAATGCAAAATTCCATTATGATGTCATAATGTAAAATTCCATTATGATGTCATAATGTAACATTCCATTATGATGTCATAATGTAACATTCCATTATGATGTAATAATGCAAAATTCCATTATGATGTCATAATGCAACATTCCATTATGATGTCATAATGCAAAATTCCATTATGATGTCATAATGTAACATTCCATAATGATGCCATAATGCAAAATTCTATTATGATGGCATTAAGCAACATTCCATTATGATGTCATAATGTAACATTCTATTATGATGTCATAATGCAGCATTCCATTATGATGTCATAATGTAACATTCCATTATGATGTCATAATGTAACATTCCATTATGATGTCATAATGTAAAATTCCATTATGATGTCATAATGTAACATTCCATTATGATGTTATAATGCAAAATTCCATAATGATGTCATAATGTAACATTCCATAATGATGCCATAATGCAAAATTCTATTATGATGTCATAATGCAACATTCCATTATGATGTCATAATGTAACATTCTATTATGATGTCATATTGTAACATTCCATTATGATGTCATAATGTAACATTCCATTATGATGTCATAATGCAAAATTCCATTATGATGTCATAATGTAACATTCCATTATGATGCCATAATGCAAAATTCTATTATGATGTCATAATGCAACATTCCATTATGATGTCATAATGTAACATTCCATTTTGATGTCATAATGTAACATTCCATTATGATGTCATAATGCAAAATTCCATTATGATGTCATAATGCAACATTCCATTATGATGTCATAATGCAAAATTCCATTATGATGTCATAATGCAACATTCCATTATGATGGCATAATGTAACATTCCATTATGATGCCATAATGCAAAATTCTATTATGATGTCATAATGCAAAATTCCATTATGATGTCATAATGTAACATTCCATAATGATGCCATAATGCAAAATTCTATTATGATGTCATAATGCAACATTCCATTATGATGTCATAATGTAACATTCTATTATGATGTCATGATGTAACATTCCATTATGATGTCATAATGTAACATTCCATTATGATGTCATAATGCAAAATTCCATTATGATGTCATAATGTAAAATTCCATTATGATGTCATAATGCACCATTCCATTATGATGTCATAATGCAAAATTCCATTATAATGTCATAATGTAACATTCCATAATGATGCCATAATGCAAAATTCTATTATGATGTCATAATGCAACATTCCATTATGATGTCATAATGTAACATTCTATTATGATGTCATAATGCAAAATTCCATTATGATGTCATAATGTAACATTCCATTATGATGTCATAATGCAAAATTCCATTATGATGTCATAATGTAAAATTCCATTATGATGTCATAATGTAACATTCCATTATGATGTCATAATGTAACATTCCATTATGATGTAATAATGCAAAATTCCATTATGATGTCATAATGCAACATTCCATTATGATGTCATAATGCAAAATTCCATTATGATGTCATAATGTAACATTCCATAATGATGCCATAATGCAAAATTCTATTATGATGGCATTAAGCAACATTCCATTATGATGTCATAATGTAACATTCCATTATGATGTCATAATGTAAAATTCCATTATGATGTCATAATGCAAAATTCCATTATGATGTAATAATGCAAAATTCCATTATGATGTCATAATGCAACATTCCATTATGATGTCATAATGCAACATTCCATTATGATGGCATAATGTAACATTCCATTATGATGCCATAATGCAAAATTCTATTATGATGTCATAATGCAAAATTCCATTATGATGTCATAATGTAACATTCCATAATGATGCCATAATGCAAAATTCTATTATGATGTCATAATGCAACATTCCATTATGATGTCATAATGTAACATTCTATTATGATGTCATAATGCAAAATTCCATTATGATGTCATAATGTAACATTCCATTATGATGTCATAATGCAAAATTCCATTATGATGTCATAATGTAAAATTCCATTATGATGTCATAATGTAACATTCCATTATGATGTCATAATGTAACATTCCATTATGATGTAATAATGCAAAATTCCATTATGATGTCATAATGCAACATTCCATTATGATGTCATAATGCAAAATTCCATTATGATGTCATAATGTAACATTCCATAATGATGCCATAATGCAAAATTCTATTATGATGGCATTAAGCAACATTCCATTATGATGTCATAATGTAACATTCCATTATGATGTCATAATGTAAAATTCCATTATGATGTCATAATGCAAAATTCCATTATGATGTAATAATGCAAAATTCCATTATGATGTCATAATGCAACATTCCATTATGATGTCATAATGCAACATTCCATTATGATGGCATAATGTAACATTCCATTATGATGCCATAATGCAAAATTCTATTATGATGTCATAATGCAAAATTCCATTATGATGTCATAATGTAACATTCCATAATGATGCCATAATGCAAAATTCTATTATGATGTCATAATGCAACATTCCATTATGATGTCATAATGCAACATTCCATTATGATGTCATAATGTAACATTCTATTATGATGTCATAATGCAAAATTCCATTATGATGTCATAATGTAACATTCCATTATGATGTCATAATGCAAAATTCCATTATGATGTCATAATGTAAAATTACATTATGATGTCATAATGTAACATTCCATTATGATGTCATAATGTAACATTCCATTATGATGTAATAATGCAAAATTCCATTATGATGTCATAATGCAACATTCCATTATGATGTCATAATGCAAAATTCCATTATGATGTCATAATGTAACATTCCATAATGATGCCATAATGCAAAATTCTATTATGATGGCATTAAGCAACATTCCATTATGATGTCATAATGTAACATTCTATTATGATGTCATAATGCAGCATTCCATTATGATGTCATAATGTAACATTCCATTATGATGTCATAATTTAACATTCCATTATGATGTCATAATGCAAAATTCCATTATGATGTCATAATGCAAAATTCTATTATGATGTCATAATGTAACATTCCATTATGATGTCATAATGCAAAATTCCATTATGATGTCATAATGCAACATTCCATTATGATGGCATAATGTAACATTCCATTATGATGTCATAATGTAACATTCCATTATGATGCCATAATGCAAAATTCTATTATGATGTCATAATGTAACATTCCATTATGATGCCATAATGCAAAATTCTATTATGATGTCATAATGCAACATTCCATTATGATGTCATAATGTAACATTCCATAATGATGCCATAATGCAAAATTCTATTATGATGGCATTAAGCAACATTCCATTATGATGTCATAATGTAACATTCTATTATGATGTCATAATGCAACATTCCATTATGATGTCATAATGTAACATTCTATTATGATGTCATAATGTAACATTCCATTATGATGTCATAATGTAACATTCCATTATGATGTCATAATGTAACATTCCATTATGATGTCATAATGCAAAATTCCATTATGATGTCATAATGCAAAATTCCATTATGATGTCATAATGTAACATTCCATTATGATGTCATAATGCAAAATTCCATTATGATGTCATAATGTAACATTCCATTACGATGTCATAATGTAACATTCCATTATGATGTCATAATGTAAAATTCCTTTATGATGTCATAATGTAACATTCCATTATGATGTCATAATGCAACATTCCATTATGATGTCATAATGTAACATTCCATAATGATGTCATAATGTAACATTCCATAATGATGCCATAATGCAAAATTCTATTATGATGTCATAATGCAACATTCCATTATGATGTCATAATGTAACATTCCATTATGATGTCATAATGCAAAATTCCATTATGATGTCATAATGTAAAATTCCATTATGATGTCATAATGTAACATTCCATTATGATGTCATAATGTAACATTCCATTATGATGTAATAATGCAAAATTCCATTATGATGTCATAATGCAACATTCCATTATGATGTCATAATGCAAAATTCCATTATGATGTCATAATGTAACATTCCATAATGATGCCATAATGCAAAATTCTATTATGATGGCATTAAGCAACATTCCATTATGATGTCATAATGTAACATTCCATTATGATGTCATAATGTAAAATTCCATTATGATGTCATAATGCACCATTCCATTATGATGTCATAATGCAAAATTCCATTATAATGTCATAATGTAACATTCCATAATGATGCCATAATGCAAAATTCTATTATGATGTCATAATGCAACATTCCATTATGATGTCATAATGTAACATTCTATTATGATGTCATAATGCAAAATTCCATTATGATGTCATAATGTAACATTCCATTATGATGTCATAATGCAAAATTCCATTATGATGTCATAATGTAAAATTCCATTATGATGTCATAATGTAACATTCCATTATGATGTCATAATGTAACATTCCATTATGATGTAATAATGCAAAATTCCATTATGATGTCATAATGCAACATTCCATTATGATGTCATAATGCAAAATTCCATTATGATGTCATAATGTAACATTCCATAATGATGCCATAATGCAAAATTCTATTATGATGGCATTAAGCAACATTCCATTATGATGTCATAATGTAACATTCTATTATGATGTCATAATGCAGCATTCCATTATGATGTCATAATGTAACATTCCATTATGATGTCATAATTTAACATTCCATTATGATGTCATAATGCAAAATTCCATTATGATGTCATAATGCAAAATTCAATTATGATGTCATAATGTAACATTCCATTATGATTTCATAATGCAAAATTCCATTATGATGTCATAATGCAACATTCCATTATGATGGCATAATGTAACATTCCATTATGATGCCATAATGCAAAATTCTATTATGATGTCATAATGTAACATTCCATTATGATGCCATAATGCAAAATTCTATTATGATGTCATAATGTAACATTCCATTATGATGCCATAATGCAAAATTCTATTATGATGTCATAATGCAACATTCCATTATGATGTCATAATGTAACATTCCATAATGATGCCATAATGCAAAATTCTATTATGATGGCATTAAGCAACATTCCATTATGATGTCATAATGTAACATTCTATTATGATGTCATAATGCAACATTCCATTATGATGTCATAATGTAACATTCTATTATGATGTCATAATGTAACATTCCATTATGATGTCATAATGTAACATTCCATTATGATGTCATAATGTAACATTCCATTATGATGTCATAATGCAAAATTCCATTATGATGTCATAATGCAAAATTCCATTATGATGTCATAATGTAACATTCCATTATGATGTCATAATGCAAAATTCCATTATGATGTCATAATGTAACATTCCATTACGATGTCATAATGTAACATTCCATTATGATGTCATAATGTAAAATTCCTTTATGATGTCATAATGTAACATTCCATTATGATGTCATAATGCAACATTCCATTATGATGTCATAATGTAACATTCCATATTGATGTCATAATGTAACATTCCATAATGATGCCATAATGCAAAATTCTATTATGATGTCATAATGCAACATTCCATTATGATGTCATAATGTAACATTCTATTATGATGTCATATTGTAACATTCCATTATGATGTCATAATGTAACATTCCATTATGATGTCATAATGCAAAATTCCATTATGATGTCATAATGTAACATTCCATTATGATGCCATAATGCAAAATTCTATTATGATGTCATAATGCAACATTCCATTATGATGTCATAATGTAACATTCCATTTTGATGTCATAATGTAACATTCCATTATGATGTCATAATGCAAAATTCCATTATGATGTCATAATGCAACATTCCATTATGATGTCATAATGCAAAATTCAATTATGATGTCATAATGCAACATTCCATTATGATGTCATAATGCAAAATTCCATTATGATGTCATAATGCAACATTCCATAATGATGGCATAATGTAACATTCCATTATGATGCCATAATGCAAAATTCTATTATGATGTCATAATGCAAAATTCCATTATGATGTCATAATGTAACATTCCATAATGATGCCATAATGCAAAATTCTATTATGATGTCATAATGCAACATTCCATTATGATGTCATAATGTAACATTCTATTATGATGTCATAATGTAACATTCCATTATGATGTCATAATGCAAAATTCCATTATGATGTCATAATGTAAAATTCCATTATGATGTCATAATGCACCATTCCATTATGATGTCATAATGCAAAATTCCATTATAATGTCATAATGTAACATTCCATAATGATGCCATAATGCAAAATTCTATTATGATGTCATAATGCAACATTCCATTATGATGTCATAATGTAACATTCTATTATGATGTCATAATGCAAAATTCCATTATGATGTCATAATGTAACATTCCATTATGATGTCATAATGCAAAATTCCATTATGATGTCATAATGTAAAATTCCATTATGATGTCATAATGTAACATTCCATTATGATGTCATAATGTAACATTCCATTATGATGTAATAATGCAAAATTCCATTATGATGTCATAATGCAACATTCCATTATGATGTCATAATGCAAAATTCCATTATGATGTCATAATGTAACATTCCATAATGATGCCATAATGCAAAATTCTACTATGATGGCATTAAGCAACATTCCATTATGATGTCATAATGTAACATTCTATTATGATGTCATAATGCAGCATTCCATTATGATGTCATAATGTAACATTCCATTATGATGTCATAATGTAACATTCCATTATGATGTCATAATGCAAAATTCCATTATGATGTCATAATGCAAAATTCCATTATGATGTCATAATGTAACATTCCATTATGATGTCATAATGCAAAATTCCATTATGATGTCATAATGCAACATTCCATTATGATGGCATAATGTAACATTCCATTATGATGCCATAATGCAAAATTCTATTATGATGTCATAATGTAACATTCCATTATGATGCCATAATGCAAAATTCTATTATGATGTCATAATGCAACATTCCATTATGATGTCATAATGTAACATTCCATAATGATGCCATAATGCAAAATTCTATTATGATGGCATTAAGCAACATTCCATTATGATGTCATAATGTAACATTCTATTATGATGTCATAATGCAACATTCCATTATGATGTCATAATGTAACATTCTATTATGATGTCATAATGTAACATTCCATTATGATGTCATAATGTAACATTCCATTATGATGTCATAATGTAACATTCCATTATGATGTCAAAATGCAAAATTCCATTATGATGTCATAATGCAAAATTCCATTATGATGTCATAATGTAACATTCCATTATGATGTCATAATGCAAAATTCCATTATGATGTCATAATGTAACATTCCATTACGATGTCATAATGTAACATTCCATTATGATGTCATAATGTAAAATTCCTTTATGATGTCATAATGTAACATTCCATTATGATGTCATAATGCAACATTCCATTATGATGTCATAATGTAACATTCCATAATGATGTCATAATGTAACATTCCATAATGATGCCATAATGCAAAATTCTATTATGATGTCATAATGCAACATTCCATTATGATGTCATAATGTAACATTCTATTATGATGTCATATTGTAACATTCCATTATGATGTCATAATGTAACATTCCATTATGATGTCATAATGCAAAATTCCATTATGATGTCATAATGTAACATTCCATTATGATGCCATAATGCAAAATTCTATTATGATGTCATAATGCAACATTCCATTATGATGTCATAATGTAACATTCCATTTTGATGTCATAATGTAACATTCCATTATGATGTCATAATGCAAAATTCCATTATGATGTCATAATGCAACATTCCATTATGATGTCATAATGCAACATTCCATTATGATGTCATAATGCAACATTCCATTATGATGTCATAATGCAAAATTCCATTATGATGTCATAATGCAACATTCCATTATGATGGCATAATGTAACATTCCATTATGATGCCATAATGCAAAATTCTATTATGATGTCATAATGCAAAATTCCATTATGATGTCATAATGTAACCTTCCATAATGATGCCATAATGCAAAATTCTATTATGATGTCATAATGCAACATTCCATTATGATGTCATAATGTAACATTCTATTATGATGTCATATTGTAACATTCCATTATGATGTCATAATGTAACATTCCATTATGATGTCATAATGCAAAATTCCATTATGATGTCATAATGTAAAATTCCATTATGATGTCATAATGCACCATTCCATTATGATGTCATAATGCAAAATTCCATTATAATGTCATAATGTAACATTCCATAATGATGCCATAATGCAAAATTCTATTATGATGTCATAATGCAACATTCCATTATGATGTCATAATGTAACATTCTATTATGATGTCATAATGCAAAATTCCATTATGATGTCATAATGTAACATTCCATTATGATGTCATAATGCAAAATTCCATTATGATGTCATAATGTAAAATTCCATTATGATGTCATAATGTAACATTCCATTATGATGTCATAATGTAACATTCCATTATGATGTAATAATGCAAAATTCCATTATGATGTCATAATGCAACATTCCATTATGATGTCATAATGCAAAATTCTATTATGATGGCATTAAGCAACATTCCATTATGATGTCATAATGTAACATTCTATTATGATGTCATAATGCAGCATTCCATTATGATGTCATAATGTAACATTTCCATTATGATGTCATAATGTAACATTCCATTATGATGTCATAATGTAAAATTCCATTATGATGTCATAATGTAACATTCCATTATGATGTTATAATGCAAAATTCCATTATGATGTCATAATGTAACATTCCATTATGATGTCATAATGTAAACTTCTATTATGATGTCATAATGTAACATTCCATTATGATGTCATAATGTAACATTCCATTATGATGTCATAATGCAAAATTCCATTATGATGTCATAATGCAAAACTCCATTGTGATGTCATAATGTAACATTCACTTATGATGTCATAATGCTAAATTCCATTATGATGTCATAATGCAACATTCCATTATGATGGCATAATGTAACATTCCATTATGATGTCATAATGCAAAATTCTATTATGATGTCATAATGCAAAATTCCATTATGATGTCATAATATAACATTCCATTATGATGTCTTAATGTAACATTCCATTATGATGTCATAATGCAACATTCCATTATGATGTCATAATGTAACATTCCATAATGATGCCATAATGCAAAATTCTATTATGATGTCATAATGCAACATTCCATTATGATGTCATAATCTAACATTCTATTATGATGTCATAATGTAACATTCCATTATGATGTCATAATGTAACATTCCATTATGATGTCATAATGCAAAATTCCATTATGATGTCATAATGCAAAATTCCATTATGATGTCATAATGCAAAATTCCATTATGATGTCATAATGTAACATTCCATTATGATGCCATAATGCAAAATTCTATTATGATGTCATAATGCAACATTCCATTATGATGTCATAATGTAACATTCCATTATGATGTCATAATGTAACATTCCATTATGATGTCATAATGCAAAATTCCATTATGATGTCATAATGTAAAATTCCATTATGATGTCATAATGCAAAATTCCATTATGATGTCATAATGTAAAATTCCATTATGATGTCATAATGCAAAATTCCAATATGATGTCATAATGCAACATTCCATTATGATGTCATAATGCAAAATTCCATTATGATGTCATAATGTAACATTCCATAATGATGCCATAATGCTAAATTCTATTATGATGTCTTAATGCAACATTCCATTATGATGTCATAATGTAACATTCTATTATGATGTCATAATGCAACATTCCATTATGATGTCATAATGTAACATTCTATTATGATGTCATAATGTAACATTCCATTATGATGTCATAATGTAACATTCCATTATGATGTCCTAATGCAAAATTCCATTATGATGTCATAATGCAAAATTCCATTATGATGTCATAATATAACATGCCATTATGATGTCATAATGCAAAATTCCATTACGATGTCATAATGTTACATTCCATTATGATGCCATAATGCAAAATTCTATTATGATGTCATAATGCAACATTCCATTATGATGTCATAATGTAACATTCTATTATGATGTCATAATGTAACATTCCATTGTGATGTCATAATGTAACATTCCATTATGATGTCATAATGCAAAATTCTATTATGATGTCATAATGCAAAATTCCATTATGATGTCATAATCTAACATTCCATTATGATGTCATAATGTAACATTCCATTATGATGTCATAATGTAAAATTCCATTATGATGTCATAATGTAACATTCCATTATGATGTCATAATGCAAAATTCCATTATGATGTCATAATGCAACATTCCATTATGATGTCATAATGCAAAATTCCATTATGATGTTATAATGTAACATTCCATAATGATGCCATAATGCAACATTCCATTATGATGTCATAATGCAACATTCCATTATGATGTCATAATGTAACATTCTATTATGATGTCATAATGTAACATTCCATTATGATGTTATAATGCAACATTCCATTATGATGCAATAATGCAAAATTCTATTATGATGTCATAATGCAAAATTCCATTATGACATCATAATGTAACATTCCATTATGATGTCATAATGCAAAATTCCATTATGATGTCATAATGTAAAATTCCATTATGATGTCATAATGTAACATTCCATTATGATGTCATAATGTAAAATTCCATTATGATGTCATAATGTAACATTCCATTATGATGTCATAATGCAAAATTCCATTATGATGTCATAATGCAACATTCCATTATGATGTCATAATGCAAAATTCCATTATGATGTCATAATGTAAAATTCCATTATGATGTCATAATGTAACATTCCATTATGATGTCATAATGTAAAATTCCATTATGATGTCATAATGCAAAATTCCATTATGATGTCATAATGCAACATTCCATTATGATGTCATAATGCAAAATTCCATTATGATGTCATAATGTAACATTCCATAATGATGCCATAATGCAAAATTCTATTATGATGTCATAATGCAAAATTCTATTATGATGTCATAATGTAACATTCTATTATGATGTCATAATGCAACATTCCATTATGATGTCATAATGTAACATTCCATTATGATGTCATAATGTAACATTCCATTATGATGTCATAATGTAACATTCTATTATGATGTCATAATGTAACATTCCATTATGATGTCATAATGTAACATTCCATAATGATGTCATAATGCAAAATTCCATTATTATGATATAATACAAAATTCCATTATGATGTCAGAATGCAAAATTCCATTATGATGTCATAATGTAACATTCTATTATGATGCCATAATGCAAAATTCTATTATGATGTCATAATGCAACATTCCATTATGATGTCATAATGTAACATTCCATTATGATGTCATAATGTAACTTTCCATTATGATGTCATAATGCAAAATTCCATTATGATGTCATAATGTTAAATTCCATTATGATGTCATAATGTAACATTCCATTATGATGTCACAATGTAAAATTCCATTATGATGTCATAATGTAACATTCCATTATGATGTCATAATGCAAAATTCCATTATGATGTCATAATATAACATGCCATTATGATGTCATAATGCAAAATTCCATTATGATGTCATAATGTAACATTCCATTATGATGCCATAATGCAAAATTCTATTATGATGTCATAATGCAACATTCCATTATGATGTCATAATGTAACATTCTGTTATGATGTCATAATGTAACATTCCATTATGATGTCATAATGTAACATTCCATTATGATGTCATAATGCAAAATTCCATTATGATGTCATAATGCAAAATTCCATTATGATGTCATTATGTAACATTCCATTATGATGTCATTATGTAACATTCCATTATGATGTCATAATGTAACATTCCATTATGATGTCATAATGTAAAATTCCATTATGATGTCATAATGTAACATTCCATTATGATGTCATAATGCAAAATTCCATTATGATGTCATAATGCAACATTCCATTATGATGTCATAATGCAAAATTCCATTATGATGTTATAATGTAACATTCCATAATGATGCCATAATGCAACATTCCATTATGATGTCATAATGCAACATTCCATTATGATGTCATAATGTAACATTCCATTATGATGCCATAATGCAAAATTCTATTATGATGTCATAATGCAACATTCCATTATGATGTCATAATGTAACATTCTATTATGATGTCATAATGTAACATTCCATTATGATGTCATAATGTAACATTCCATTATTATGTCATAATGCAAAATTCTATTATAATGTCATAATGCAAAATTCCATTATGATGTCATAATGTAACATTCCATTATGATGTCATAATGTAACATTCCATTATGATGTCATAATGTAAAATTCCATTATGATGTCATAATGTAACATTCCATTATGATGTCATAATGTAAAATTCCATTATGATGTCATAATGTAACATTCCATTATGATGTCATAATGCAAAATTCCATTATGATGTCATAATGCAACATTCCATTATGATGTCATAATGCAAAATTCCATTATGATGTCATAATGTAAAATTCCATTATGATGTCATAATGTAACATTCCATTATGATGTCATGATGTAAAATTCCATTATGATGTCATAATGCAAAATTCCATTATGATGTCATAATGCAACATTCCATTATGATGTCATAATGCAAAATTCCATTATGATGTCATAATGTAACATTCCATAATGATGCCATAATGCAAAATTCTATTATGATGTCATAATGCAACATTCCTTTATGATGTCATAATGTAACATTCTATTATGATGTCATAATGCAACATTCCATTATGATGTCATAATGTAACATTCCATTATGATGTCATAATGTAACATTCCATTACGATGTCATAATGCAAAATTCCATTATGATGTCATAATGCAAAATTCCATTATGATGTCATAATGTAACATGCCATTATGATGTCATAATGCAAAATTCCATTATGATGTCATAATGTAACATTCCATTATGATGCCGTAATGCAAAATTCTATTATGATGTCATAATGCAACATTCCATTATGATGTCATAATGTAACATTCTATTATGATGTCATAATGTAACATTCCATTATGATATCATAATGTAACATTCCATTATGATGTCATAATGCAAAATTCTATTATGATGTCATAATGCAAAATTCCATTATGATGTCATAATGTAACATTCCATTATGATGTCATAATGCAAAATTCCATTATGATGTCATAATGTAACATTCCATTATGATGTCATAATGTAAACTTCTATTATGATGTCATAATGTAACATTCCATTATGATGTCATAATGTAACATTCCATTATGATGTCATAATGCAAAATTCCATTATGATGTCATAATGCAAAATTCCATTGTGATGTCATAATGTAACATTCACTTATGATGTCATAATGCAAAATTCCATTATGATGTCATAATGCAACATTCCATTATGATGGCATAATGTAACATTCCATTATGATGTCATAATGCAAAATTCTATTATGATGTCATAATGCAAAATTCCATTATGATGTCATAATATAACATTCCATTATGATGTCATAATGTAACATTCCATTATGATGTCATAATGCAACATTCCATTATGATGTCATAATGTAACATTCCATAATGATGCCATAATACAAAATTCTATTATGATGTCATAATGCAACATTCCATTATGATGTCATAATCTAACATTCTATTATGATGTCATAATGTAATATTCCATTATGATGTCATAATGTAACATTCCATTATGATGTCATAATGCAAAATTCCATTATGATGTCATAATGCAAAATTCCATTATGATGTCATAATGCAAAATTCCATTATGATGTCATAATGCAAAATTCCATTATGATGTCATAATGTAACATTCCATTATGATGCCATAATGCAAAATTCTATTATGATGTCATAATGCAACATTCCATTATGATGTCATAATGTAACATTCCATTTTGATGTCATAATGTAACATTCCATTATGATGTCATAATGCAAAATTCCATTATGATGTCATAATGCAACATTCCATTATGATGTCATAATGCAACATTCCATTATGATGGCATAATGTAACATTCCATTATGATGCCATAATGCAAAATTCTATTATGATGTCATAGTGCAAAATTCCATTATGATGTCATAATGTAAAATTCCATTATGATGTCATAATGTAACATTCCATTATGATGTCATAATGTAAAATTCCATTATGATGTCATAATGTAACATTCCATTATGATGTCATAATGCAAAATTCCATTATGATGTCATAATGTAAAATTCCATTATGATGTCATAATGTAACATTCCATTATGATGTCATAATGTAAAATTCCATTATGATGTCATAATGTAACATTCCATTATGATGTCATAATGCAAAATTCCATTATGATGTCATAATGCAACATTCCATTATGATGTCATAGTGCAAAATTCCATTATGATGTTATAATGTAACATTCCATAATGATGCCATAATGCAACATTCCATTATGATGTCATAATGCAACATTCCATTATGATGTCATAATGTAACATTCTATTATGATGTCATAATGTAACATTCCATTATGATGTCATAATGTAACATTCCATTATGATGTCATAATGCAAAATTCCATTATGATGATATAATACAAAATTCCATTATGATGTCATAATGCAAAATTCCATTATGATGTCATAATGTAACATTCCATAATGATGCCATAATGCAACATTCCATTATGATGTCATAATGCAACATTCCATTATGATGTCATAATGTAACATTCCATTATGATGCCATAATGTAACATTCCATAATGATGCCATAATGCAAAATTCTATTATGATGTCATAATGCAACATTCCTTTATGATGTCATAATGTAACATTCTATTATGATGTCATAATGCAACATTCCATTATGATGTCATAATGTAACATTCCATTATGATGTCATAATGTAACATTCCATTACGATGTCATAATGCAAAATTCCATTATGATGTCATAATGCAAAATTCCATTATGATGTCATAATGTAACATGCCATTATGATGTCATAATGCAAAATTCCATTATGATGTCATAATGTAACATTCCATTATGATGCCGTAATGCAAAATTCTATTATGATGTCATAATGCAACATTCCATTATGATGTCATAATGTAACATTCTATTATGATGTCATAATGTAACATTCCATTATGATATCATAATGTAACATTCCATTATGATGTCATAATGCAAAATTCTATTATGATGTCATAATGCAAAATTCCATTATGATGTCATAATGTAACATTCCATTATGATGTCATAATGCAAAATTCCATTATGATGTCATAATGTAACATTCCATTATGATGTCATAATGTAAACTTCTATTATGATGTCATAATGTAACATTCCATTATGATGTCATAATGTAACATTCCATTATGATGTCATAATGCAAAATTCCATTATGATGTCATAATGCAAAATTCCATTGTGATGTCATAATGTAACATTCACTTATGATGTCATAATGCAAAATTCCATTATGATGTCATAATGCAACATTCCATTATGATGGCATAATGTAACATTCCATTATGATGTCATAATGCAAAATTCTATTATGATGTCATAATGCAAAATTCCATTATGATGTCATAATATAACATTCCATTATGATGTCATAATGTAACATTCCATTATGATGTCATAATGCAACATTCCATTATGATGTCATAATGTAACATTCCATAATGATGCCATAATACAAAATTCTATTATGATGTCATAATGCAACATTCCATTATGATGTCATAATCTAACATTCTATTATGATGTCATAATGTAATATTCCATTATGATGTCATAATGTAACATTCCATTATGATGTCATAATGCAAAATTCCATTATGATGTCATAATGCAAAATTCCATTATGATGTCATAATGCAAAATTCCATTATGATGTCATAATGCAAAATTCCATTATGATGTCATAATGTAACATTCCATTATGATGCCATAATGCAAAATTCTATTATGATGTCATAATGCAACATTCCATTATGATGTCATAATGTAACATTCCATTTTGATGTCATAATGTAACATTCCATTATGATGTCATAATGCAAAATTCCATTATGATGTCATAATGCAACATTCCATTATGATGTCATAATGCAACATTCCATTATGATGGCATAATGTAACATTCCATTATGATGCCATAATGCAAAATTCTATTATGATGTCATAGTGCAAAATTCCATTATGATGTCATAATGTAAAATTCCATTATGATGTCATAATGTAACATTCCATTATGATGTCATAATGTAAAATTCCATTATGATGTCATAATGTAACATTCCATTATGATGTCATAATGCAAAATTCCATTATGATGTCATAATGTAAAATTCCATTATGATGTCATAATGTAACATTCCATTATGATGTCATAATGTAAAATTCCATTATGATGTCATAATGTAACATTCCATTATGATGTCATAATGCAAAATTCCATTATGATGTCATAATGCAACATTCCATTATGATGTCATAGTGCAAAATTCCATTATGATGTTATAATGTAACATTCCATAATGATGCCATAATGCAACATTCCATTATGATGTCATAATGCAACATTCCATTATGATGTCATAATGTAACATTCTATTATGATGTCATAATGTAACATTCCATTATGATGTCATAATGTAACATTCCATTATGATGTCATAATGCAAAATTCCATTATGATGATATAATACAAAATTCCATTATGATGTCATAATGCAAAATTCCATTATGATGTCATAATGTAACATTCCATAATGATGCCATAATGCAACATTCCATTATGATGTCATAATGCAACATTCCATTATGATGTCATAATGTAACATTCCATTATGATGCCATAATGTAACATTCCATAATGATGCCATAATGCAAAATTCTATTATGATGTCATAATGCAACATTCCATTATGATGTCATAATATAACATTCCATTATGATGTCATAATGTAACATTCCATTATGATGTCATAATGCAACATTCCATTATGATGTCATAATGTAACATTCCATAATGATGCCATAATGCAAAATTCTATTATGATGTCATAATGCAACATTCCATTATGATGTCATAATCTAACATTCTATTATGATGTCATAATGTAATATTCCATTATGATGTCATAATGTAACATTCCATTATGATGTCATAATGCAAAATTCCATTATGATGTCATAATGCAAAATTCCATTATGATGTCATAATGCAAAATTCCATTATGATGTCATAATGCAAAATTCCATTATGATGTCATAATGCAAAATTCCATTATGATGTCATAATGTAACATTCCATTATGATGCCATAATGCAAAATTCTATTATGATGTCATAATGCAACATTCCATTATGATGTCATAATGTAACATTCCATTTTGATGTCATAATGTAACATTCCATTATGATGTCATAATGCAAAATTCCATTATGATGTCATAATGCAACATTCCATTATGATGTCATAATGCAACATTCCATTATGATGGCATAATGTAACATTCCATTATGATGCCATAATGCAAAATTCTATTATGATGTCATAGTGCAAAATTCCATTATGATGTCATAATGTAAAATTCCATTATGATGTCATAATGTAACATTCCATTATGATGTCATAATGTAAAATTCCATTATGATGTCATAATGTAACATTCCATTATGATGTCATAATGTAAAATTCCATTATGATGTCATAATGTAACATTCCATTATGATGTCATAATGCAAAATTCCATTATGATGTCATAATGTAAAATTCCATTATGATGTCATAATGTAACATTCCATTATGATGTCATAATGTAAAATTCCATTATGATGTCATAATGTAACATTCCATTATGATGTCATAATGCAAAATTCCATTATGATGTCATAATGCAACATTCCATTATGATGTCATAGTGCAAAATTCCATTATGATGTTATAATGTAACATTCCATAATGATGCCATAATGCAACATTCCATTATGATGTCATAATGCAACATTCCATTATGATGTCATAATGTAACATTCTATTATGATGTCATAATGTAACATTCCATTATGATGTCATAATGTAACATTCCATTATGATGTCATAATGCAAAATTCCATTATGATGATATAATACAAAATTCCATTATGATGTCATAATGCAAAATTCCATTATGATGTCATAATGTAACATTCCATAATGATGCCATAATGCAACATTCCATTATGATGTCATAATGCAACATTCCATTATGATGTCATAATGTAACATTCCATTATGATGCCATAATGTAACATTCCATAATGATGCCATAATGCAAAATTCTATTATGATGTCATAATGCAACATTCCATTATGATGTCATAATATAACATTCCATTATGATGTCATAATGTAACATTCCATTATGATGTCATAATGCAACATTCCATTATGATGTCATAATGTAACATTCCATAATGATGCCATAATGCAAAATTCTATTATGATGTCATAATGCAACATTCCATTATGATGTCATAATCTAACATTCTATTATGATGTCATAATGTAATATTCCATTATGATGTCATAATGTAACATTCCATTATGATGTCATAATGCAAAATTCCATTATGATGTCATAATGCAAAATTCCATTATGATGTCATAATGCAAAATTCCATTATGATGTCATAATGCAAAATTCCATTATGATGTCATAATGTAACATTCCATTATGATGCCATAATGCAAAATTCTATTATGATGTCATAATGCAACATTCCATTATGATGTCATAATGTAACATTCCATTTTGATGTCATAATGTAACATTCCATTATGATGTCATAATGCAAAATTCCATTATGATGTCATAATGCAACATTCCATTATGATGTCATAATGCAACATTCCATTATGATGGCATAATGTAACATTCCATTATGATGCCATAATGCAAAATTCTATTATGATGTCATAGTGCAAAATTCCATTATGATGTCATAATGTAAAATTCCATTATGATGTCATAATGTAACATTCCATTATGATGTCATAATGTAAAATTCCATTATGATGTCATAATGTAACATTCCATTATGATGTCATAATGCAAAATTCCATTATGATGTCATAATGTAAAATTCCATTATGATGTCATAATGTAACATTCCATTATGATGTCATAATGTAAAATTCCATTATGATGTCATAATGTAACATTCCATTATGATGTCATAATGCAAAATTCCATTATGATGTCATAATGCAACATTCCATTATGATGTCATAGTGCAAAATTCCATTATGATGTTATAATGTAACATTCCATAATGATGCCATAATGCAACATTCCATTATGATGTCATAATGCAACATTCCATTATGATGTCATAATGTAACATTCTATTATGATGTCATAATGTAACATTCCATTATGATGTCATAATGTAACATTCCATTATGATGTCATAATGCAAAATTCCATTATGATGATATAATACAAAATTCCATTATGATGTCATAATGCAAAATTCCATTATGTTGTCATAATGTAACATTCCATAATGATGCCATAATGCAACATTCCATTATGATGTCATAATGCAACATTCCATTATGATGTCATAATGTAACATTCCATTATGATGCCATAATGCAAAATTCTATTATGATGTCATAATGCAACATTCCATTATGATGTCATAATGTAACATTCCATTATGATGTCATAATGTAACATTCCATTATGATGTCATAATGTAACATTCCATTATGATGTCATAATGCAAAATTCTATTATGATGTCATAATGCAAAATTCCATTATGATGTCATAATGTAACATTCCATTATGTGTCATAATGTAACATTCCATTATGATGTCATAATGTAAAATTCCATTATGATGTCATAATGCAACATTCCATTATGATGTCATAATGTAAAATTCCATTATGATGTCATAATGTAAAATTCCATTATGATGTCATAATGTAACATTCCATTATGATGTCATAATGCAAAATTCCAATATGATGTCATAATGCAACATTCCATTATGATGTCATAATGCAAAATTCCATTATGATGTCATAATGTAAAATTCCATTATGATGTCATAATGTAACATTCCATTATGATGTCATAATGTAAAATTCCATTATGATGTCATAATGCAAAATTCCATTATGATGTCATAATGCAACATTCCATTATGATGTCATAGTGCAAAATTCCATTATGATGTTATAATGTAACATTCCATAATGATGCCATAATGCAACATTCCATTATGATGTCATAATGCAACATTCCATTATGATGTCATAATGTAACATTCTATTATGATGTCATAATGTAACATTCCATTATGATGTCATAATGTAACATTCCATTATGATGTCATAATGCAAAATTCCATTATGATGATATAATACAAAATTCCATTATGATGTCATAATGCAAAATTCCATTATGATGTCATAATGTAACATTCCATAATGATGTCATAATGCAACATTCTATTATGATGTCATAATGTAACATTCCATTATGATGCCATAATGCAAAATTCTATTATGATGTCATAATGCAACATTCCATTATGATGTCATAATTAGAGATGAGCGAACGTGTCCGTAACGGACACATCCGCACCCGGACACCGGCTTTAGCGAACACTGGAGTGTTCGCGCGTAAGTGTCCGGGTGCCGCCGGGGGGCGGGGAGATGCGCGGCGGCGCGGGCGGCAGTAGCGGGGAACAGGGGGGAGCCCTCTCTCTCTCCCTCTCCCCCCCGCTCCCCGCCGCACCCCCCCGCGCTGCCACGGCGGCCCCCGAACTTTTTCGCCCGAACACCGAGGTGTTCGCAAAGTTCGGTGTTCGGGCGAAAAAGGGGCGGGGCCGAACGTGTTCGCTCATCTCTAGTCATAATGTAACATTCTATTATGATGTCATAATGTAACATTCCATTATGATGTCATAATGTAACATTCCATTATGATGTCATAATGCAAAATTCTATTATGATGTCATAATGCAAAATTCCATTATGATGTCATAATGTAACATTCCATTATGTGTCATAATGTAACATTCCATTATGATGTCATAATGTAACATTCCATTATGATGTCATAATGTAACATTCCATTATGATGTCATAATGTAACATTCCATTATGATGTCATAATGCAAAATTCCATTATGATGTCATAATGCAACATTCCATTATGATGTCATAATGCAAAATTCCATTATGATGTCATAATGTAAAATTCCATTATGATGTCATAATGTAACATTCCATTATGATGTCATAATGTAAAATTCCATTATGATGTCATAATGCAAAATTCCATTATGATGTCATAATGCAACATTCCATTATGATGTCATAATGCAAAATTCCATTATGATGTCATAATGTAACATTCCATAATGATGCCATAATGCAAAATTCTATTATGATGTCATAATGCAACATTCCTTTATGATGTCATAATGTAACATTCTATTATGATGTCATAATGCAACATTCCATTATGATGTCATAATGTAACATTCCATTATGATGTCATAATGTAACATTCCATTATGATGTCATAATGCAAAATTCCATTATGATGTCATAATGCAAAATTCCATTATGATGTCATAATGTAACATGCCATTATGATGTCATAATGCAAAATTCCATTATGATGTCATAATGCAACATGCCATTATGATGCCATAATGCAAAATTCCATTATGATGTCATAATGTAACATTCCATTATGATGCCATAATGCAAAATTCTATTATGATGTCATAATGCAACATTCCATTATGATGTCATAATGTAACATTCTATTATGATGTCATAATGTAACATTCCATTATGATATCATAATGTAACATTCCATTATGATGTCATAATGCAAAATTCTATTATGATGTCATAATGCAAAATTCCATTATGATGTCAAAATGTAACATTCCATTATGATGTCATAATGCAAAATTCCATTATGATGTCATAATGTAACATTCCATTATGATGTCATAATGTAAACTTCTATTATGATGTCATAATGTAACATTCCATTATGATGTCATAATGTAACATTCCATTATGATGTCATAATGCAAAATTCCATTATGATGTCATAATGCAAAATTCCATTGTGATGTCATAATGTAACATTCACTTATGATGTCATAATGCAAAATTCCATTATGATGTCATAATGCAACATTCCATTATGATGGCATAATGTAACATTCCATTATGATGTCATAATGCAAAATTCTATTATGATGTCATAATGCAAAATTCCATTATGATGTCATAATATAACATTCCATTATGATGTCATAATGTAACATTCCATTATGATGTCATAATGCAACATTCCATTATGATGTCATAATGTAACATTCCATAATGATGCCATAATGCAAAATTCTATTATGATGTCATAATGCAACATTCCATTATGATGTCATAATCTAACATTCTATTATGATGTCATAATGTAACATTCCATTATGATGTCATAATGCAAAATTCCATTATGATGTCATAATGCAAAATTCCATTATGATGTCATAATGCAAAACTCCATTATGATGTCATAATGCAAAATTCCATTATGATGTCATAATGTAACATTCCATTATGATGCCATAATGCAAAATTCTATTATGATGTCATAATGCAACATTCCATTATGATGTCATAATGTAACATTCCATTATGATGTCATAATGTAACATTCCATTATGATGTCATAATGCAAAAGTCCATTATGATGTCATAATGTAAAATTCCATTATGATGTCATAATGCAAAATTCCATTATGATGTCATAATGTAAAATTCCATTATGATGTCATAATGTAACATTCCATTATGATGTCATAATGTAACATTCCATTATGATGTCATAATGCAAAATTCCAATATGATGTCATAGTGCAACATTCCATTATGATGTCATAATGCAAAATTCCATTATGATGTCATAATGTAACATTCCATAATGATGCCATAATGCAAAATTCTATTATGATGTCATAATGCAACATTCCATTATGATGTCATAATGTAACATTCTATTATGATGTCATAATGCAACATTCCATTATGATGTCATAATGTAACATTCTATTATGATGTCATAATGTAACATTCCATTATGATGTCATAATGTAACATTCCATTATGATGTCCTAATGCAAAATTCCATTATGATGTCATAATGCAAAATTCCATTATGATGTCATAATGCAACATTCCATTATGATGTCATAATGTAACATTCTATTATGATGTCATAATGCAACATTCCATTATGATGTCATAATGTAACATTCTATTATGATGTCATAATGTAACATTCCATTATGATGTCATAATGTAACATTCCATTATGATGTCCTAATGCAAAATTCCATTATGATGTCATAATGCAAAATTCCATTATGATGTCATAATATAACATGCCATTATGATGTCATAATGCAAAATTCCATTATGATGTCATAATGTAACATTCCATTATGATGCCATAATGCAAAATTCTATTATGATGTCATAATGCAACATTCCATTATGATGTCATAATGTAACATTCTATTATGATGTCATAATGTAACATTCCATTGTGATGTCATAATGTAACATTCCATTATGATGTCATAATGCAAAATTCTATTATGATGTCATAATGCAAAATTCCATTATGATGTCATAATGTAACATTCCATTATGATGTCATAATGTAACATTCCATTATGATGTCATAATGCAAAATTCCATTATGATGTCATAATGTAACATTCCATTATGATGTCATAATGCAAAATTCCATTATGATGTCATAATGCAACATTCCATTATGATGTCATAATGCAAAATTCCATTATGATGTTATAATGTAACATTCCATAATGATGCCATAATGCAACATTCCATTATGATGTCATAATGCAACATTCCATTATGATGTCATAATGTAACATTCTATTATGATGTCATAATGTAACATTCCATTATGATGTTATAATGCAACATTCCATTATGATGCCATAATGCAAAATTCTATTATGATGTCATAATGCAAAATTCCATTATGACATCATAATGTAACATTCCATTATGATGTCATAATGCAAAATTCCATTATGATGTCATAATGTAAAATTCCATTATGATGTCATAATGTAACATTCCATTATGATGTCATAATGTAAAATTCCATTATGATGTCATAATGTAACATTCCATTATGATGTCATAATGCAAAATTCCATTATGATGTCATAATGCAACATTCCATTATGATGTCATAATGCAAAATTCCATTATGATGTCATAATGTAAAATTCCATTATGATGTCATAATGTAACATTCCATTATGATGTCATAATGTAAAATTCCATTATGATGTCATAATGCAAAATTCCATTATGATGTCATAATGCAACATTCCATTATGATGTCATAATGCAAAATTCCATTATGATGTCATAATGTAACATTCCATAATGATGCCATAATGCAAAATTCTATTATGATGTCATAATGCAACATTCCTTTATGATGTCATAATGTAACATTCTATTATGATGTCATAATGCAACATTCCATTATGATGTCATAATGTAACATTCCATTATGATGTCATAATGTAACATTCCATTATGATGTCATAATGCAAAATTCCATTATGATGTCATAATGCAAAATTCCATTATGATGTCATAATGTAACATGCCATTATGATATCATAATGCAAAATTCCATTATGATGTCATAATGTAACATTCCATTATGATGCCATAATGCAAAATTCTATTATGATGTCATAATGCAACATTCCATTATGATGTCATAATGTAACATTCTATTATGATGTCATAATGTAACATTCCATTATGATATCATAATGTAACATTCCATTATGATGTCATAATGCAAAATTCTATTAAGATGTCATAATGCAAAATTCCATTATGATGTCATAATGTAACATTCCATTATGATGTCATAATGTAACATTCCATTATGATGTCATAATGTAACATTCCATTATGATGTCATAATGTAACATTCCATTATGATGTCATAATGTAAACTTCTATTATGATGTAATAATGTAACATTCCATTATGATGTCATAATGTAACATTCCATTATGATGTCATAATGCAAAATTCCATTATGATGTCATAATGCAAAATTCCATTGTGATGTCATAATGTAACATTCCATTATGATGTCATAATGCAAAATTCCATTATGATGTCATAATGCAACATTCCATTATGATGGCATAATGTAACATTCCATTATGATGTCATAATGCAAAATTCTATTATGATGTCATAATGCAAAATTCCATTATGATGTCATAATGTAACATTCCATTATGATGTCATAATGTAACATTCCATTATGATGTCATAATGCAACATTCCATTATGATGTCATAATGTAACATTCCATAATGATGCCATAATGCAAAATTCTATTATGATGTAATAATGCAACATTACATTATGATGTCATAATGTAACATTCTATTATGATGTCATAATGTAATATTCCATTATGATGTCATAATGTAACATTCCATTATGATGTCATAATGCAACATTCCATTATGATGTCATAATGCAAAATTCCATTATGATGTCGTAATGCAAAATTCCATTATGATGTCATAATGCAAAATTCCATTATGATGTCATAATGTAACATTCCATTATGATGCTATAATGCAAAATTCTATTATGATGTCATAATGCAACATTCCATTATGATGTCATAATGTAACATTCCATTTTGATGTCATAATGCAAAATTCCATTATGATGTCATAATGCAAAATTCCATTATGATGTCATAATGCAACATTCTATTATGATGTCATAATGCAACATTCCATTATGATGGCATAATGTAACATTCCATTATGATGCCATAATGCAAAATTCTATTATGATGTCATAATGCAAAATTCCATTATGACATCATAATGTAACATTCCATTATGATGTCATAATGCAAAATTCCATAATGATGTCATAATGTAAAATTCCATTATGATGTCATAATGTAACATTCCATTATGATGTCATAATGTAAAATTCCATTATGATGTCATAATGTAACATTCCATTATGATGTCATAATGCAAAATTCCATTATGATGTCATAATACAACATTCCATTATGATGTCATAATGCAAAATTCCATTATGATGTTATAATGTAACATTCCATAATGATGCCATAATGCAACATTCCATTATGATGTCATAATGCAACATTCCATTATGATGTCATAATGTAACATTCTATTATGATGTCATAATGTAACATTCCATTATGATGTCATAATGTAACATTCCATAATGATGTCATAATGCAAAATTCCATTATGATGATATAGTACAAAATTCCATTATGATGTCATAATGCAAAATTCCATTATGATGTCATAATGTAACATTCCATTATGATGCCATAATGCAAAATTCTATATTGATGTCATAATGCAACATTCCATTATGATGTCATAATGTAACATTCCATTATGATGTCATAATGTAACATTCCATTATGATGTCATAATGCAAAATTCCATTATGATGTCATAATGTTAAATTCCATTATGATGTCATAATGTAACATTCCATTATGATGTCACAATGTAAAATTCCATTATGATGTCATAATGTAACATTCCATTATGATGTAATAATGCAAAATTCCATTATGATGTCATAATGTAACATTCCATTATGATGTCATAATGTAACATTCCATTATGATGTCATAATGTAACATTCTATTATGATGTCATAATGTAACATTCCATTATGATGTCATAATGTAACATTCCATAATGATGTCATAATGCAAAATTCCATTATTATGATATAATACAAAATTCCATTATGATGTCAGAATGCAAAATTCCATTATGATGTCATAATGTAACATTCCATTATGATGCCATAATGCAAAATTCTATTATGATGTCATAATGCAACATTCCATTATGATGTCATAATGTAACATTCCATTATGATGTCATAATGTAACATTCCATTATGATGTCATAATGCAAAATTCCATTATGATGTCATAATGTTAAATTCCATTATGATGTCATAATGTAACATTCCATTATGATGTCACAATGTAAAATTCCATTATGATGTCATAATGTAACATTCCATTATGATGTCATAATGCAAAATTCCATTATGATGTCATAATATAACATGCCATTATGATGTCATAATGCAAAATTCCATTATGATGTCATAATGTAACATTCCATTATGATGCCATAATGCAAAATTCTATTATGATGTCATAGTGCAACATTCCATTATGATGTCATAATGTAACATTCTGTTATGATGTCATAATGTAACATTCCATTATGATGTCATAATGTAACATTCCATTATGATGTCATAATGCAAAATTCCATTATGATGTCATAATGCAAAATTCCATTATGATGTCATAATGTAACATTCCATTATGATGTCATAATGTAACATTCCATTATGATGTCATAATGTAAAATTCCATTATGATGTCATAATGTAACATTCCATTATGATGTCATAATGCAAAATTCCATTATGATGTCATAATGCAACATTCCATTATGATGTCATAATGCAAAATTCCATTATGATGTTATAATGTAACATTCCATAATGATGCCATAATGCAACATTCCATTATGATGTCATAATGCAACATTCCATTATGATGTCATAATGTAACATTCCATTATGATGCCATAATGCAAAATTCTATTATGATGTCATAATGCAACATTCCATTATGATGTCATAATGTAACATTCTATTATGATGTCATAATGTAACATTCCATTATGATGTCATAATGTAACATTCCATTATTATGTCATAATGCAAAATTCTATTATAATGTCATAATGCAAAATTCCATTATGATGTCATAATGTAACATTCCATTATGATGTCATAATGTAACATTCCATTATGATGTCATAATGTAAAATTCCATTATGATGTCATAATGTAACATTCCATTATGATGTCATAATGTAAAATTCCATTATGATGTCATAATGTAACATTCCATTATGATGTCATAATGCAAAATTCCATTATGATGTCATAATGCAACATTCCATTATGATGTCATAATGCAAAATTCCATTATGATGTCATAATGTAAAATTCCATTATGATGTCATAATGTAACATTCCATTATGATGTCATAATGTAAAATTCCATTATGATGTCATAATGCAAAATTCCATTATGATGTCATAATGCAACATTCCATTATGATGTCATAATGCAAAATTCCATTATGATGTCATAATGTAACATTCCATAATGATGCCATAATGCAAAATTCTATTATGATGTCATAATGCAACATTCCTTTATGATGTCATAATGTAACATTCTATTATGATGTCATAATGTAACATTCCATTATGATATCATAATGTAACATTCCATTATGATGTCATAATGCAAAATTCTATTATGATGTCATAATGCAAAATTCCATTATGATGTCATAATGTAACATTCCATTATGATGTCATAATGCAAAATTCCATTATGATGTCATAATGTAACATTCCATTATGATGTCATAATGTAAACTTCTATTATGATGTCATAATGTAACATTCCATTATGATGTCATAATGTAACATTCCATTATGATGTCATAATGCAAAATTCCATTATGATGTCATAATGCAAAATTCCATTGTGATGTCATAATGTAACATTCACTTATGATGTCATAATGCAAAATTCCATTATGATGTCATAATGCAACATTCCATTATTATGGCATAATGTAACATTCCATTATGATGTCATAATGCAAAATTCTATTATGATGTCATAATGCAAAATTCCATTATGATGTCATAATATAACATTCCATTATGATGTCATAATTAGAGATGAGCGAACACCAAAATGTTCGGGTGTTCGTTATTCGTAACGAACTTCCCGTGATGCTCGAGGGTTCGTTTCGAACAACGAACCCCATTGAAGTCAATGGGCGACCGGAACATTTTTGTATTTCGCCGATGCTCGCTAAGGTTTTCATGTGTGAAAATCTGGGCAATTCAGGAAAGTGATGGGAATGACACAGTGACGGATAGGGCAGGCGAGGGGCTACATGGTGGGCTGCATCTCAAGTTCACAGGTCCCACTATTAAGCCACAATAGCGGCAAGAGTGCCCCCCCCCCCCCCCACTGTCAGCATAAAGATCGTCCTCCTCTGGCACAGCTGTAACAGCTGTAGCAGAGAAGAACGATGTTTGCCCATTGAATTCAATGGAACCGGCAATACAGCCGACTCCACTGAATGCAATGGGCTGCCGGCGATCGCAGGATGAATGGTCGGAAAGGGGTTAAATATATAACCCCTTTCCTGCAATTCATCCAGAAATGTGTTACACTAAAAATATATACCGGCGTATAAGGCGACCGGGCGTATAAGACGACCCCCCAACTGTCACCTTATACGCCGGTAATACAGTGGAGCAAAGAATAAAAAGCATTACTTACGTTTTTAGATGATCTGCGGCGCTCCTGCAGGCTGTCACTCCCTCCTGGTCCACGGCAGACAAGCTTTCTCCACGAAAGACTTTAAATCCCTGCCTCCAGAAGCACATGTGCCTTCAGCCAATCACAGCCAATGACAATGATGTCATTGAATGGCTGTGATTGGCTGTGTTTCTGGAGGCGGGGATTTCAAGCCTTGAAATCCCCGCCTCCAGAAACACAGCCAATCACAGCCATTCAATGACATCATTGTCATTGGCTGTGATTGGCTGAAGGCACATGTGCTTCTGGAGGCAGGGATTTAAAGTCTTTCGTGGAGAAAGCTTGTCTGCCGTGGACCAGGAGGGAGTGACAGCCTGCAGGAGCGCCGCAGATCATCTAAAAACGTAAGTAATGCTTTTTATTCTTTGCTCCACTGTATTACCGGCGTATAAGGTGACAGTTGGGGGGTCGTCTTATACGCCCGGTCGCCTTATACGCCGGTATATATTTTTAGTGTAACACATTTCTGGATGAATTGCAGGAAAGGGGTTATATATTTAACCCCTTTCCGACCATTCATCCTGCGATCGCCGGCAGCCCATTGCATTCAGTGGAGTCGGCTGTATTGCCGGTTCCATTGAATTCAATGGGCAAACATCGTTCTTCTCTGCTACAGCTGTTACAGCTGTGCCAGAGAAGAAGGATTTGTCTTCTATATGTTCTCAATGGGGTCAGCGCTGCTGCTGCTGGCCCCATTGAGCGCATATAGAATGCATCCATAGCGAGCAGCGGGAGGGGCAGACTTTCATATCAGGCGGACACCTTATCTCCCCAGCCACTCACAGCAGGGGGGTGGTATAGGGCTTAAACGTTGCAGGGGGAAGTTGTAATGCCTTCCCTGTCTTTATATTGGCCAAAAAAAAGCGCTAACGTCTCAGGGAAGAAAGTTTAATTTACCAGAACACCGCATGGTGTTCGTTACGAATAACGAACATCCCGAACACCCTAATATTCGCACGAATAGCAAGCTCGGACGAACGCGTTCGCTCATCTCTAGTCATAATGTAACATTCCATTATGATGTCATAATGCAACATTCCATTATGATGTCATAATGTAACATTCCATAATGATGCCATAATGCAAAATTCTATTATGATGTCATAATGCAACATTCCATTATGATGTCATAATCTAACATTCTATTATGATGTCATAATGTAATATTCCATTATGATGTCATAATGTAACATTCCATTATGATGTCATAATGCAAAATTCCATTATGATGTCATAATGCAAAATTCCATTATGATGTCATAATGCAAAATTCCATTATGATGTCATAATGCAAAATTCCATTATGATGTCATAATGCAACATTCCATTATGATGTCATAATGTAACATTCCATTATGATGTCATAATGTAACATTCCATTATGATGTCATAATGCAAAATTCCATTATGATGTCATAATGCAAAATTCCATTATGATGTCATAATGTAACATGCCATTATGATGTCATAATGCAAAATTCCATTATGATGTCATAATGTAACATTCCATTATGATGCCATAATGCAAAATTCTATTATGATGTCATAATGCAACATTCCATTATGATGTCATAATGTAACATTCTATTATGATGTCATAATGTAACATTCCATTATGATATCATAATGTAACATTCCATTATGATGTCATAATGCAAAATTCTATTATGATGTCATAATGCAAAATTCCATTATGATGTCATAATGTAACATTCCATTATGATGTCATAATGCAAAATTCCATTATGATGTCATAATGTAACATTCCATTATGATGTCATAATGTAAACTTCTATTATGATGTAATAATGTAACATTCCATTATGATGTCATAATGTAACATTCCATTATGATGTCATTATGCAAAATTCCATTATGATGTCATAATGCAAAATTCCATTGTGATGTCATAATGTAACATTCCATTATGATGTCATAATGCAAAATTCCATTATGATGTCATAATGCAACATTCCATTATGATGGCATAATGTAACATTCCATTATGATGTCATAATGCAAAATTCTATTATGATGTCATAATGCAAAATTCCATTATGATGTCATAATGTAACATTCCATTATGATGTCATAATGTAACATTCCATTATGATGTCATAATGCAACATTCCATTATGATGTCATAATGTAACATTCCATAATGATGCCATAATGCAAAATTCTATTATGATGTCATAATGCAACATTCCATTATGATGTCATAATGTAACATTCTATTATGATGTCATAATGTAATATTCCATTATGATGTCATAATGTAACATTCCATTATGATGTCATAATGCAAAATTCCATTATGATGTCATAATGCAAAATTCCATTATGATGTCATAATGCAAAATTCCATTATGATGTCATAATGCAAAATTCCATTATGATGTCATAATGTAACATTCCATTATGATGCCATAATGCAAAATTCTATTATGATGTCATAATGCAACATTCCATTATGATGTCATAATGCAACATTCCATTATGATGTCATAATGTAACATTCCATTTTGATGTCATAATGCAAAATTCCATTATGATGTCATAATGCAAAATTCCATTATGATGTCATAATGCAACATTCTATTATGATGTCATAATGCAACATTCCATTATGATGGCATAATGTAACATTCCATTATGATGCCATAATGCAAAATTCTATTATGATGTCATAATGCAAAATTCCATTATGACATCATAATGTAACATTCCATTATGATGTCATAATGCAAAATTCCATTATGATGTCATAATGTAAAATTCCATTATGATGTCATAATGTAACATTCCATTATGATGTCATAATGTAAAATTCCATTATGATGTCATAATGTAACATTCCATTATGATGTCATAATGCAAAATTCCATTATGATGTCATAATGCAACATTCCATTATGATGTCATAATGCAAAATTCCATTATGATGTTATAATGTAACATTCCATAATGATGCCATAATGCAACATTCCATTATGATGTCATAATGCAACATTCCATTATGATGTCATAATGTAACATTCTATTATGATGTCATAATGTAACATTCCATTATGATGTCATAATGTAACATTCCATAATGATGTCATAATGCAAAATTCCATTATGATGATATAATACAAAATTCCATTATGATGTCATAATGCAAAATTCCATTATGATGTCATAATGTAACATTCCATTATGATGCCATAATGCAAAATTCTATTATGATGTCATAATGCAACATTCCATTATGATGTCATAATGTAACATTCCATTATGATGTCATAATTAGAGATGAGCGAACACGTTCGGCCCCGCCCCTTTTTCGCCCGAACACCGAACTTTGCGAACACCTCGGTGTTCGGGCGAAAAAGTTCGGGGGCCGCCGTGGCAGCGCGGGGGGGTGCGGCGGGGAGCGGGGGGGAGAGGGAGAGAGAGAGGCCTCCCCCCTGTTCCCTGCTACTGCCGCCCGCGCCGCCGCGCATCTCCCCGCCCCCCGGCGGCACCCGGACACTTACGCGCGAACACTCCAGTGTTCGCTAAAGCCGGTGTCCGGGTGCGGATGTGTCCGTTACGGACACGTTCGCTCATCTCTAGTCATAATGTAACATTCCATTATGATGTCATAATGCAAAATTCCATTATGATGTCATAATGTTAAATTCCATTATGATGTCATAATGTAACATTCCATTATGATGTCACAATGTAAAATTCCATTATGATGTCATAATGTAACATTCCATTATGATGTAATAATGCAAAATTCCATTATGATGTCATAATGTAACATTCCATTATGATGTCATAATGTAACATTCCATTATGATGTCATAATGTAACATTCTATTATGATGTCATAATGTAACATTCCATTATGATGTCATAATGTAACATTCCATAATGATGTCATAATGCAAAATTCCATTATTATGATATAATACAAAATTCCATTATGATGTCAGAATGCAAAATTCCATTATGATGTCATAATGTAACATTCCATTATGATGCCATAATGCAAAATTCTATTATGATGTCATAATGCAACATTCCATTATGATGTCATAATGTAACATTCCATTATGATGTCATAATGTAACATTCCATTATGATGTCATAATGCAAAATTCCATTATGATGTCATAATGTTAAATTCCATTATGATGTCATAATGTAACATTCCATTATGATGTCACAATGTAAAATTCCATTATGATGTCATAATGTAACAATCCATTATGATGTCATAATGCAAAATTCCATTATGATGTCATAATATAACATGCCATTATGATGTCATAATGCAAAATTCCATTATGATGTCATAATGTAACATTCCATTATGATGCCATAATGCAAAATTCTATTATGATGTCATAATGCAACATTCCATTATGATGTCATAATGTAACATTCTGTTATGATGTCATAATGTAACATTCCATTATGATGTCATAATGTAACATTCCATTATGATGTCATAATGCAAAATTTCATTATGATGTCATAATGCAAAATTCCATTATGATGTCATAATGTAACATTCCATTATGATGTCATAATGTAACATTCCATTATGATGTCATAATGTAAAATTCCATTATGATGTCATAATGCAACATTCCATTATGATGTCATAATGCAAAATTCCATTATGATGTTATAATGTAACATTCCATAATGATGCCATAATGCAACATTCCATTATGATGTCATAATGCAACATTCCATTATGATGTCATAATGTAACATTCCATTATGATGTCATAATGCAACATTCCATTATGATGTCATAATGTAACATTCCATTATGATGCCATAATGCAAAATTCTATTATGATGTCATAATGCAACATTCCATTATGATGTCATAATGTAACATTCCATTATGATGTCATAATGTAACATTCCATTATGATGTCATAATGTAACATTCCATTATTATGTCATAATGCAAAATTCTATTATAATGTCATAATGCAAAATTCCATTATGATGTCATAATGTAACATTCCATTATGATGTCATAATGTAACATTCCATTATGATGTCATAATGTAAAATTCCATTATGATGTCATAATGTAACATTCCATTATGATGTCATAATGTAAAATTCCATTATGATGTCATAATGTAACATTCCATTATGATGTTATAATGCAAAATTCCATTATGATGTCATAATGCAACATTCCATTATGATGTCATAATGCAAAATTCCATTATGATGTCATAATGTAAAATTCCATTATGATGTCATAATGTAACATTCCATTATGATGTCATAATGTAAAATTCCATTATGATGTCATAATGCAAAATTCCATTATGATGTCATAATGCAACATTCCATTATGATGTCATAATGCAAAATTCCATTATGATGTCATAATGTAACATTCCATAATGATGCCATAATGCAAAATTCTATTATGATGTCATAATGCAACATTCCTTTATGATGTCATAATGTAACATTCTATTATGATGTCATAATGCAACATTCCATTATGATGTCATAATGTAACATTCCATTATGATGTCATAATGTAACATTCCATTATGATGTCATAATGCAAAATTCCATTATGATGTCATAATGCAAAATTCCATTATGATGTCATAATGTAACATGCCATTATGATGTCATAATGCAAAATTCCATTATGATGTCATAATGTAACATTCCATTATGATGCCATAATGCAAAATTCTATTATGATGTCATAATGCAACATTCCATTATGATGTCATAATGTAACATTCTATTATGATGTCATAATGTAACATTCCATTATGATGTCATAATGTAACATTCCATTATGATGTCATAATGCAAAATTCTATTATGATGTCATAATGCAAAATTCCATTATGATGTCATAATGTAACATTCCATTATGATGTCATAATGCAAAATTCCATTATGATGTCATAATGTAACATTCCATTATGATGTCATAATGTAAACTTCTATTATGATGTCATAATGTAACATTCCATTATGATGTCATAATGTAACATTCCATTATGATGTCATAATGCAAAATTCCATTATGATGTCATAATGCAAAATTCCATTGTGATGTCATAATGTAACATTCACTTATGATGTCATAATGCAAAATTCCATTATGATGTCATAATGCAACATTCCATTATGATGGCATAATGTAACATTCCATTATGATGTCATAATGCAAAATTCTATTATGATGTCATAATGCAAAATTCCATTATGATGTCATAATATAACATTCCATTATGATGTCATAATGTAACATTCCATTATGATGTCATAATGCAACATTCCATTATGATGTCATAATGTAACATTCCATAATGATGCCATAATGCAAAATTCTATTATGATGTCATAATGCAACATTCCATTATGATGTCATAATCTAACATTCTATTATGATGTCATAATGTAATATTCCATTATGATGTCATAATGTAACATTCCATTATGATGTCATAATGCAAAATTCCATTATGATGTCATAATGCAAAATTCCATTATGATGTCATAATGCAAAATTCCATTATGATGTCATAATGCAAAATTCTATTATGATGTCATAATGCAACATTCCATTATGATGTCATAATGTAACATTCCATTTTGATGTCATAATGTAACATTCCATTATGATGTCATAATGCAAAATTCCATTATGATGTCATAATGCAACATTCCATTATGATGTCATAATGCAACATTCCATTATGATGGCATAATGTAACATTCCATTATGATGCCATAATGCAAAATTCTATTATGATGTCATAGTGCAAAATTCCATTATGACATCATAATGTAACATTCCATTATGATGTCATAATGCAAAATTCCATTATGATGTCATAATGTAAAATTCCATTATGATGTCATAATGTAACATTCCATTATGATGTCATAATGTAAAATTCCATTATGATGTCATAATGTAACATTCCATTATGATGTCATAATGCAAAATTCCATAATGATGTCATAATGCAACATTCCATTATGATGTCATAGTGCAAAATTCCATTATGATGTTATAATGTAACATTCCATAATGATGCCATAATGCAACATTCCATTATGATGTCATAATGCAACATTCCATTATGATGTCATAATGCAACATTCTATTATGATGTCATAATGTAACATTCCATTATGATGTCATAATGCAAAATTCCATTATGATGATATAATACAAAATTCCATTATGATGTCATAATGCAAAATTCCATTATGATGTCATAATGTAACATTCCATAATGATGCCATAATGCAACATTCCATTATGATGTCATAATGCAACATTCCATTATGATGTCATAATGTAACATTCCATTATGATGCCATAATGCAAAATTCTATTATGATGTCATAATGCAACATTCCATTATGATGTCATAATGTAACATTCTATTATGATGTCATAATGTAACATTCCATTATGATGTCATAATGTAACATTCCATTATGATGTCATAATGCAAAATTCTATTATGATGTCATAATGCAAAATTCCATTATGATGTCATAATGTAACATTCCATTATGTGTCATAATGTAACATTCCATTATGATGTCATAATGTAACATTCCATTATGATGTCATAATGTAACATTCCATTATGATGTCATAATGTAAAATTCCATTATGATGTCATAATGTAACATTCCATTATGATGTCATAATGCAAAATTCCATTATGATGTCATAATGCAACATTCCATTATGATGTCATAATGCAAAATTCCATTATGATGTCATAATGTAAAATTCCATTATGATGTCATAATGTAACATTCCATTATGATGTCATAATGTAAAATTCCATTATGATGTCATAATGCAAAATTCCATTATGATGTCATAATGCAACATTCCATTATGATGTCATAGTGCAAAATTCCATTATGATGTTATAATGTAACATTCCATAATGATGCCATAATGCAACATTCCATTATGATGTCATAATGCAACATTCCATTATGATGTCATAATGTAACATTCTATTATGATGTCATAATGTAACATTCCATTATGATGTCATAATGTAACATTCCATTATGATGTCATAATGCAAAATTCCATTATGATGATATAATACAAAATTCCATTATGATGTCATAATGCAAAATTCCATTATGATGTCATAATGTAACATTCCATAATGATGCCATAATGCAACATTCCATTATGATGTCATAATGCAACATTCCATTATGATGTCATAATGTAACATTCCATTATGATGCCATAATGCAAAATTCTATTATGATGTCATAATGCAACATTCCATTATGATGTCATAATGTAACATTCTATTATGATGTCATAATGTAACATTCCATTATGATGTCATAATGTAACATTCCATTATGATGTCATAATGCAAAATTCTATTATGATGTCATAATGCAAAATTCCATTATGATGTCATAATGTAACATTCCATTATGTGTCATAATGTAACATTCCATTATGATGTCATAATGTAAAATTCCATTATGATGTCATAATGTAACATTCCATTATGATGTCATAATGTAAAATTCCATTATGATGTCATAATGTAACATTCCATTATGATGTCATAATGCAAAATTCCATTATGATGTCATAATGCAACATTCCATTATGATGTCATAATGCAAAATTCCATTATGATGTCATAATGTAAAATTCCATTATGATGTCATAATGTAACATTCCATTTTGATGTCATAATGTAAAATTCCATTATGATGTCATAATGCAAACTTCCATTATGATGTCATAATGCAACATTCCATTATGATGTCATAATGCAAAATTCCATTATGATGTCATAATGTAACATTCCATAATGATGCCATAATGCAAAATTCTATTATGATGTCATAATGCAACATTCCTTTATGATGTCATAATGTAACATTCTATTATGATGTCATAATGCAACATTCCATTATGATGTCATAATGTAACATTCCATTATGATGTCATAATGTAACATTCCATTATGATGTCATAATGCAAAATTCCATTATGATGTCATAATGCAAAATTCCATTATGATGTCATAATGTAACATGCCATTATGATGTCATAATGCAAAATTCCATTATGATGTCATAATGTAACATTCCATTATGATGCCATAATGCAAAATTCTATTATGATGTCATAATGCAACATTCCATTATGATGTCATAATGTAACATTCTATTATGATGTCATAATGTAACATTCCATTATGATATCATAATGTAACATTCCATTATGATGTCATAATGCAAAATTCTATTATGATGTCATAATGCAAAATTCCATTATGATGTCATAATGTAACATTCCATTATGATGTCATAATGCAAAATTCCATTATGATGTCATAATGTAACATTCCATTATGATGTCATAATGTAAACTTCTATTATGATGTCATAATGTAACATTCCATTATGTGTCATAATGTAACATTCCATTATGATGTCATAATGTAACATTCCATTATGATGTCATAATGTAACATTCCATTATGATGTCATAATGTAAAATTCCATTATGATGTCATAATGTAACATTCCATTATGATGTCATAATGCAAAATTCCATTATGATGTCATAATGCAACATTCCATTATGATGTCATAATGCAAAATTCCATTATGATGTCATAATGTAAAATTCCATTATGATGTCATAATGTAACATTCCATTTTGATGTCATAATGTAAAATTCCATTATGATGTCATAATGCAAACTTCCATTATGATGTCATAATGCAACATTCCATTATGATGTCATAATGCAAAATTCCATTATGATGTCATAATGTAACATTCCATAATGATGCCATAATGCAAAATTCTATTATGATGTCATAATGCAACATTCCTTTATGATGTCATAATGTAACATTCTATTATGATGTCATAATGCAACATTCCATTATGATGTCATAATGTAACATTCCATTATGATGTCATAATGCAACATTCCATTATGATGTCATAATGCAAAATTCCATTATGATGTCATAATGCAAAATTCCATTATGATGTCATAATGTAACATGCCATTATGATGTCATAATGCAAAATTCCATTATGATGTCATAATGTAACATTCTATTATGATGCCATAATGCAAAATTCTATTATGATGTCATAATGCAACATTCCATTATGATGTCATAATGTAACATTCTATTATGATGTCATAATGTAACATTCCATTATGATATCATAATGTAACATTCCATTATGATGTCATAATGCAAAATTCTATTATGATGTCATAATGCAAAATTCCATTATGATGTCATAATGTAACATTCCATTATGATGTCATAATGCAAAATTCCATTATGATGTCATAATGTAACATTCCATTATGATGTCATAATGTAAACTTCTATTATGATGTCATAATGTAACATTCCATTATGATGTCATAATGCAAAATTCCATTATGATGTCATAATGCAAAATTCCATTGTGATGTCATAATGTAACATTCACTTATGATGTCATAATGCAAAATTCCATTATGATGTCATAATGCAACATTCCATTATGATGGCATAATGTAACATTCCATTATGATGTCATAATGCAAAATTCTATTATGATGTCATAATGCAAAATTCCATTATGATGTCATAATATAACATTCCATTATGATGTCATAATGTAACATTCCATTATGATGTCATAATGCAACATTCCATTATGATGTCATAATGTAACATTCCATAATGATGACATAATGCAAAATTCTATTATGATGTCATAATGCAACATTCCATTATGATGTCATAATCTAACATTCTATTATGATGTCATAATGTAATATTCCATTATGATGTCATAATGTAACATTCCATTATGATGTCATAATGCAAAATTCCATTATGATGTCATAATGCAAAATTCCATTATGATGTCATAATGCAAAATTCCATTATGATGTTATAATGTAACATTCCATTATGATGTCATAATGTAACATTCCATTATGATGTCATAATGTAAAATTCCATTATGATGTCATAATGTAACATTTCATTATGATGTCATAATGCAAAATTCCATTATGATGTCATAATGCAACATTCCATTATGATGTCATAATGTAAAATTCCATTATGATGTTATAATGTAACATTCCATAATGATGCCATAATGCAACATTCCATTATGATGTCATAATGCAACATTCCATTATGATGTCATAATGTAACATTCCATTATGATGCCATAATGCAAAATTCTATTATGATGTCATAATGCAACATTCCATTATGATGTCATAATGTAACATTCTATTATGATGTCATAATGTAACATTCCATTATGATGTCATAATGTAACATTCCATTATGATGTCATAATGTAACATTCCATTATTATGTCATAATGCAAAATTCTATTATATTGTCATAATGCAAAATTCCATTATGATGTCATAATGTAACATTCCATTATGATGTCATAATGTAACATTCCATTATGATGTCATAATGTAAAATTCCATTATGATGTCATAATGTAACATTCCATTATGATGTCATAATGTAAAATTCCATTATGATGTCATAATGTAACATTCCATTATGATGTCATAATGCAAAATTCCATTATGATGTCATAATGCAACATTCCATTATGATGTCATAATGCAAAATTCCATTATGATGTCATAATGTAAAATTCCATTATGATGTCATAATGTAACATTCCATTATGATGTCATAATGTAAAATTCCATTATGATGTCATAATGCAAAATTCCATTATGATGTCATAATGCAACATTCCATTATGATGTCATAATGCAAAATTCCATTATGATGTCATAATGTAACATTCCATAATGATGCCATAATGCAAAATTCTATTATGATGTCATAATGCAACATTCCTTTATGATGTCATAATGTAACATTCTATTATGATGTCATAATGCAACATTCCATTATGATGTCATAATGTAACATTCCATTATGATGTCATAATGTAACATTCCATTATGATGTCATAATGCAAAATTCCATTATGATGTCATAATGCAAAATTCCATTATGATGTCATAATGTAACATGCCATTATGATGTCATAATGCAAAATTCCATTATGATGTCATAATGTAACATTCCATTATGATGCCATAATGCAAAATTCTATTATGATGTCATAATGCAACATTCCATTATGATGTCATAATGTAACATTCTATTATGATGTCATAATGTAACATTCCATTATGATATCATAATGTAACATTCCATTATGATGTCATAATGCAAAATTCTATTATGATGTCATAATGCAAAATTCCATTATGATGTCATAATGTAACATTCCATTATGATGTCATAATGCAAAATTCCATTATGATGTCATAATGTAACATTCCATTATGATGTCATAATGTAAACTTCTATTATGATGTCATAATGTAACATTCCATTATGATGTCATAATGTAACATTCCATTATGATGTCATAATGCAAAATTCCATTATGATGTCATAATGCAAAATTCCATTGTGATGTCATAATGTAACATTCACTTATGATGTCATAATGCAAAATTCCATTATGATGTCATAATGCAACATTCCATTATGATGGCATAATGTAACATTCCATTATGATGTCATAATGCAAAATTCTATTATGATGTCATAATGCAAAATTCCATTATGATGTCATAATATAACATTCCATTATGATGTCATAATGTAACATTCCATTATGATGTCATAATGCAACATTCATTATGATGTCATAATGTAACATTCCATAATGATGCCATAATGCAAAATTCTATTATGATGTCATAATGCAACATTCCATTATGATGTCATAATCTAACATTCTATTATGATGTCATAATGTAATATTCCATTATGATGTCATAATGTAACATTCCATTATGATGTCATAATGCAAAATTCCATTATGATGTCATAATGCAAAATTCCATTATGATGTCATAATGCAAAATTCCATTATGATGTCATAATGCAAAATTCCATTATGATGTCATAATGCAAAATTCCATTATGATGTCATAATGTAACATTCCCTTATGATGCCATAATGCAAAATTCTATTATGATGTCATAATGCAACATTCCATTATGATGTCATAATGTAACATTCCATTTTGATGTCATAATGTAACATTCCATTATGATGTCATAATGCAAAATTCCATTGTGATGTCATAATGCAACATTCCATTATGATGTCATAATGCAACATTCCATTATGATGGCATAATGTAACATTCCATTATGATGCCATAATGCAAAATTCTATTATGATGTCATAGTGCAAAATTCCATTATGACATCATAATGTAACATTCCATTATGATGTCATAATGCAAAATTCCATTATGATGTCATAATGTAAAATTCCATTATGATGTCATAATGTAACATTCCATTATGATGTCATAATGTAAAATTCCATTATGATGTCATAATGTAACATTCCATTATGATGTCATAATGCAAAATTCCATTATGATGTCATAATGCAACATTCCATTATGATGTCATAGTGCAAAATTCCATTATGATGTTATAATGTAACATTCCATAATGATGCCATAATGCAACATTCCATTATGATGTCATAATGCAACATTCCATTATGATGTCATAATGTAACATTCCATTATGATGCCATAATGCAAAATTCTATTATGATGTCATAATGCAACATTCCATTATGATGTCATAATGTAACATTCTATTATGATGTCATAATGTAACATTCCTTTATGATGTCATAATGTAACATTCCATTATGATGTCATAATGCAAAATTCTATTATGATGTCATAATGCAAAATTCCATTATGATGTCATAATGTAACATTCCATTATGTGTCATAATGTAACATTCCATTATGATGTCATAATGTAAAATTCCATTATGATGTCATAATGTAACATTCCATTATGATGTCATAATGTAAAATTCCATTATGATGTCATAATGTAACATTCCATTATGATGTCATAATGCAAAATTCCATTATGATGTCATAATGCAACATTCCATTATGATGTCATAATGCAAAATTCCATTATGATGTCATAATGTAAAATTCCATTATGATGTCATAATGTAACATTCCATTATGATGTCATAATGTAAAATTCCATTATGATGGCATAATGCAAAATTCCATTATGATGTCATAATGCAACATTCCATTATGATGTCATAATGCAAAATTCCATTATGATGTCATAATGTAACATTCCATAATGATGCCATAATGCAAAATTCTATTATGATGTCATAATGCAACATTCCTTTATGATGTCATAATGTAACATTCTATTATGATGTCATAATGCAACATTCCATTATGATGTCATAATGTAACATTCCATTATGATGTCATAATGTAACATTCCATTATGATGTCATAATGCAAAATTCCATTATGATGTCATAATGCAAAATTCCATTATGATGTCATAATGTAACATGCCATTATGATGTCATAATGCAAAATTCCATTATGATGTCATAATGTAACATTCCATTATGATGCCATAATGCAAAATTCTATTATGATGTCATAATGCAACATTCCATTATGATGTCATAATGTAACATTCCATTATGATATCATAATGTAACATTCCATTATGATGTCATAATGCAAAATTCTATTATGATGTCATAATGCAAAATTCCATTATGATGTCATAATGTAACATTCCATTATGATGTCATAATGCAAAATTCCATTATGATGTCATAATGTAACATTCCATTATGATGTCATAATGTAAACTTCTATTATGATGCCATAATGTAACATTCCATTATGATGTCATAATGTAACATTCCATTATGATGTCATAATGCAAAATTCCATTATGATGTCATAATGCAAAATTCCATTGTGATGTCATAATGTAACATTCACTTATGATGTCATAATGCAAAATTCCATTATGATGTCATAATGCAACATTCCATTATGATGGCATAATGTAACATTCCATTATGATGTCATAATGCAAAATTCTATTATGATGTCATAATGCAAAATTCCATTATGATGTCATAATATAACATTCCATTATGATGTCATAATGTAACATTCCATTATGATGTCATAATGCAACATTCCATTATGATGTCATAATGTAACATTCCATAATGATGCCATAATGCAAAATTCTATTATGATGTCATAATGCAACATTCCATTATGATGTCATAATCTAACATTCTATTATGATGTCATAATGTAATATTCCATTATGATGTCATAATGTAACATTCCATTATGATGTCATAATGCAAAATTCCATTATGATTTCATAATGCAAAATTCCATTATGATGTCATAATGCAAAATTCCATTATGATGTCATAATGCAAAATTCCATTATGATGTCATAATGTAACATTCCATTATGATGCCATAATGCAAAATTCTATTATGATGTCATAATGCAACATTCCATTATGATGTCATAATGTAACATTCCATTTTGATGTCATAATGTAACATTCCATTATGATGTCATAATGCAAAATTCCATTATGATGTCATAATGCAACATTCCATTATGATGTCATAATGCAACATTCCATTATGATGGCATAATGTAACATTCCATTATGATGCCATAATGCAAAATTCTATTATGATGTCATAATGCAAAATTCCATTATGACATCATAATGTAACATTCCATTATGATGTCATAATGCAAAATTCCATTATGATGTCATAATGTAAAATTCCATTATGATGTCATAATGTAAAATTCCATTATGATGTCATAATGTAACATTCCATTATGATGTCATAATGCAAAATTCCATTATGATGTCATAATGCAACATTCCATTATGATGTCATAATGCAAAATTCCATTATGATGTTATAATGTAACATTCCATAATGATGCCATAATGCAACATTCCATTATGATGTCATAATGCAACATTCCATTATGATGTCATAATGTAACATTCTATTATGATGTCATAATGTAACATTCCATTATGATGTCATAATGTAACATTCCATAATGATGCCATAATGCAAAATTCTATTATGATGTCATAATGCAACATTCCATTATGATGTCATAATGTAACATTCTATTATGATGTCATATTGTAACATTCCATTATGATGTCATAATGTAACATTCCATTATGATGTCATAATGCAAAATTCCATTATGATGTCATAATGTAACATTCCATTATGATGCCATAATGCAAAATTCTATTATGATGTCATAATGCAACATTCCATTATGATGTCATAATGTAACATTCCATTTTGATGTCATAATGTAACATTCCATTATGATGTCATAATGCAAAATTCCAATATGATGTCATAATGCAACATTCCATTATGATGTCATAATGCAAAATTCAATTATGATGTCATAATGCAACATTCCATTATGATGTCATAATGCAAAATTCCATTATGATGTCATAATGCAACATTCCATTATGATGGCATAATGTAACATTCCATTATGATGCCATAATGCAAAATTCTATTATGATGTCATAATGCAAAATTCCATTATGATGTCATAATGTAACATTCCATTATGATGTCATAATGTAACATTCTATTATGATGTCATAATGTAACATTCCATTATGATGTCATAATGCAAAATTCCATTATGATGTCATAATGTAAAATTCCATTATGATGTCATAATGCACCATTCCATTATGATGTCATAATGCAAAATTCCATTATAATGTCATAATGTAACATTCCATAATGATGCCATAATGCAAAATTCTATTATGATGTCATAATGCAACATTCCATTATGATGTCATAATGTAACATTCTATTATGATGTCATAATGCAAAATTCCATTATGATGTCATAATGTAACATTCCATTATGATGTCATAATGCAAAATTCCATTATGATGTCATAATGTAAAATTCCATTATGATGTCATAATGTAACATTCCATTATGATGTCATAATGTAACATTCCATTATGATGTAATAATGCAAAATTCCATTATGATGTCATAATGCAACATTCCATTATGATGTCATAATGCAAAATTCCATTATGATGTCATAATGTAACATTCCATAATGATGCCATAATGCAAAATTCTACTATGATGGCATTAAGCAACATTCCATTATGATGTCATAATGTAACATTCTATTATGATGTCATAATGCAGCATTCCATTATGATGTCATAATGTAACATTTATGATGTCATAATGTAACATTCCATTATGATGTCATAATGCAAAATTCCATTATGATGTCATAATGCAAAATTCCATTATGATGTCATAATGTAACATTCCATTATGATGTCATAATGCAAAATTCCATTATGATGTCATAATGCAACATTCCATTATGATGGCATAATGTAACATTCCATTATGATGCCATAATGCAAAATTCTATTATGATGTCATAATGTAACATTCCATTATGATGCCATAATGCAAAATTCTATTATGATGTCATAATGCAACATTCCATTATGATGTCATAATGTAACATTCTATTATGATGTCATAATGTAACATTCCTTTATGATGTCATAATGTAACATTCCATTATGATGTCATAATGCAAAATTCTATTATGATGTCATAATGCAAAATTCCATTATGATGTCATAATGTAACATTCCATTATGTGTCATAATGTAACATTCCATTATGATGTCATAATGTAAAATTCCATTATGATGTCATAATGTAACATTCCATTATGATGTCATAATGTAAAATTCCATTATGATGTCATAATGTAACATTCCATTATGATGTCATAATGCAAAATTCCATTATGATGTCATAATGCAACATTCCATTATGATGTCATAATGTAACATTCCATAATGATGCCATAATGCAAAATTCTATTATGATGTCATAATGCAACATTCCTTTATGATGTCATAATGTAACATTCTATTATGATGTCATAATGCAACATTCCATTATGATGTCATAATGTAACATTCCATTATGATGTCATAATGTAACATTCCATTATGATGTCATAATGCAAAATTCCATTATGATGTCATAATGCAAAATTCCATTATGATGTCATAATGTAACATGCCATTATGATGTCATAATGCAAAATTCCATTATGATGTCATAATGTAACATTCCATTATGATGCCATAATGCAAAATTCTATTATGATGTCATAATGCAACATTCCATTATGATGTCATAATGTAACATTCCATTATGATATCATAATGTAACATTCCATTATGATGTCATAATGCAAAATTCTATTATGATGTCATAATGCAAAATTCCATTATGATGTCATAATGTAACATTCCATTATGATGTCATAATGCAAAATTCCATTATGATGTCATAATGTAACATTCCATTATGATGTCATAATGTAAACTTCTATTATGATGCCATAATGTAACATTCCATTATGATGTCATAATGTAACATTCCATTATGATGTCATAATGCAAAATTCCATTATGATGTCATAATGCAAAATTCCATTGTGATGTCATAATGTAACATTCACTTATGATGTCATAATGCAAAATTCCATTATGATGTCATAATGCAACATTCCATTATGATGGCATAATGTAACATTCCATTATGATGTCATAATGCAAAATTCTATTATGATGTCATAATGCAAAATTCCATTATGATGTCATAATATAACATTCCATTATGATGTCATAATGTAACATTCCATTATGATGTCATAATGCAACATTCCATTATGATGTCATAATGTAACATTCCATAATGATGCCATAATGCAAAATTCTATTATGATGTCATAATGCAACATTCCATTATGATGTCATAATCTAACATTCTATTATGATGTCATAATGTAATATTCCATTATGATGTCATAATGTAACATTCCATTATGATGTCATAATGCAAAATTCCATTATGATTTCATAATGCAAAATTCCATTATGATGTCATAATGCAAAATTCCATTATGATGTCATAATGCAAAATTCCATTATGATGTCATAATGTAACATTCCATTATGATGCCATAATGCAAAATTCTATTATGATGTCATAATGCAACATTCCATTATGATGTCATAATGTAACATTCCATTTTGATGTCATAATGTAACATTCCATTATGATGTCATAATGCAAAATTCCATTATGATGTCATAATGCAACATTCCATTATGATGTCATAATGCAACATTCCATTATGATGGCATAATGTAACATTCCATTATGATGCCATAATGCAAAATTCTATTATGATGTCATAATGCAAAATTCCATTATGACATCATAATGTAACATTCCATTATGATGTCATAATGCAAAATTCCATTATGATGTCATAATGTAAAATTCCATTATGATGTCATAATGTAAAATTCCATTATGATGTCATAATGTAACATTCCATTATGATGTCATAATGCAAAATTCCATTATGATGTCATAATGCAACATTCCATTATGATGTCATAATGCAAAATTCCATTATGATGTTATAATGTAACATTCCATAATGATGCCATAATGCAACATTCCATTATGATGTCATAATGCAACATTCCATTATGATGTCATAATGTAACATTCTATTATGATGTCATAATGTAACATTCCATTATGATGTCATAATGTAACATTCCATAATGATGCCATAATGCAAAATTCTATTATGATGTCATAATGCAACATTCCATTATGATGTCATAATGTAACATTCTATTATGATGTCATATTGTAACATTCCATTATGATGTCATAATGTAACATTCCATTATGATGTCATAATGCAAAATTCCATTATGATGTCATAATGTAACATTCCATTATGATGCCATAATGCAAAATTCTATTATGATGTCATAATGCAACATTCCATTATGATGTCATAATGTAACATTCCATTTTGATGTCATAATGTAACATTCCATTATGATGTCATAATGCAAAATTCCAATATGATGTCATAATGCAACATTCCATTATGATGTCATAATGCAAAATTCAATTATGATGTCATAATGCAACATTCCATTATGATGTCATAATGCAAAATTCCATTATGATGTCATAATGCAACATTCCATTATGATGGCATAATGTAACATTCCATTATGATGCCATAATGCAAAATTCTATTATGATGTCATAATGCAAAATTCCATTATGATGTCATAATGTAACATTCCATTATGATGTCATAATGTAACATTCTATTATGATGTCATAATGTAACATTCCATTATGATGTCATAATGCAAAATTCCATTATGATGTCATAATGTAAAATTCCATTATGATGTCATAATGCACCATTCCATTATGATGTCATAATGCAAAATTCCATTATAATGTCATAATGTAACATTCCATAATGATGCCATAATGCAAAATTCTATTATGATGTCATAATGCAACATTCCATTATGATGTCATAATGTAACATTCTATTATGATGTCATAATGCAAAATTCCATTATGATGTCATAATGTAACATTCCATTATGATGTCATAATGCAAAATTCCATTATGATGTCATAATGTAAAATTCCATTATGATGTCATAATGTAACATTCCATTATGATGTCATAATGTAACATTCCATTATGATGTAATAATGCAAAATTCCATTATGATGTCATAATGCAACATTCCATTATGATGTCATAATGCAAAATTCCATTATGATGTCATAATGTAACATTCCATAATGATGCCATAATGCAAAATTCTACTATGATGGCATTAAGCAACATTCCATTATGATGTCATAATGTAACATTCTATTATGATGTCATAATGCAGCATTCCATTATGATGTCATAATGTAACATTTATGATGTCATAATGTAACATTCCATTATGATGTCATAATGCAAAATTCCATTATGATGTCATAATGCAAAATTCCATTATGATGTCATAATGTAACATTCCATTATGATGTCATAATGCAAAATTCCATTATGATGTCATAATGCAACATTCCATTATGATGGCATAATGTAACATTCCATTATGATGCCATAATGCAAAATTCTATTATGATGTCATAATGTAACATTCCATTATGATGCCATAATGCAAAATTCTATTATGATGTCATAATGCAACATTCCATTATGATGTCATAATGTAACATTCCATAATGATGCCATAATGCAAAATTCTATTATGATGGCATTAAGCAACATTCCATTATGATGTCATAATGTAACATTCTATTATGATGTCATAATGCAACATTCCATTATGATGTCATAATGTAACATTCTATTATGATGTCATAATGTAACATTCCATTATGATGTCATAATGTAACATTCCATTATGATGTCATAATGTAACATTCCATTATGATGTCATAATGCAAAATTCCATTATGATGTCATAATGCAAAATTCCATTATGATGTCATAATGTAACATTCCATTATGATGTCATAATGCAAAATTCCATTATGATGTCATAATGTAACATTCCATTACGATGTCATAATGTAACATTCCATTATGATGTCATAATGTAAAATTCCTTTATGATGTCATAATGTAACATTCCATTATGATGTCATAATGCAACATTCCATTATGATGTCATAATGTAACATTCCATAATGATGTCATAATGTAACATTCCATAATGATGCCATAATGCAAAATTCTATTATGATGTCATAATGCAACATTCCATTATGATGTCATAATGTAACATTCTATTATGATGTCATATTGTAACATTCCATTATGATGTCATAATGTAACATTCCATTATGATGTCATAATGCAAAATTCCATTATGATGTCATAATGTAACATTCCATTATGATGCCATAATGCAAAATTCTATTATGATGTCATAATGCAACATTCCATTATGATGTCATAATGTAACATTCCATTTTGATGTCATAATGTAACATTCCATTATGATGTCATAATGCAAAATTCCATTATGATGTCATAATGCAACATTCCATTATGATGTCATAATGCAAAATTCAATTATGATGTCATAATGCAACATTCCATTATGATGTCATAATGCAAAATTCCATTATGATGTCATAATGCAACATTCCATTATGATGGCATAATGTAACATTCCATTATGATGCCATAATGCAAAATTCTATTATGATGTCATAATGCAAAATTCCATTATGATGTCATAATGTAACCTTCCATAATGATGCCATAATGCAAAATTCAATTATGATGTCATAATGCAACATTCCATTATGATGTCATAATGTAACATTCTATTATGATGTCATATTGTAACATTCCATTATGATGTCATAATGTAACATTCCATTATGATGTCATAATGCAAAATTCCATTATGATATCATAATGTAAAATTCCATTATGATGTCATAATGCACCATTCCATTATGATGTCATAATGCAAAATTCCATTATAATGTCATAATGTAACATTCCATAATGATGCCATAATGCAAAATTCTATTATGATGTCATAATGCAACATTCCATTATGATGTCATAATGTAACATTCTATTATGATGTCATAATGCAAAATTCCATTATGATGTCATAATGTAACATTCCATTATGATGTCATAATGCAAAATTCCATTATGATGTCATAATGTAAAATTCCATTATGATGTCATAATGTAACATTCCATTATGATGTCATAATGTAACATTCCATTATGATGTAATAATGCAAAATTCCATTATGATGTCATAATGCAACATTCCATTATGATGTCATAATGCAAAATTCCATTATGATGTCATAATGTAACATTCCATAATGATGCCATAATGCAAAATTCTGTTATGATGGCATTAAGCAACATTCCATTATGATGTCATAATGTAACATTCTATTATGATGTCATAATGCAGCATTCCATTATGATGTCATAATGTAACATTCCATTATGATGTCATAATGTAACATTCCATTATGATGTCATAATGTAAAATTCCATTATGATGTCATAATGTAACATTCCATTATGATGTTATAATGCAAAATTCCATTATGATGTCATAATGCAACATTCCATTATGATGTCATAATGCAAAATTCCATTATGATGTTATAATGTAACATTCCATAATGATGCCATAATGCAACATTCCATTATGATGTCATAATGCAACATTCCATTATGATGTCATAATGTAACATTCTATTATGATGTCATAATGTAACATTCCATTATGATGTCATAATGTAACATTCCATTATGATGTCATAATGCAAAATTCCATTATGATGATATAATTCAAAATTCCATTATGATGTCATAATGCAAAATTCCATTATGATGTCATAATGTAACATTCCATTATGATGCCATAATGCAAAATTCTATTATGATGTCATAATGCAACATTCCATTATGATGTCATAATGTAACATTCCATTATGATATCATAATGTAACATTCCATTATGATGTCATAATGCAAAATTCCATTATGATGTCATAATGTAACATTCCATTATGATGCCATAATGCAAAATTCTATTATGATGTCATAATGCAACATTCCATTATAATGTCATAATGTAACATTCCATTATGATATCATAATGTAACATTCCATTATGATGTCATAATGTTAAATTCCATTATGATGTCATAATGTAACATTCCATTATGATGTCACAATGTAAAATTCCATTATGATGTCATAATGTAACATTCCATTATGATGTAATAATGCAAAATTCCATTATGATGTCATAATGTAACATTCCATTATGATGTCATAATGTAACATTCCATTATGATGTCATAATGCAAAATTCCATTATGATGTCATAATGTAACATTCCATTATGATGTCACAATGTAAAATTCCATTATGATGTCATAATGTAACATTCCATTATGATGTCATAATGCAAAATTCCATTATGATGTCATAATATAACATGCCATTATGATGTCATAATGCAAAATTCCATTATGATGTCATAATGTAACATTCCATTATGATGCCATAATGCAAAATTCTATTATGATGTCATAATGCAACATTCCATTATGATGTCATAATGTAACATTCTATTATGATGTCATAATGTAACATTCCATTATGATGTCATAATGTAACATTCCATTATGATGTCATAATGCAAAATTCTATTATGATGTCATAATGCAAAATTCCATTATGATGTCATAATGTAACATTCCATTATGATGTCATAATGTAACATTCCATTATGATGTCATAATGTAAAATTCCATTATGATGTCATAATGTAACATTCCATTATGATGTCATAATGCAAAATTCCATTATGATGTTATAATGTAACATTCCATAATGATGCCATAATGCAACATTCCATTATGATGTCATACTGCAACATTCCATTATGATGTCATAATGTAACATTCTATTATGATGTCATAATGTAACATTCCATTATGATGTTATAATGCAACATTCCATTATGATGCCATAATGCAAAATTCTATTATGATGTCATAATGCAAAATTCCATTATGACATCATAATGTAACATTCCATTATGATGTCATAATGCAAAATTCCATTATGATGTCATAATGTAAAATCCCATTATGATGTCATAATGTAACATTCCATTATGATGTCATAATGTAAAATTCCATTATGATGTCATAATGTAACGTTCCATTATGATGTCATAATGCAAAATTCCATTATGATGTCATAATGCAAAATTCCATTAGGATGTCATAATGTAAAATTCCATTATGATGTCATAATGCAAAATTCCATTATGATGTCATAATGTAACATTCCATAATGATGCCATAATGAAAAATTCTATTATGATGCCATAATGCAAAATTCTATTATGATGTCATAATGCAAAATTCCATTATGATGTCATAATGTAACCTTCCATAATGATGCCATAATGCAAAATTCTATTATGATGTCATAATGCAACATTCCATTATGATGTCATAATGTAACATTCTATTATGATGTCATATTGTAACATTCCATTATGATGTCATAATGTAACATTCCATTATGATGTCATAATGCAAAATTCCATTATGATGTCATAATGTAAAATTCCATTATGATGTCATAATGCACCATTCCATTATGATGTCATAATGCAAAATTCCATTATAATGTCATAATGTAACATTCCATAATGATGCCATAATGCAAAATTCTATTATGATGTCATAATGCAACATTCCATTATGATGTCATAATGTAACATTCTATTATGATGTCATAATGCAAAATTCCATTATGATGTCATAATGTAACATTCCATTATGATGTCATAATGCAAAATTCCATTATGATGTCATAATGTAAAATTCCATTATGATGTCATAATGTAACATTCCATTATGATGTCATAATGTAACATTCCATTATGATGTAATAATGCAAAATTCCATTATGATGTCATAATGCAACATTCCATTATGATGTCATAATGCAAAATTCCATTATGATGTCATAATGTAACATTCCATAATGATGCCATAATGCAAAATTCTACTATGATGGCATTAAGCAACATTCCATTATGATGTCATAATGTAACATTCTATTATGATGTCATAATGCAGCATTCCATTATGATGTCATAATGTAACATTCCATTATGATGTCATAATGTAACATTCCATTATGATGTCATAATGCAAAATTCCATTATTATGTCATAATGCAAAATTCCATTATGATGTCATAATGTAACATTCCATTATGATGTCATAATGCAAAATTCCATTATGATGTCATAATGCAACATTCCATTATGATGGCATAATGTAACATTCCATTATGATGCCATAATGCAAAATTCTATTATGATGTCATAATGTAACATTCCATTATGATGCCATAATGCAAAATTCTATTATGATGTCATAATGCAACATTCCATTATGATGTCATAATGTAACATTCCATAATGATGCCATAATGCAAAATTCTATTATGATGGCATTAAGCAACATTCCATTATGATGTCATAATGTAACATTCTATTATGATGTCATAATGCAACATTCCATTATGATGTCATAATGTAACATTCTATTATGATGTCATAATGTAACATTCCATTATGATGTCATAATGTAACATTCCATTATGATGTCATAATGTAACATTCCATTATGATGTCATAATGCAAAATTCCATTATGATGTCATAATGCAAAATTCCATTATGATGTCATAATGTAACATTCCATTATGATGTCATAATGCAAAATTCCATTATGATGTCATAATGTAACATTCCATTACGATGTCATAATGTAACATTCCATTATGATGTCATAATGTAAAATTCCTTTATGATGTCATAATGTAACATTCCATTATGATGTCATAATGCAACATTCCATTATGATGTCATAATGTAACATTCCATAATGATGTCATAATGTAACATTCCATAATGATGCCATAATGCAAAATTCTATTATGATGTCATAATGCAACATTCCATTATGATGTCATAATGTAACATTCTATTATGATGTCATATTGTAACATTCCATTATGATGTCATAATGTAACATTCCATTATGATGTCATAATGCAAAATTCCATTATGATGTCATAATGTAACATTCCATTATGATGCCATAATGCAAAATTCTATTATGATGTCATAATGCAACATTCCATTATGATGTCATAATGTAACATTCCATTTTGATGTCATAATGTAACATTCCATTATGATGTCATAATGCAAAATTCCATTATGATGTCATAATGCAACATTCCATTATGATGTCATAATGCAAAATTCAATTATGATGTCATAATGCAACATTCCATTATGATGTCATAATGCAAAATTCCATTATGATGTCATAATGCAACATTCCATTATGATGGCATAATGTAACATTCCATTATGATGCCATAATGCAAAATTCTATTATGATGTCATAATGCAAAATTCCATTATGATGTCATAATGTAACCTTCCATAATGATGCCATAATGCAAAATTCTATTATGATGTCATAATGCAACATTCCATTATGATGTCATAATGTAACATTCTATTATGATGTCATATTGTAACATTCCATTATGATGTCATAATGTAACATTCCATTATGATGTCATAATGCAAAATTCCATTATGATATCATAATGTAAAATTCCATTATGATGTCATAATGCACCATTCCATTATGATGTCATAATGCAAAATTCCATTATAATGTCATAATGTAACATTCCATAATGATGCCATAATGCAAAATTCTATTATGATGTCATAATGCAACATTCCATTATGATGTCATAATGTAACATTCTATTATGATGTCATAATGCAAAATTCCATTATGATGTCATAATGTAACATTCCATTATGATGTCATAATGCAAAATTCCATTATGATGTCATAATGTAAAATTCCATTATGATGTCATAATGTAACATTCCATTATGATGTCATAATGTAACATTCCATTATGATGTAATAATGCAAAATTCCATTATGATGTCATAATGCAACATTCCATTATGATGTCATAATGCAAAATTCCATTATGATGTCATAATGTAACATTCCATAATGATGCCATAATGCAAAATTCTATTATGATGGCATTAAGCAACATTCTATTATGATGTCATAATGTAACATTCCATTATGATGTCATAATGTAACATTCCATTATGATGTCATAATGCAAAATTCCATTATGATGATATAATTCAAAATTCCATTATGATGTCATAATGCAAAATTCCATTATGATGTCATAATGTAACATTCCATTATGATGCCATAATGCAAAATTCTATTATGATGTCATAATGCAACATTCCATTATGATGTCATAATGTAACATTCCATTATGATATCATAATGTAACATTCCATTATGATGTCATAATGCAAAATTCCATTATGATGTCATAATGTAACATTCCATTATGATGCCATAATGCAAAATTCTATTATGATGTCATAATGCAACATTCCATTATGATGTCATAATGTAACATTCCATTATGATATCATAATGTAACATTCCATTATGATGTCATAATGTAAAATTCTATTATGATGTCATAATGTAACATTCCATTATGATGCCTTAATGCAAAATTCTATTATGATGTCATAATGCAACATTCCATTATGATGTCATAATGTAACATTCCATAATGATGCCATAATGCAAAATTCTATTATGATGGCATTAAGCAACATTCCATTATGATGTCATAATGTAACATTCTATTATGATGTCATAATGCAACATTCCATTATGATGTCATAATGTAACATTCTATTATGATGTCATAATGTAACATTCCATTATGATGTCATAATGTAACATTCCATTATGATGTCATAATGTAACATTCCATTATGATGTCATAATGCAAAATTCCATTATGATGTCATAATGCAAAATTCCATTATGATGTCATAATGTAACATTCCATTATGATGTCATAATGCAAAATTCCATTATGATGTCATAATGTAACATTCCATTACGATGTCATAATGTAACATTCCATTATGATGTCATAATGTAAAATTCCTTTATGATGTCATAATGTAACATTCCATTATGATGTCATAATGCAACATTCCATTATGATGTCATAATGTAACATTCCATAATGATGTCATAATGTAACATTCCATAATGATGCCATAATGCAAAATTCTATTATGATGTCATAATGCAACATTCCATTATGATGTCATAATGTAACATTCCATTTTGATGTCATAATGTAACATTCCATTATGATGTCATAATGCAAAATTCCATTATGATGTCATAATGCAACATTCCATTATGATGTCATAATGCAAAATTCAATTATGATGTCATAATGCAACATTCCATTATGATGTCATAATGCAAAATTCCATTATGATGTCATAATGCAACATTCCATTATGATGGCATAATGTAACATTCCATTATGATGCCATAATGCAAAATTCTATTATGATGTCATAATGCAAAATCCCATTATGATGTCATAATGTAACCTTCCATAATGATGCCATAATGCAAAATTCTATTATGATGTCATAATGCAACATTCCATTATGATGTCATAATGTAACATTCTATTATGATGTCATATTGTAACATTCCATTATGATGTCATAATGTAACATTCCATTATGATGTCATAATGCAAAATTCCATTATGATATCATAATGTAACATTCCATTATGATGTCATAATGTAACATTCCATTATGATGTCATAATGCAAAATTCCATTATTATGTCATAATGCAAAATTCCATTATGATGTCATAATGTAACATTCCATTATGATGTCATAATGCAAAATTCCATTATGATGTCATAATGCAACATTCCATTATGATGTCATAATGCAAAATTCCATTATGATGTCATAATGTAACATTCCATTATGATGTCATAATGCAAAATTCCATTATGATGTCATAATGTAAAATTCCATTATGATGTCATAATGTAACATTCCATTATGATGTCATAATGTAACATTCCATTATGATGTAATAATGCAAAATTCCATTATGATGTCATAATGCAACATTCCATTATGATGTCATAATGCAAAATTCCATTATGATGTCATAATGTAACATTCCATAATGATGCCATAATGCAAAATTCTACTATGATGGCATTAAGCAACATTCCATTATGATGTCATAATGTAACATTCTATTATGATGTCATAATGCAGCATTCCATTATGATGTCATAATGTAACATTCCATTATGATGTCATAATGTAACATTCCATTATGATGTCATAATGCAAAATTCCATTATTATGTCATAATGCAAAATTCCATTATGATGTCATAATGTAACATTCCATTATGATGTCATAATGCAAAATTCCATTATGATGTCATAATGCAACATTCCATTATGATGGCATAATGTAACATTCCATTATGATGCCATAATGCAAAATTCTATTATGATGTCATAATGTAACATTCCATTATGATGCCATAATGCAAAATTCTATTATGATGTCATAATGCAACATTCCATTATGATGTCATAATGTAACATTCCATAATGATGCCATAATGCAAAATTCTATTATGATGGCATTAAGCAACATTCCATTATGATGTCATAATGTAACATTCTATTATGATGTCATAATGCAACATTCCATTATGATGTCATAATGTAACATTCTATTATGATGTCATAATGTAACATTCCATTATGATGTCATAATGTAACATTCCATTATGATGTCATAATGTAACATTCCATTATGATGTCATAATGCAAAATTCCATTATGATGTCATAATGCAAAATTCCATTATGATGTCATAATGTAACATTCCATTATGATGTCATAATGCAAAATTCCATTATGATGTCATAATGTAACATTCCATTACGATGTCATAATGTAACATTCCATTATGATGTCATAATGTAAAATTCCTTTATGATGTCATAATGTAACATTCCATTATGATGTCATAATGCAACATTCCATTATGATGTCATAATGTAACATTCCATAATGATGTCATAATGTAACATTCCATAATGATGCCATAATGCAAAATTCTATTATGATGTCATAATGCAACATTCCATTATGATGTCATAATGTAACATTCTATTATGATGTCATATTGTAACATTCCATTATGATGTCATAATGTAACATTCCATTATGATGTCATAATGCAAAATTCCATTATGATGTCATAATGTAACATTCCATTATGATGCCATAATGCAAAATTCTATTATGATGTCATAATGCAACATTCCATTATGATGTCATAATGTAACATTCCATTTTGATGTCATAATGTAACATTCCATTATGATGTCATAATGCAAAATTCCATTATGATGTCATAATGCAACATTCCATTATGATGTCATAATGCAAAATTCAATTATGATGTCATAATGCAACATTCCATTATGATGTCATAATGCAAAATTCCATTATGATGTCATAATGCAACATTCCATTATGATGGCATAATGTAACATTCCATTATGATGCCATAATGCAAAATTCTATTATGATGTCATAATGCAAAATTCCATTATGATGTCATAATGTAACCTTCCATAATGATGCCATAATGCAAAATTCTATTATGATGTCATAATGCAACATTCCATTATGATGTCATAATGTAACATTCTATTATGATGTCATATTGTAACATTCCATTATGATGTCATAATGTAACATTCCATTATGATGTCATAATGCAAAATTCCATTATGATATCATAATGTAAAATTCCATTATGATGTCATAATGCACCATTCCATTATGATGTCATAATGCAAAATTCCATTATAATGTCATAATGTAACATTCCATAATGATGCCATAATGCAAAATTCTATTATGATGTCATAATGCAACATTCCATTATGATGTCATAATGTAACATTCTATTATGATGTCATAATGCAAAATTCCATTATGATGTCATAATGTAACATTCCATTATGATGTCATAATGCAAAATTCCATTATGATGTCATAATGTAAAATTCCATTATGATGTCATAATGTAACATTCCATTATGATGTCATAATGTAACATTCCATTATGATGTAATAATGCAAAATTCCATTATGATGTCATAATGCAACATTCCATTATGATGTCATAATGCAAAATTCCATTATGATGTCATAATGTAACATTCCATAATGATGCCATAATGCAAAATTCTATTATGATGGCATTAAGCAACATTCTATTATGATGTCATAATGTAACATTCCATTATGATGTCATAATGTAACATTCCATTATGATGTCATAATGCAAAATTCCATTATGATGATATAATTCAAAATTCCATTATGATGTCATAATGCAAAATTCCATTATGATGTCATAATGTAACATTCCATTATGATGCCATAATGCAAAATTCTATTATGATGTCATAATGCAACATTCCATTATGATGTCATAATGTAACATTCCATTATGATATCATAATGTAACATTCCATTATGATGTCATAATGCAAAATTCCATTATGATGTCATAATGTAACATTCCATTATGATGCCATAATGCAAAATTCTATTATGATGTCATAATGCAACATTCCATTATGATGTCATAATGTAACATTCCATTATGATATCATAATGTAACATTCCATTATGATGTCATAATGTAAAATTCTATTATGATGTCATAATGTAACATTCCATTATGATGCCTTAATGCAAAATTCTATTATGATGTCATAATGCAACATTCCATTATGATGTCATAATGTAACATTCCATAATGATGCCATAATGCAAAATTCTATTATGATGGCATTAAGCAACATTCCATTATGATGTCATAATGTAACATTCTATTATGATGTCATAATGCAACATTCCATTATGATGTCATAATGTAACATTCTATTATGATGTCATAATGTAACATTCCATTATGATGTCATAATGTAACATTCCATTATGATGTCATAATGTAACATTCCATTATGATGTCATAATGCAAAATTCCATTATGATGTCATAATGCAAAATTCCATTATGATGTCATAATGTAACATTCCATTATGATGTCATAATGCAAAATTCCATTATGATGTCATAATGTAACATTCCATTACGATGTCATAATGTAACATTCCATTATGATGTCATAATGTAAAATTCCTTTATGATGTCATAATGTAACATTCCATTATGATGTCATAATGCAACATTCCATTATGATGTCATAATGTAACATTCCATAATGATGTCATAATGTAACATTCCATAATGATGCCATAATGCAAAATTCTATTATGATGTCATAATGCAACATTCCATTATGATGTCATAATGTAACATTCTATTATGATGTCATATTGTAACATTCCATTATGATGTCATAATGTAACATTCCATTATGATGTCATAATGCAAAATTCCATTATGATGTCATAATGTAACATTCCATTATGATGCCATAATGCAAAATTCTATTATGATGTCATAATGCAACATTCCATTATGATGTCATAATGTAACATTCCATTTTGATGTCATAATGTAACATTCCATTATGATGTCATAATGCAAAATTCCATTATGATGTCATAATGCAACATTCCATTATGATGTCATAATGCAAAATTCAATTATGATGTCATAATGCAACATTCCATTATGATGTCATAATGCAAAATTCCATTATGATGTCATAATGCAACATTCCATTATGATGGCATAATGTAACATTCCATTATGATGCCATAATGCAAAATTCTATTATGATGTCATAATGCAAAATCCCATTATGATGTCATAATGTAACCTTCCATAATGATGCCATAATGCAAAATTCTATTATGATGTCATAATGCAACATTCCATTATGATGTCATAATGTAACATTCTATTATGATGTCATATTGTAACATTCCATTATGATGTCATAATGTAACATTCCATTATGATGTCATAATGCAAAATTCCATTATGATATCATAATGTAAAATTCCATTATGATGTCATAATGCACCATTCCATTATGATGTCATAATGCAAAATTCCATTATAATGTCATAATGTAACATTCCATAATGATGCCATAATGCAAAATTCTATTATGATGTCATAATGCAACATTCCATTATGATGTCATAATGTAACATTCTATTATGATGTCATAATGCAAAATTCCATTATGATGTCATAATGCAAAATTCCATTATGATGTCATAATGTAAAATTCCATTATGATGTCATAATGTAACATTCCATTATGATGTCATAATGTAACATTCCATTATGATGTAATAATGCAAAATTCCATTATGATGTCATAATGCAACATTCCATTATGATGTCATAATGCAAAATTCCATTATGATGTCATAATGTAACATTCCATAATGATGCCATAATGCAAAATTCTATTATGATGGCATTAAGCAACATTCCATTATGATGTCATAATGTAACATTCTATTATGATGTCATAATGCAGCATTCCATTATGATGTCATAATGTAACATTCCATTATGATGTCATAATGTAACATTCCATTATGATGTCATAATGTAAAATTCCATTATGATGTCATAATGTAACATTCCATTATGATGTTATAATGCAAAATTCCATTATGATGTCATAATGCAACATTCCATTATGATGTCATAATGCAAAATTCCATTATGATGTTATAATGTAACATTCCATAATGATGCCATAATGCAACATTCCATTATGATGTCATAATGCAACATTCCATTATGATGTCATAATGTAACATTCTATTATGATGTCATAATGTAACATTCCATTATGATGTCATAATGTAACATTCCATTATGATGTCATAATGCAAAATTCCATTATGATGATATAATTCAAAATTCCATTATGATGTCATAATGCAAAATTCCATTATGATGTCATAATGTAACATTCCATTATGATGCCATAATGCAAAATTCTATTATGATGTCATAATGCAACATTCCATTATGATGTCATAATGTAACATTCCATTATGATATCATAATGTAACATTCCATTATGATGTCATAATGCAAAATTCCATTATGATGTCATAATGTAACATTCCATTATGATGCCATAATGCAAAATTCTATTATGATGTCATAATGCAACATTCCATTATGATGTCATAATGTAACATTCCATTATGATATCATAATGTAACATTCCATTATGATGTCATAATGTTAAATTCCATTATGATGTCATAATGTAACATTCCATTATGATGTCACAATGTAAAATTCCATTATGATGTCATAATGTAACATTCCATTATGATGTAATAATGCAAAATTCCATTATGATGTCATAATGTAACATTCCATTATGATGTCATAATGTAACATTCCATTATGATGTCATAATGCAAAATTCCATTATGATGTCATAATGTTAAATTCCATTATGATGTCATAATGTAACATTCCATTATGATGTCACAATGTAAAATTCCATTATGATGTCATAATGTAACATTCCATTATGATGTCATAATGCAAAATTCCATTATGATGTCATAATATAACATGCCATTATGATGTCATAATGCAAAATTCCATTATGATGTCATAATGTAACATTCCATTATGATGCCATAATGCAAAATTCTATTATGATGTCATAATGCAACATTCCATTATGATGTCATAATGTAACATTCTATTATGATGTCATAATGTAACATTCCATTATGATGTCATAATGTAACATTCCATTATGATGTCATAATGCAAAATTCTATTATGATGTCATAATGCAAAATTCCATTATGATGTCATAATGTAACATTCCATTATGATGTCATAATGTAACATTCCATTATGATGTCATAATGTAAAATTCCATTATGATGTCATAATGTAACATTCCATTATGATGTCATAATGCAAAATTCCATTATGATGTTATAATGTAACATTCCATAATGATGCCATAATGCAACATTCCATTATGATGTCATAATGCAACATTCCATTATGATGTCATAATGTAACATTCTATTATGATGTCATAATGTAACATTCCATTATGATGTTATAATGCAACATTCCATTATGATGCCATAATGCAAAATTCTATTATGATGTCATAATGCAAAATTCCATTATGACATCATAATGTAACATTCCATTATGATGTCATAATGCAAAATTCCATTATGATGTCATAATGCAACATTCCATTATGATGGCATAATGTAACATTCCATTATGATGCCATAATGCAAAATTCTATTATGATGTCATAATGCAAAATCCCATTATGATGTCATAATGTAACCTTCCATAATGATGCCATAATGCAAAATTCTATTATGATGTCATAATGCAACATTCCATTATGATGTCATAATGTAACATTCTATTATGATGTCATATTGTAACATTCCATTATGATGTCATAATGTAACATTCCATTATGATGTCATAATGCAAAATTCCATTATGATATCATAATGTAAAATTCCATTATGATGTCATAATGCACCATTCCATTATGATGTCATAATGCAAAATTCCATTATAATGTCATAATGTAACATTCCATAATGATGCCATAATGCAAAATTCTATTATGATGTCATAATGCAACATTCCATTATGATGTCATAATGTAACATTCTATTATGATGTCATAATGCAAAATTCCATTATGATGTCATAATGCAAAATTCCATTATGATGTCATAATGTAAAATTCCATTATGATGTCATAATGTAACATTCCATTATGATGTCATAATGTAACATTCCATTATGATGTAATAATGCAAAATTCCATTATGATGTCATAATGCAACATTCCATTATGATGTCATAATGCAAAATTCCATTATGATGTCATAATGTAACATTCCATAATGATGCCATAATGCAAAATTCTATTATGATGGCATTAAGCAACATTCCATTATGATGTCATAATGTAACATTCTATTATGATGTCATAATGCAGCATTCCATTATGATGTCATAATGTAACATTCCATTATGATGTCATAATGTAACATTCCATTATGATGTCATAATGTAAAATTCCATTATGATGTCATAATGTAACATTCCATTATGATGTTATAATGCAAAATTCCATTATGATGTCATAATGCAACATTCCATTATGATGTCATAATGCAAAATTCCATTATGATGTTATAATGTAACATTCCATAATGATGCCATAATGCAACATTCCATTATGATGTCATAATGCAACATTCCATTATGATGTCATAATGTAACATTCTATTATGATGTCATAATGTAACATTCCATTATGATGTCATAATGTAACATTCCATTATGATGTCATAATGCAAAATTCCATTATGATGATATAATTCAAAATTCCATTATGATGTCATAATGCAAAATTCCATTATGATGTCATAATGTAACATTCCATTATGATGCCATAATGCAAAATTCTATTATGATGTCATAATGCAACATTCCATTATGATGTCATAATGTAACATTCCATTATGATATCATAATGTAACATTCCATTATGATGTCATAATGCAAAATTCCATTATGATGTCATAATGTAACATTCCATTATGATGCCATAATGCAAAATTCTATTATGATGTCATAATGCAACATTCCATTATGATGTCATAATGTAACATTCCATTATGATATCATAATGTAACATTCCATTATGATGTCATAATGTTAAATTCCATTATGATGTCATAATGTAACATTCCATTATGATGTCACAATGTAAAATTCCATTATGATGTCATAATGTAACATTCCATTATGATGTAATAATGCAAAATTCCATTATGATGTCATAATGTAACATTCCATTATGATGTCATAATGTAACATTCCATTATGATGTCATAATGCAAAATTCCATTATGATGTCATAATGTTAAATTCCATTATGATGTCATAATGTAACATTCCATTATGATGTCACAATGTAAAATTCCATTATGATGTCATAATGTAACATTCCATTATGATGTCATAATGCAAAATTCCATTATGATGTCATAATATAACATGCCATTATGATGTCATAATGCAAAATTCCATTATGATGTCATAATGTAACATTCCATTATGATGCCATAATGCAAAATTCTATTATGATGTCATAATGCAACATTCCATTATGATGTCATAATGTAACATTCTATTATGATGTCATAATGTAACATTCCATTATGATGTCATAATGTAACATTCCATTATGATGTCATAATGCAAAATTCTATTATGATGTCATAATGCAAAATTCCATTATGATGTCATAATGTAACATTCCATTATGATGTCATAATGTAACATTCCATTATGATGTCATAATGTAAAATTCCATTATGATGTCATAATGTAACATTCCATTATGATGTCATAATGCAAAATTCCATTATGATGTTATAATGTAACATTCCATAATGATGCCATAATGCAACATTCCATTATGATGTCATAATGCAACATTCCATTATGATGTCATAATGTAACATTCTATTATGATGTCATAATGTAACATTCCATTATGATGTTATAATGCAACATTCCATTATGATGCCATAATGCAAAATTCTATTATGATGTCATAATGCAAAATTCCATTATGACATCATAATGTAACATTCCATTATGATGTCATAATGCAAAATTCCATTATGATGTCATAATGTAAAATTCCATTATGATGTCATAATGTAACATTCCATTATGATGTCATAATGTAAAATTCCATTATGATGTCATAATGTAACGTTCCATTATGATGTCATAATGCAAAATTCCATTATGATGTCATAATGCAAAATTCCATTAGGATGTCATAATGTAAAATTCCATTATGATGTCATAATGCAAAATTCCATTATGATGTCATAATGTAACATTCCATAATGATGCCATAATGAAAAATTCTATTATGATGCCATAATGCAAAATTCTATTATGATGTCATAATGCAAAATTCCATTATGATGTCATAATGTAACCTTCCATAATGATGCCATAATGCAAAATTCTATTATGATGTCATAATGCAACATTCCATTATGATGTCATAATGTAACATTCTATTATGATGTCATATTGTAACATTCCATTATGATGTCATAATGTAACATTCCATTATGATGTCATAATGCAAAATTCCATTATGATGTCATAATGTAAAATTCCATTATGATGTCATAATGCACCATTCCATTATGATGTCATAATGCAAAATTCCATTATAATGTCATAATGTAACATTCCATAATGATGCCATAATGCAAAATTCTATTATGATGTCATAATGCAACATTCCATTATGATGTCATAATGTAACATTCTATTATGATGTCATAATGTAAAATTCCATTATGATGTCATAATGTAACATTCCATTATGATGTCATAATGTAACATTCCATTATGATGTAATAATGCAAAATTCCATTATGATGTCATAATGTAACATTCCATTATGATGTCATAATGCAAAATTCCATTATGATGTCATAATGTAAAATTCCATTATGATGTCATAATGCACCATTCCATTATGATGTCATAATGCAAAATTCCATTATAATGTCATAATGTAACATTCCATAATGATGCCATAATGCAAAATTCTATTATGATGTCATAATGCAAAATTCCATTATGATGTCATAATGTAAAATTCCATTATGATGTCATAATGTAACATTCCATTATGATGTCATAATGTAACATTCCATTATGATGTAATAATGCAAAATTCCATTATGATGTCATAATGCAACATTCCATTATGATGTCATAATGCAAAATTCCATTATGATGTCATAATGTAACATTCCATAATGATGCCATAATGCAAAATTCTATTATGATGGCATTAAGCAACATTCTATTATGATGTCATAATGTAACATTCCATTATGATGTCATAATGTAACATTCCATTATGATGTCATAATGCAAAATTCCATTATGATGATATAATTCAAAATTCCATTATGATGTCATAATGCAAAATTCCATTATGATGTCATAATGTAACATTCCATTATGATGCCATAATGCAAAATTCTATTATGATGTCATAATGCAACATTCCATTATGATGTCATAATGTAACATTCCATTATGATATCATAATGTAACATTCCATTATGATGTCATAATGCAAAATTCCATTATGATGTCATAATGTAACATTCCATTATGATGCCATAATGCAAAATTCTATTATGATGTCATAATGCAACATTCCATTATGATGTCATAATGTAACATTCCATTATGATATCATAATGTAACATTCCATTATGATGTCATAATGTAAAATTCTATTATGATGTCATAATGTAACATTCCATTATGATGCCTTAATGCAAAATTCTATTATGATGTCATAATGCAACATTCCATTATGATGTCATAATGTAACATTCCATAATGATGCCATAATGCAAAATTCTATTATGATGGCATTAAGCAACATTCCATTATGATGTCATAATGTAACATTCTATTATGATGTCATAATGCAACATTCCATTATGATGTCATAATGTAACATTCTATTATGATGTCATAATGTAACATTCCATTATGATGTCATAATGTAACATTCCATTATGATGTCATAATGTAACATTCCATTATGATGTCATAATGCAAAATTCCATTATGATGTCATAATGCAAAATTCCATTATGATGTCATAATGTAACATTCCATTATGATGTCATAATGCAAAATTCCATTATGATGTCATAATGTAACATTCCATTACGATGTCATAATGTAACATTCCATTATGATGTCATAATGTAAAATTCCTTTATGATGTCATAATGTAACATTTCATTATGATGTCATAATGCAACATTCCATTATGATGTCATAATGTAACATTCCATAATGATGTCATAATGTAACATTCCATAATGATGCCATAATGCAAAATTCTATTATGATGTCATAATGCAACATTCCATTATGATGTCATAATGTAACATTCTATTATGATGTCATATTGTAACATTCCATTATGATGTCATAATGTAACATTCCATTATGATGTCATAATGCAAAATTCCATTATGATGTCATAATGTAACATTCCATTATGATGCCATAATGCAAAATTCTATTATGATGTCATAATGCAACATTCCATTATGATGTCATAATGTAACATTCCATTTTGATGTCATAATGTAACATTCCATTATGATGTCATAATGCAAAATTCCATTATGATGTCATAATGCAACATTCCATTATGATGTCATAATGCAAAATTCAATTATGATGTCATAATGCAACATTCCATTATGATGTCATAATGCAAAATTCCATTATGATGTCATAATGCAACATTCCATTATGATGGCATAATGTAACATTCCATTATGATGCCATAATGCAAAATTCTATTATGATGTCATAATGCAAAATCCCATTATGATGTCATAATGTAACCTTCCATAATGATGCCATAATGCAAAATTCTATTATGATGTCATAATGCAACATTCCATTATGATGTCATAATGTAACATTCTATTATGATGTCATATTGTAACATTCCATTATGATGTCATAATGTAACATTCCATTATGATGTCATAATGCAAAATTCCATTATGATATCATAATGTAAAATTCCATTATGATGTCATAATGCACCATTCCATTATGATGTCATAATGCAAAATTCCATTATAATGTCATAATGTAACATTCCATAATGATGCCATAATGCAAAATTCTATTATGATGTCATAATGCAACATTCCATTATGATGTCATAATGTAACATTCTATTATGATGTCATAATGCAAAATTCCATTATGATGTCATAATGCAAAATTCCATTATGATGTCATAATGTAAAATTCCATTATGATGTCATAATGTAACATTCCATTATGATGTCATAATGTAACATTCCATTATGATGTAATAATGCAAAATTCCATTATGATGTCATAATGCAACATTCCATTATGATGTCATAATGCAAAATTCCATTATGATGTCATAATGTAACATTCCATAATGATGCCATAATGCAAAATTCTATTATGATGGCATTAAGCAACATTCCATTATGATGTCATAATGTAACATTCTATTATGATGTCATAATGCAGCATTCCATTATGATGTCATAATGTAACATTCCATTATGATGTCATAATGTAACATTCCATTATGATGTCATAATGTAAAATTCCATTATGATGTCATAATGTAACATTCCATTATGATGTTATAATGCAAAATTCCATTATGATGTCATAATGCAACATTCCATTATGATGTCATAATGCAAAATTCCATTATGATGTTATAATGTAACATTCCATAATGATGCCATAATGCAACATTCCATTATGATGTCATAATGCAACATTCCATTATGATGTCATAATGTAACATTCTATTATGATGTCATAATGTAACATTCCATTATGATGTCATAATGTAACATTCCATTATGATGTCATAATGCAAAATTCCATTATGATGATATAATTCAAAATTCCATTATGATGTCATAATGCAAAATTCCATTATGATGTCATAATGTAACATTCCATTATGATGCCATAATGCAAAATTCTATTATGATGTCATAATGCAACATTCCATTATGATGTCATAATGTAACATTCCATTATGATATCATAATGTAACATTCCATTATGATGTCATAATGCAAAATTCCATTATGATGTCATAATGTAACATTCCATTATGATGCCATAATGCAAAATTCTATTATGATGTCATAATGCAACATTCCATTATGATGTCATAATGTAACATTCCATTATGATATCATAATGTAACATTCCATTATGATGTCATAATGTTAAATTCCATTATGATGTCATAATGTAACATTCCATTATGATGTCACAATGTAAAATTCCATTATGATGTCATAATGTAACATTCCATTATGATGTAATAATGCAAAATTCCATTATGATGTCATAATGTAACATTCCATTATGATGTCATAATGTAACATTCCATTATGATGTCATAATGCAAAATTCCATTATGATGTCATAATGTTAAATTCCATTATGATGTCATAATGTAACATTCCATTATGATGTCACAATGTAAAATTCCATTATGATGTCATAATGTAACATTCCATTATGATGTCATAATGCAAAATTCCATTATGATGTCATAATATAACATGCCATTATGATGTCATAATGCAAAATTCCATTATGATGTCATAATGTAACATTCCATTATGATGCCATAATGCAAAATTCTATTATGATGTCATAATGCAACATTCCATTATGATGTCATAATGTAACATTCTATTATGATGTCATAATGTAACATTCCATTATGATGTCATAATGTAACATTCCATTATGATGTCATAATGCAAAATTCTATTATGATGTCATAATGCAAAATTCCATTATGATGTCATAATGTAACATTCCATTATGATGTCATAATGTAACATTCCATTATGATGTCATAATGTAAAATTCCATTATGATGTCATAATGTAACATTCCATTATGATGTCATAATGCAAAATTCCATTATGATGTTATAATGTAACATTCCATAATGATGCCATAATGCAACATTCCATTATGATGTCATAATGCAACATTCCATTATGATGTCATAATGTAACATTCTATTATGATGTCATAATGTAACATTCCATTATGATGTTATAATGCAACATTCCATTATGATGCCATAATGCAAAATTCTATTATGATGTCATAATGCAAAATTCCATTATGACATCATAATGTAACATTCCATTATGATGTCATAATGCAAAATTCCATTATGATGTCATAATGCAACATTCCATTATGATGGCATAATGTAACATTCCATTATGATGCCATAATGCAAAATTCTATTATGATGTCATAATGCAAAATCCCATTATGATGTCATAATGTAACCTTCCATAATGATGCCATAATGCAAAATTCTATTATGATGTCATAATGCAACATTCCATTATGATGTCATAATGTAACATTCTATTATGATGTCATATTGTAACATTCCATTATGATGTCATAATGTAACATTCCATTATGATGTCATAATGCAAAATTCCATTATGATATCATAATGTAAAATTCCATTATGATGTCATAATGCACCATTCCATTATGATGTCATAATGCAAAATTCCATTATAATGTCATAATGTAACATTCCATAATGATGCCATAATGCAAAATTCTATTATGATGTCATAATGCAACATTCCATTATGATGTCATAATGTAACATTCTATTATGATGTCATAATGCAAAATTCCATTATGATGTCATAATGCAAAATTCCATTATGATGTCATAATGTAAAATTCCATTATGATGTCATAATGTAACATTCCATTATGATGTCATAATGTAACATTCCATTATGATGTAATAATGCAAAATTCCATTATGATGTCATAATGCAACATTCCATTATGATGTCATAATGCAAAATTCCATTATGATGTCATAATGTAACATTCCATAATGATGCCATAATGCAAAATTCTATTATGATGGCATTAAGCAACATTCCATTATGATGTCATAATGTAACATTCTATTATGATGTCATAATGCAGCATTCCATTATGATGTCATAATGTAACATTCCATTATGATGTCATAATGTAACATTCCATTATGATGTCATAATGTAAAATTCCATTATGATGTCATAATGTAACATTCCATTATGATGTTATAATGCAAAATTCCATTATGATGTCATAATGCAACATTCCATTATGATGTCATAATGCAAAATTCCATTATGATGTTATAATGTAACATTCCATAATGATGCCATAATGCAACATTCCATTATGATGTCATAATGCAACATTCCATTATGATGTCATAATGTAACATTCTATTATGATGTCATAATGTAACATTCCATTATGATGTCATAATGTAACATTCCATTATGATGTCATAATGCAAAATTCCATTATGATGATATAATTCAAAATTCCATTATGATGTCATAATGCAAAATTCCATTATGATGTCATAATGTAACATTCCATTATGATGCCATAATGCAAAATTCTATTATGATGTCATAATGCAACATTCCATTATGATGTCATAATGTAACATTCCATTATGATATCATAATGTAACATTCCATTATGATGTCATAATGCAAAATTCCATTATGATGTCATAATGTAACATTCCATTATGATGCCATAATGCAAAATTCTATTATGATGTCATAATGCAACATTCCATTATGATGTCATAATGTAACATTCCATTATGATATCATAATGTAACATTCCATTATGATGTCATAATGTTAAATTCCATTATGATGTCATAATGTAACATTCCATTATGATGTCACAATGTAAAATTCCATTATGATGTCATAATGTAACATTCCATTATGATGTAATAATGCAAAATTCCATTATGATGTCATAATGTAACATTCCATTATGATGTCATAATGTAACATTCCATTATGATGTCATAATGCAAAATTCCATTATGATGTCATAATGTTAAATTCCATTATGATGTCATAATGTAACATTCCATTATGATGTCACAATGTAAAATTCCATTATGATGTCATAATGTAACATTCCATTATGATGTCATAATGCAAAATTCCATTATGATGTCATAATATAACATGCCATTATGATGTCATAATGCAAAATTCCATTATGATGTCATAATGTAACATTCCATTATGATGCCATAATGCAAAATTCTATTATGATGTCATAATGCAACATTCCATTATGATGTCATAATGTAACATTCTATTATGATGTCATAATGTAACATTCCATTATGATGTCATAATGTAACATTCCATTATGATGTCATAATGCAAAATTCTATTATGATGTCATAATGCAAAATTCCATTATGATGTCATAATGTAACATTCCATTATGATGTCATAATGTAACATTCCATTATGATGTCATAATGTAAAATTCCATTATGATGTCATAATGTAACATTCCATTATGATGTCATAATGCAAAATTCCATTATGATGTTATAATGTAACATTCCATAATGATGCCATAATGCAACATTCCATTATGATGTCATAATGCAACATTCCATTATGATGTCATAATGTAACATTCTATTATGATGTCATAATGTAACATTCCATTATGATGTTATAATGCAACATTCCATTATGATGCCATAATGCAAAATTCTATTATGATGTCATAATGCAAAATTCCATTATGACATCATAATGTAACATTCCATTATGATGTCATAATGCAAAATTCCATTATGATGTCATAATGTAAAATTCCATTATGATGTCATAATGTAACATTCCATTATGATGTCATAATGTAAAATTCCATTATGATGTCATAATGTAACGTTCCATTATGATGTCATAATGCAAAATTCCATTATGATGTCATAATGCAAAATTCCATTAGGATGTCATAATGTAAAATTCCATTATGATGTCATAATGCAAAATTCCATTATGATGTCATAATGTAACATTCCATAATGATGCCATAATGAAAAATTCTATTATGATGCCATAATGCAAAATTCTATTATGATGTCATAATGCAAAATTCCATTATGATGTCATAATGTAACCTTCCATAATGATGCCATAATGCAAAATTCTATTATGATGTCATAATGCAACATTCCATTATGATGTCATAATGTAACATTCTATTATGATGTCATATTGTAACATTCCATTATGATGTCATAATGTAACATTCCATTATGATGTCATAATGCAAAATTCCATTATGATGTCATAATGTAAAATTCCATTATGATGTCATAATGCACCATTCCATTATGATGTCATAATGCAAAATTCCATTATAATGTCATAATGTAACATTCCATAATGATGCCATAATGCAAAATTCTATTATGATGTCATAATGCAACATTCCATTATGATGTCATAATGTAACATTCTATTATGATGTCATAATGTAAAATTCCATTATGATGTCATAATGTAACATTCCATTATGATGTCATAATGTAACATTCCATTATGATGTAATAATGCAAAATTCCATTATGATGTCATAATGCAACATTCCATTATGATGTCATAATGCAAAATTCCATTATGATGTCATAATGTAACATTCCATAATGATGCCATAATGCAAAATTCTATTATGATGGCATTAAGCAACATTCCATTATGATGTCATAATGTAACATTCTATTATGATGTCATAATGCAGCATTCCATTATGATGTCATAATGTAACATTCCATTATGATGTCATAATGTAACATTCCATTATGATGTCATAATGTAACATTCCATTATGATGTCATAATGTAACATTCCATTATGATGTCATAATGTAAAATTCCATTATGATGTCATAATGTAACATTCCATTATGATGTTATAATGCAAAATTCCATTATGATGTCATAATGCAACATTCCATTATGATGTCATAATGCAAAATTCCATTTTGATGTTATAATGTAACATTCCATAATGATGCCATAATGCAACATTCCATTATGATGTCATAATGCAACATTCCATTATGATGTCATAATGTAACATTCTATTATGATGTCATAATGTAACATTCCATTATGATGTCATAATGTAACATTCCATTATGATGTCATAATGCAAAATTCCATTATGATGATATAATTCAAAATTCCATTATGATGTCATAATGCAAAATTCCATTATGATGTCATAATGTAACATTCCATTATGATGCCATAATGCAAAATTCTATTATGATGTCATAATGCAACATTCCATTATGATGTCATAATGTAACATTCCATTATGATATCATAATGTAACATTCCATTATGATGTCATAATGCAAAATTCCATTATGATGTCATAATGTTAAATTCCATTATGATGTCATAATGTAACATTCCATTATGATGTCACAATGTAAAATTCCATTATGATGTCATAATGTAACATTCCATTATGATGTAATAATGCAAAATTCCATTATGATGTCATAATGTAACATTCCATTATGATGTCATAATGTAATATTCCATTATGATGTCATAATGCAAAATTCCATTATGATGTCATAATGTTAAATTCCATAATGATGCCATAATGCAAAATTCTATTATGATGTCATAATGCAACATTCCATTATGATGTCATAATGTAACATTCTATTATGATGTCATAATGCAAAATTCCATTATGATGTCATAATGTAACATTCCATTATGATGTCATAATGCAAAATTCCATTATGATGTCATAATGTAAAATTCCATTATGATGTCATAATGTAACATTCCATTATGATGTCATAATGTAACATTCCATTATGATGTAATAATGCAAAATTCCATTATGATGTCATAATGCAACATTCCATTATGATGTCATAATGCAAAATTCCATTATGATGTCATAATGTAACATTCCATAATGATGCCATAATGCAAAATTCTATTATGATGGCATTAAGCAACATTCCATTATGATGTCATAATGTAACATTCTATTATGATGTCATAATGCAGCATTCCATTATGATGTCATAATGTAACATTCCATTATGATGTCATAATGTAACATTCCATTATGATGTCATAATGTAAAATTCCATTATGATGTCATAATGTAACATTCCATTATGATGTTATAATGCAAAATTCCATTATGATGTCATAATGCAACATTCCATTATGATGTCATAATGCAAAATTCCATTATGATGTTATAATGTAACATTCCATAATGATGCCATAATGCAACATTCCATTATGATGTCATAATGCAACATTCCATTATGTTGTCATAATGTAACATTCTATTATGATGTCATAATGCAGCATTCCATTATGATGTCATAATGTAACATTCCATTATGATGTCATAATGTAACATTCCATTATGATGTCATAATGTAACATTCCATTATGATGTCATAATGCAAAATTCCATTATGATGATATAATTCAAAATTCCATTATGATGTCATAATGCAAAATTCCATTATGATGTCATAATGTAACATTCCATTATGATGCCATAATGCAAAATTCTATTATGATGTCATAATGCAACATTCCATTATGATGTCATAATGTAACATTCCATTATGATATCATAATGTAACATTCCATTATGATGTCATAATGCAAAATTCCATTATGATGTCATAATGTTAAATTCCACTATGATGTCATAATGTAACATTCCATTATGATGTCACAATGTAAAATTCCATTATGATGTCATAATGTAACATTCCATTATGATGTAATAATGCAAAATTCCATTATGATGTCATAATGTAACATTCCATTATGATGTCATAATGTAACATTCCATTATGATGTCATAATGCAAAATTCCATTATGATGTCATAATGTTAAATTCCATTATGATGTCATAATGTAACATTCCATTATGATGTCACAATGTAAAATTCCATTATGATGTCATAATGTAACATTCCATTATGATGTCATAATGCAAAATTCCATTATGATGTCATAATATAACATGCCATTATGATGTCATAATGCAAAATTCCATTATGATGTCATAATGTAACATTCCATTATGATGCCATAATGCAAAATTCTATTATGATGTCATAATGCAACATTCCATTATGATGTCAAAATGTAACATTCTATTATGATGTCATAATGTAACATTCCATTATGTCATAATGTAACATTCCATTATGATGTCATAATGCAAAATTCTATTATGATGTCATAATGCAAAATTCCATTATGATGTCATAATGTAACATTCCATTATGATGTCATAATGTAACATTCCATTATGATGTCATAATGTAAAATTCCATTATGATGTCATAATGTAACATTCCATTATGATGTCATAATGCAAAATTCCATTATGATGTTATAATGTAACATTCCATAATGATGCCATAATGCAACATTCCATTATGATGTCATAATGCAACATTCCATTATGATGTCATAATGTAACATTCTATTATGATGTCATAATGTAACATTCCATTATGATGTTATAATGCAACATTCCATTATGATGCCACAATGCAAAATTATATTATGATGTCATAATGCAAAATTCCATTATGACATCATAATGTAACATTCCATTATGATGTCATAATGCAAAATTCCATTATGATGTCATAATTTAAAATTCCATTATGATGTCATAATGTAACATTCCATTATGATGTCATAATGTAAAATTCCATTATGATGTCATAATGTAACGTTCCATTATGATGTCATAATGCAAAATTCCATTATGATGTCATAATGCAAAATTCCATTAGGATGTCATAATGTAAAATTCCATTATGATGTCATAATGTAACATTCCATTATGATGTCATAATGTAAAATTCCATTATGATGTCATAATGCAAAATTCCATTATGATGTCATAATGCAACATTCCATTATGATGTCATAATGCAAAATTCCATTATGATGTCATAATGTAACATTCCATAATGATGCCATAATGCAAAATTCTATTATGATGTCATAATGCAACATTTCTTTATGATGTCATAATGTAACATTCTATTATGATGTCATAATGCAACATTCCATTATGATGTCATAATGTAACATTCCATTATGATGTCATAATGTAACATTCCATTATGATGTCATAATGCAAAATTCCATTATGATGTCATAATGCAAAATTCCATTATGATGTCATAATGTAACATGCCATTATGATGTCATAATGCAAAATTCCATTATGATGTCATAATGTAACATTCCATTATGATGCCATAATGCAAAATTCTATTATGATGTCATAATGCAACATTCCATTATGATGTCATAATGTAACATTCTATTATGATGTCATAATGTAACATTCCATTATGATATCATAATGTAACATTCCATTATGATGTCATAATGCAAAATTCTATTATGATGTCATAATGCAAAATTCCATTATGATGTCATAATGTAACATTCCATTATGATGTCATAATGCAAAATTCCATTATGATGTCATAATGTAACATTCCATTATGATGTCATAATGTAAACTTCGATTATGATGTCATAATGTAACATTCCATTATGATGTCATAATGTAACATTCCATTATGATGTCATAATGCAAAATTCCATTATGATGTCATAATGCAAAATTCCATTGTGATGTCATAATGTAACATTCCATTATGATGTCATAATGCAAAATTCCATTATGATGTCATAATGCAACATTCCATTATGATGGCATAATGTAACATTCCATTATGATGTCATAATGCAAAATTCTATTATAATGTCATAATGCAAAATTCCATTATGATGTCATAATGTAACATTCCATTATGATGTCATAATGTAACATTCCATTATGTCATAATGCAACATTCCATTATGATGTCATAATGTAACATTCCATAATGATGCCATAATGCAAAATTCTATTATGATGTCATAATGCAACATTCCATTATGATGTCATAATGTAACATTCTATTATGATGTCATAATGTAATATTCCATTATGATGTCATAATGTAACATTCCATTATGATGTCATAATGCAAAATTCCATTATGATGTCATAATGCAAAATTCCATTATGATGTCATAATGCAAAATTCCATTATGATGTCATAATGCAAAATTCCATTATGATGTCATAATGTAACATTCCATTATGATGCCATAATGCAAAATTCTATTATGATGTCATAATGCAACATTCCATTATGATGTCATAATGTAACATTCCATTTTGATGTCATAATGTAACATTCCATTATGATGTCATAATGCAAAATTCCATTATGATGTCATAATGCAACATTCCATTATGATGTCATAATGCAACATTCCATTATGATGGCATAATGTAACATTCCATTATGATGCCATAATGCAAAATTCTATTATGATGTCATAATGCAAAATTCCATTATGACATCATAATGTAACATTCCATTATGATGTCATAATGCAAAATTCCATTATGATGTCATAATGTAAAATTCCATTATGATGTCATAATGTAACATTCCATTATGATGTCATAATGTAAAATTCCATTATGATGTCATAATGTAACATTCCATTATGATGTCATAATGCAAAATTCCATTATGATGTCATAATGCAACATTCCATTATGATGTCATAATGCAAAATTCCATTATGATGTTATAATGTAACATTCCATAATGATGCCATAATGCAACATTCCATTATGATGTCATAATGCAACATTCCATTATGATGGCATAATGTAACATTCCATTATGATGCCATAATGCAAAATTCTATTATGATGTCATAATGCAAAATTCCATTATGACATCATAATGTAACATTCCATTATGATGTCATAATGCAAAATTCCATTATGATGTCATAATGTAAAATTCCATTATGATGTCATAATGTAACATTCCATTATGATGTCATAATGTAAAATTCCATTATGATGTCATAATGTAACATTCCATTATGATGTCATAATGCAAAATTCCATTATGATGTCATAATGCAACATTCCATTATGATGTCATAATGCAAAATTCCATTATGATGTTATAATGTAACATTCCATAATGATGCCATAATGCAACATTCCATTATGATGTCATAATGCAACATTCCATTATGATGTCATAATGTAACATTCTATTATGATGTCATAATGCAACATTCCATTATGATGTCATAATGTAACATTCCATTATGATGTCATAATGTAACATTCCATTATGATGTCATAATGCAAAATTCCATTATGATGTCATAATGCAAAATTCCATTATGATGTCATAATGTAACATGCCATTATGATGTCATAATGCAAAATTCCATTATGATGTCATAATGTAACATTCCATTATGATGCCATAATGCAAAATTCTATTATGATGTCATAATGCAACATTCCATTATGATGTCATAATGTAACATTCTATTATGATGTCATAATGTAACATTCCATTATGATATCATAATGTAACATTCCATTATGATGTCATAATGCAAAATTCTATTATGATGTCATAATGCAAAATTCCATTATGATGTCATAATGTAACATTCCATTATGATGTCATAATGCAAAATTCCATTATGATGTCATAATGTAACATTCCATTATGATGTCATAATGTAAACTTCGATTATGATGTCATAATGTAACATTCCATTATGATGTCATAATGTAACATTCCATTATGATGTCATAATGCAAAATTCCATTATGATGTCATAATGCAAAATTCCATTGTGATGTCATAATGTAACATTCCATTATGATGTCATAATGCAAAATTCCATTATGATGTCATAATGCAACATTCCATTATGATGGCATAATGTAACATTCCATTATGATGTCATAATGCAAAATTCTATTATAATGTCATAATGCAAAATTCCATTATGATGTCATAATGTAACATTCCATTATGATGTCATAATGTAACATTCCATTATGTCATAATGCAACATTCCATTATGATGTCATAATGTAACATTCCATAATGATGCCATAATGCAAAATTCTATTATGATGTCATAATGCAACATTCCATTATGATGTCATAATGTAACATTCTATTATGATGTCATAATGTAATATTCCATTATGATGTCATAATGTAACATTCCATTATGATGTCATAATGCAAAATTCCATTATGATGTCATAATGCAAAATTCCATTATGATGTCATAATGCAAAATTCCATTATGATGTCATAATGCAAAATTCCATTATGATGTCATAATGTAACATTCCATTATGATGCCATAATGCAAAATTCTATTATGATGTCATAATGCAACATTCCATTATGATGTCATAATGTAACATTCCATTTTGATGTCATAATGTAACATTCCATTATGATGTCATAATGCAAAATTCCATTATGATGTCATAATGCAACATTCCATTATGATGTCATAATGCAACATTCCATTATGATGGCATAATGTAACATTCCATTATGATGCCATAATGCAAAATTCTATTATGATGTCATAATGCAAAATTCCATTATGACATCATAATGTAACATTCCATTATGATGTCATAATGCAAAATTCCATTATGATGTCATAATGTAAAATTCCATTATGATGTCATAATGTAACATTCCATTATGATGTCATAATGTAAAATTCCATTATGATGTCATAATGTAACATTCCATTATGATGTCATAATGCAAAATTCCATTATGATGTCATAATGCAACATTCCATTATGATGTCATAATGCAAAATTCCATTATGATGTTATAATGTAACATTCCATAATGATGCCATAATGCAACATTCCATTATGATGTCATAATGCAACATTCCATTATGATGTCATAATGTAACATTCTATTATGATGTCATAATGTAACATTCCATTATGATGTCATAATGTAACATTCCATTATGATGTCATAATGCAAAATTCCATTATGATGATATAATACAAAATTCCATTATGATGTCATAATGCAAAATTCCATTATGATGTCATAATGTAACATTCCATTATGATGCCATAATGCAAAATTCTATTATGATGTCATAATGCAACATTCCATTATGATGTAATAATGTAACATTCCATTATGATGATATAATACAAAATTCCATTATGATGTCATAATGCAAAATTCCATTATGATGTCATAATGTAACATTCCATTATGATGCCATAATGCAAAATTCTATTATGATGTCATAATGCAACATTCCATTATTATGTCATAATGTAACATTCCATTATGATGTCATAATGTAAAATTCCATTATGATGTCATAATGTAACATTCCATTATGATGTCATAATGCAAAATTCCATTATGATGTCATAATGCAACATTCCATTATGATGTCATAATGCAAAATTCCATTATGATGTTATAATGTAACATTCCATAATGATGCCATAATGCAACATTCCATTATGATGTCATAATGCAACATTCCATTATGATGTCATAATGTAACATTCTATTATGATGTCATAATGTAACATTCCATTATGATGTCATAATGTAACATTCCATTATGATGTCATAATGCAAAATTCCATTATGATGATATAATACAAAATTCCATTATGATGTCATAATGCAAAATTCCATTATGATGTCATAATGTAACATTCCATTATGATGCCATAATGCAAAATTCTATTATGATGTCATAATGCAACATTCCATTATGATGTAATAATGTAACATTCCATTATGATGTCATAATGTAACATTCCATTATGATGTCATAATGCAAAATTCCATTATGATGTCATAATGTTAAATTCCATTATGATGTCATAATGTAACATTCCATTATGATGTCACAATGTAAAATTCAATTATGATGTCATAATGTAACATTCCATTATGATGTAATAATGCAAAATTCCATTATGATGTCATAATGCAACATTCCATTATGATGTCATAATGCAAAATTCCATTATGATGTCATAATGTAACATTCCATAATGATGCCGTAATGCAAAATTCTATTATGATGTCATAATGCAACATTCCATTATGATGTCATAATGTAACATTCTATTATGATGTCATAATGTAACATTCCATTATGATGTCATAATGTAACATTCCATTATGATGTCATAATGCAAAATTCCATTATGATGTCATAATGTAAAATTCCATTATGATGTCATAATGCACCATTCCATTATGATGTCATAATGCAAAATTCCATTATAATGTCATAATGTAACATTCCATAATGATGCCATAATGCAAAATTCTATTATGATGTCATAATGCAACATTCCATTATGATGTCATAATGTAACATTCTATTATGATGTCATAATGCAAAATTCCATTATGATGTCATAATGTAACATTCCATTATGATGTCATAATGCAAAATTCCATTATGATGTCATAATGTAAAATTCCATTATGATGTCATAATGTAACATTCCATTATGATGTCATAATGTAACATTCCATTATGATGTAATAATGCAAAATTCCATTATGATGTCATAATGCAACATTCCATTATGATGTCATAATGCAAAATTCCATTATGATGTCATAATGTAACATTCCATAATGATGCCATAATGCAAAATTCTATTATGATGGCATTAAGCAACATTCCATTATGATGTCATAATGTAACATTCTATTATGATGTCATAATGCAGCATTCCATTATGATGTCATAATGTAACATTCCATTATGATGTCATAATGTAACATTCCATTATGATGTCATAATGCAAAATTCCATTATGATGTCATAATGCAAAATTCCATTATGATGTCATAATGTAACATTCCATTATGATGTCATAATGCAAAATTCCATTATAATGCCATAATGCAACATTCCATTATGATGGCATAATGTAACATTCCATTATGATGTCATAATGTAACATTCCATTATGATGCCATAATGCAAAATTCTATTATGATGTCATAATGTAACATTCCATTATGATGCCATAATGCAAAATTCTATTATGATGTCATAATGCAACATTCCATTATGATGTCATAATGTAACATTCCATAATGATGCCATAATGCAAAATTCTATTATGATGGCATTAAGCAACATTCCATTATGATGTCATAATGTAACATTCTATTATGATGTCATAATGCAACATTCCATTATGATGTCATAATGTAACATTCTATTATGATGTCATAATGTAACATTCCATTATGATGTCATAATGTAACATTCCATTATGATGTCATAATGTAACATTCCATTATGATGTCATAATGCAAAATTCCATTATGATGTCATAATGCAAAATTCCATTATGATGTCATAATGTAACATTCCATTATGATGTCATAATGCAAAATTCCATTATGATGTCATAATGTAACATTCCATTACGATGTCATAATGTAACATTCCATTATGATGTCATAATGCAACATTCCATTATGATGTCATAATGTAACATTCCATAATGATGTCATAATGTAACATTCCATAATGATGCCATAATGCAAAATTCTATTATGATGTCATAATGCAACATTCCATTATGATGTCATAATGTAACATTCTATTATGATGTCATATTGTAACATTCCATTATGATGTCATAATGTAACATTCCATTATGATGTCATAATGCAAAATTCCATTATGATGTCATAATGTAACATTCCATTATGATGCCATAATGCAAAATTCTATTATGATGTCATAATGCAACATTCCATTATGATGTCATAATGTAACATTCCATTTTGATGTCATAATGTAACATTCCATTATGATGTCATAATGCAAAATTCCATTATGATGTCATAATGCAACATTCCATTATGATGTCATAATGCAAAATTCCATTATGATGTCATAATGCAACATTCCATTATGATGGCATAATGTAACATTCCATTATGATGCCATAATGCAAAATTCTATTATGATGTCATAATGCAAAATTCCATTATGATGTCATAATGTAACATTCCATAATGATGCCATAATGCAAAATTCTATTATGATGTCATAATGCAACATTCCATTATGATGTCATAATGTAACATTCTATTATGATGTCATGATGTAACATTCCATTATGATGTCATAATGTAACATTCCATTATGATGTCATAATGCAAAATTCCATTATGATGTCATAATGTAAAATTCCATTATGATGTCATAATGCACCATTCCATTATGATGTCATAATGCAAAATTCCATTATAATGTCATAATGTAACATTCCATAATGATGCCATAATGCAAAATTCTATTATGATGTCATAATGCAACATTCCATTATGATGTCATAATGTAACATTCTATTATGATGTCATAATTAGAGATGAGCGAACACGTTCGGCCCCGCCCCTTTTTCGCCCGAACACCGAACTTTGCGAACACCTCGGTGTTCGGGCGAAAAAGTTCGGGGGCCGCCGTGGCAGCGCGGGGGGGTGCGGCGGGGAGCGGGGGGGAGAGGGAGAGAGAGAGGGCTCCCCCCTGTTCCCCGCTACTGCCGCCCGCGCCGCCGCGCATCTCCCCGCCCCCCGGCGGCACCCGGACACTTACGCGCGAACACTGCAGTGTTCGCTAAAGCCGGTGTCCGGGTGCGGATGTGTCCGTTACGGACACGTTCGCTCATCTCTAGTCATAATGCAAAATTCCATTATGATGTCATAATGTAACATTCCATTATGATGTCATAATGCAAAATTCCATTATGATGTCATAATGTAAAATTCCATTATGATGTCATAATGTAACATTCCATTATGATGTCATAATGTAACATTCCATTATGATGTAATAATGCAAAATTCCATTATGATGTCATAATGCAACATTCCATTATGATGTCATAATGCAAAATTCCATTATGATGTCATAATGTAACATTCCATAATGATGCCATAATGCAAAATTCTATTATGATGGCATTAAGCAACATTCCATTATGATGTCATAATGTAACATTCCATTATGATGTCATAATGTAAAATTCCATTATGATGTCATAATGCACCATTCCATTATGATGTCATAATGCAAAATTCCATTATAATGTCATAATGTAACATTCCATAATGATGCCATAATGCAAAATTCTATTATGATGTCATAATGCAACATTCCATTATGATGTCATAATGTAACATTCTATTATGATGTCATAATGCAAAATTCCATTATGATGTCATAATGTAACATTCCATTATGATGTCATAATGCAAAATTCCATTATGATGTCATAATGTAAAATTCCATTATGATGTCATAATGTAACATTCCATTATGATGTCATAATGTAACATTCCATTATGATGTAATAATGCAAAATTCCATTATGATGTCATAATGTAACATTCCATAATGATGCCATAATGCAAAATTCTATTATGATGGCATTAAGCAACATTCCATTATGATGTCATAATGTAACATTCTATTATGATGTCATAATGCAGCATTCCATTATGATGTCATAATGTAACATTCCATTATGATGTCATAATTTAACATTCCATTATGATGTCATAATGCAAAATTCCATTATGATGTCATAATGCAAAATTCTATTATGATGTCATAATGTAACATTCCATTATGATGTCATAATGCAAAATTCCATTATGATGTCATAATGCAACATTCCATTATGATGGCATAATGTAACATTCCATTATGATGTCATAATGTAACATTCCATTATGATGCCATAATGCAAAATTCTATTATGATGTCATAATGTAACATTCCATTATGATGCCATAATGCAAAATTCTATTATGATGTCATAATGCAACATTCCATTATGATGTCATAATGTAACATTCCATAATGATGCCATAATGCAAAATTCTATTATGATGGCATTAAGCAACATTCCATTATGATGTCATAATGTAACATTCTATTATGATGTCATAATGCAACATTCCATTATGATGTCATAATGTAACATTCTATTATGATGTCATAATGTAACATTCCATTATGATGTCATAATGTAACATTCCATTATGATGTCATAATGTAACATTCCATTATGATGTCATAATGCAAAATTCCATTATGATGTCATAATGCAAAATTCCATTATGATGTCATAATGTAACATTCCATTATGATGTCATAATGCAAAATTCCATTATGATGTCATAATGTAACATTCCATTACGATGTCATAATGTAACATTCCATTATGATGTCATAATGTAAAATTCCTTTATGATGTCATAATGTAACATTCCATTATGATGTCATAATGCAACATTCCATTATGATGTCATAATGTAACATTCCATAATGATGTCATAATGTAACATTCCATAATGATGCCATAATGCAAAATTCTATTATGATGTCATAATGCAACATTCCATTATGATGTCATAATGTTACATTCTATTATGATGTCATATTGTAACATTCCATTATGATGTCATAATGTAACATTCCATTATGATGTCATAATGCAAAATTCCATTATGATGTCATAATGTAACATTCCATTATGATGCCATAATGCAAAATTCTATTATGATGTCATAATGCAACATTCCATTATGATGTCATAATGTAACATTCCATTTTGATGTCATAATGTAACATTCCATTATGATGTCATAATGCAAAATTCCATTATGATGTCATAATGCAACATTCCATTATGATGTCATAATGCAAAATTCAATTATGATGTCATAATGCAACATTCCATTATGATGTCATAATGCAAAATTCCATTATGATGTCATAATGCAACATTCCATAATGATGGCATAATGTAACATTCCATTATGATGCCATAATGCAAAATTCTATTATGATGTCATAATGCAAAATTCCATTATGATGTCATAATGTAACATTCCATAATGATGCCATAATGCAAAATTCTATTATGATGTCATAATGCAACATTCCATTATGATGTCATAATGTAACATTCTATTATGATGTCATAATGTAACATTCCATTATGATGTCATAATGCAAAATTCCATTATGATGTCATAATGTAAAATTCCATTATGATGTCATAATGCACCATTCCATTATGATGTCATAATGCAAAATTCCATTATAATGTCATAATGTAACATTCCATAATGATGCCATAATGCAAAATTCTATTATGATGTCATAATGCAACATTCCATTATGATGTCATAATGTAACATTCTATTATGATGTCATAATGCAAAATTCCATTATGATGTCATAATGTAACATTCCATTATGATGTCATAATGCAAAATTCCATTATGATGTCATAATGTAAAATTCCATTATGATGTCATAATGTAACATTCCATTATGATGTCATAATGTAACATTCCATTATGATGTAATAATGCAAAATTCCATTATGATGTCATAATGCAACATTCCATTATGATGTCATAATGCAAAATTCCATTATGATGTCATAATGTAACATTCCATAATGATGCCATAATGCAAAATTCTACTATGATGGCATTAAGCAACATTCCATTATGATGTCATAATGTAACATTCTATTATGATGTCATAATGCAGCATTCCATTATGATGTCATAATGCAAAATTCCATTATAATGTCATAATGTAACATTCCATAATGATGCCATAATGCAAAATTCTATTATGATGTCATAATGCAACATTCCATTATGATGTCATAATGTAACATTCTATTATGATGTCATAATGCAAAATTCCATTATGATGTCATAATGTAACATTCCATTATGATGTCATAATGCAAAATTCCATTATGATGTCATAATGTAAAATTCCATTATGATGTCATAATGTAACATTCCATTATGATGTCATAATGTAACATTCCATTATGATGTAATAATGCAAAATTCCATTATGATGTCATAATGCAACATTCCATTATGATGTCATAATGCAAAATTCCATTATGATGTCATAATGTAACATTCCATAATGATGCCATAATGCAAAATTCTATTATGATGGCATTAAGCAACATTCCATTATGATGTCATAATGTAACATTCTATTATGATGTCATAATGCAGCATTCCATTATGATGTCATAATGTAACATTCCATTATGATGTCATAATGTAACATTCCATTATGATGTCATAATGCAAAATTCCATTATGATGTCATAATGCAAAATTCCATTATGATGTCATAATGTAACATTCCATTATGATGTCATAATGCAAAATTCCATTATAATGCCATAATGCAACATTCCATTATGATGGCATAATGTAACATTCCATTATGATGTCATAATGTAACATTCCATTATGATGCCATAATGCAAAATTCTATTATGATGTCATAATGTAACATTCCATTATGATGCCATAATGCAAAATTCTATTATGATGTCATAATGCAACATTCCATTATGATGTCATAATGTAACATTCCATAATGATGCCATAATGCAAAATTCTATTATGATGGCATTAAGCAACATTCCATTATGATGTCATAATGTAACATTCTATTATGATGTCATAATGCAACATTCCATTATGATGTCATAATGTAACATTCTATTATGATGTCATAATGTAACATTCTATTATGATGTCATAATGTAACATTCCATTATGATGTCATAATGTAACATTCCATTATGATGTCATAATGCAAAATTCCATTATGATGTCATAATGCAAAATTCCATTATGATGTCATAATGTAACATTCCATTATGATGTCATAATGCAAAATTCCATTATGATGTCATAATGTAACATTCCATTACGATGTCATAATGTAACATTCCATTATGATGTCATAATGCAACATTCCATTATGATGTCATAATGTAACATTCCATAATGATGTCATAATGTAACATTCCATAATGATGCCATAATGCAAAATTCTATTATGATGTCATAATGCAACATTCCATTATGATGTCATAATGTAACATTCTATTATGATGTCATATTGTAACATTCCATTATGATGTCATAATGTAACATTCCATTATGATGTCATAATGCAAAATTCCATTATGATGTCATAATGTAACATTCCATTATGATGCCATAATGCAAAATTCTATTATGATGTCATAATGCAACATTCCATTATGATGTCATAATGTAACATTCCATTTTGATGTCATAATGTAATATTCCATTATGATGTCATAATGCAAAATTCCATTATGATGTCATAATGCAACATTCCATTATGATGTCATAATGCAAAATTCCATTATGATGTCATAATGCAACATTCCATTATGATGGCATAATGTAACATTCCATTATGATGCCATAATGCAAAATTCTATTATGATGTCATAATGCAAAATTCCATTATGATGTCATAATGTAACATTCCATAATGATGCCATAATGCAAAATTCTATTATGATGTCATAATGCAACATTCCATTATGATGTCATAATGTAACATTTTATTATGATGTCATGATGTAACATTCCATTATGATGTCATAATGTAACATTCCATTATGATGTCATAATGCAAAATTCCATTATGATGTCATAATGTAAAATTCCATTATGATGTCATAATGCACCATTCCATTATGATGTCATAATGCAAAATTCCATTATAATGTCATAATGTAACATTCCATAATGATGCCATAATGCAAAATTCTATTATGATGTCATAATGCAACATTCCATTATGATGTCATAATGTAACATTCTATTATGATGTCATAATGCAAAATTCCATTATGATGTCATAATGTAACATTCCATTATGATGTCATAATGCAAAATTCCATTATGATGTCATAATGTAAAATTCCATTATGATGTCATAATGTAACATTCCATTATGATGTCATATTGTAACATTCCATTATGATGTAATAATGCAAAATTCCATTATGATGTCATAATGCAACATTCCATTATGATGTCATAATGCAAAATTCCATTATGATGTCATAATGTAACATTCCATAATGATGCCATAATGCAAAATTCTATTATGATGGCATTAAGCAACATTCCATTATGATGTCATAATGTAACATTCCATTATGATGTCATAATGTAAAATTCCATTATGATGTCATAATGCACCATTCCATTATGATGTCATAATGCAAAATTCCATTATAATGTCATAATGTAACATTCCATAATGATGCCATAATGCAAAATTCTATTATGATGTCATAATGCAACATTCCATTATGATGTCATAATGTAACATTCTATTATGATGTCATAATGCAAAATTCCATTATGATGTCATAATGTAACATTCCATTATGATGTCATAATGCAAAATTCCTTTATGATGTCATAATGTAAAATTCCATTATGATGTCATAATGTAACATTCCATTATGATGTCATAATGTAACATTCCATTATGATGTAATAATGCAAAATTCCATTATGATGTCATAATGCAACATTCCATTATGATGTCATAATGCAAAATTCCATTATGATGTCATAATGTAACATTCCATTATGATGTCATAATGCAAAATTCCATTATAATGCCATAATGCAACATTCCATTATGATGGCATAATGTAACATTCCATTATGATGTCATAATGTAACATTCCATTATGATGCCATAATGCAAAATTCTATTATGATGTCATAATGTAACATTCCATTATGATGCCATAATGCAAAATTCTATTATGATGTCATAATGCAACATTCCATTATGATGTCATAATGTAACATTCCATAATGATGCCATAATGCAAAATTCTATTATGATGGCATTAAGCAACATTCCATTATGATGTCATAATGTAACATTCTATTATGATGTCATAATGCAACATTCCATTATGATGTCATAATGTAACATTCTATTATGATGTCATAATGTAACATTCTATTATGATGTCATAATGTAACATTCCATTATGATGTCATAATGTAACATTCCATTATGATGTCATAATGCAAAATTCCATTATGATGTCATAATGCAAAATTCCATTATGATGTCATAATGTAACATTCCATTATGATGTCATAATGCAAAATTCCATTATGATGTCATAATGTAACATTCCATTACGATGTCATAATGTAACATTCCATTATGATGTCATAATGCAACATTCCATTATGATGTCATAATGTAACATTCCATAATGATGTCATAATGTAACATTCCATAATGATGCCATAATGCAAAATTCTATTATGATGTCATAATGCAACATTCCATTATGATGTCATAATGTAACATTCTATTATGATGTCATATTGTAACATTCCATTATGATGTCATAATGTAACATTCCATTATGATGTCATAATGCAAAATTCCATTATGATGTCATAATGTAACATTCCATTATGATGCCATAATGCAAAATTCTATTATGATGTCATAATGCAACATTCCATTATGATGTCATAATGTAACATTCCATTTTGATGTCATAATGTAACATTCCATTATGATGTCATAATGCAAAATTCCATTATGATGTCATAATGCAACATTCCATTATGATGTCATAATGCAAAATTCCATTATGATGTCATAATGCAACATTCCATTATGATGGCATAATGTAACATTCCATTATGATGCCATAATGCAAAATTCTATTATGATGTCATAATGCAAAATTCCATTATGATGTCATAATGTAACATTCCATAATGATGCCATAATGCAAAATTCTATTATGATGTCATAATGCAACATTCCATTATGATGTCATAATGTAACATTCTATTATGATGTCATGATGTAACATTCCATTATGATGTCATAATGTAACATTCCATTATGATGTCATAATGCAAAATTCCATTATGATGTCATAATGTAAAATTCCATTATGATGTCATAATGCACCATTCCATTATGATGTCATAATGCAAAATTCCATTATAATGTCATAATGTAACATTCCATAATGATGCCATAATGCAAAATTCTATTATGATGTCATAATGCAACATTCCATTATGATGTCATAATGTAACATTCTATTATGATGTCATAATGCAAAATTCCATTATGATGTCATAATGTAACATTCCATTATGATGTCATAATGCAAAATTCCATTATGATGTCATAATGTAAAATTCCATTATGATGTCATAATGTAACATTCCATTATGATGTCATAATGTAACATTCCATTATGATGTAATAATGCAAAATTCCATTATGATGTCATAATGCAACATTCCATTATGATGTCATAATGCAAAATTCCATTATGATGTCATAATGTAACATTCCATAATGATGCCATAATGCAAAATTCTATTATGATGGCATTAAGCAACATTCCATTATGATGTCATAATGTAACATTCCATTATGATGTCATAATGTAAAATTCCATTATGATGTCATAATGCACCATTCCATTATGATGTCATAATGCAAAATTCCATTATAATGTCATAATGTAACATTCCATAATGATGCCATAATGCAAAATTCTATTATGATGTCATAATGCAACATTCCATTATGATGTCATAATGTAACATTCTATTATGATGTCATAATGCAAAATTCCATTATGATGTCATAATGTAACATTCCATTATGATGTCATAATGCAAAATTCCTTTATGATGTCATAATGTAAAATTCCATTATGATGTCATAATGTAACATTCCATTATGATGTCATAATGTAACATTCCATTATGATGTAATAATGCAAAATTCCATTATGATGTCATAATGCAACATTCCATTATGATGTCATAATGCAAAATTCCATTATGATGTCATAATGTAACATTCCATAATGATGCCATAATGCAAAATTCTATTATGATGGCATTAAGCAACATTCCATTATGATGTCATAATGTAACATTCTATTATGATGTCATAATGCAGCATTCCATTATGATGTCATAATGTAACATTCCATTATGATGTCATAATTTAACATTCCATTATGATGTCATAATGCAAAATTCCATTATGATGTCATAATGCAAAATTCTATTATGATGTCATAATGTAACATTCCATTATGATGTCATAATGCAAAATTCCATTATGATGTCATAATGCAACATTCCATTATGATGGCATAATGTAACATTCCATTATGATGTCATAATGTAACATTCCATTATGATGCCATAATGCAAAATTCTATTATGATGTCATAATGTAACATTCCATTATGATGCCATAATGCAAAATTCTATTATGATGTCATAATGCAACATTCCATTATGATGTCATAATGTAACATTCCATAATGATGCCATAATGCAAAATTCTATTATGATGGCATTAAGCAACATTCCATTATGATGTCATAATGTAACATTCTATTATGATGTCATAATGCAACATTCCATTATGATGTCATAATGTAACATTCTATTATGATGTCATAATGTAACATTCCATTATGATGTCATAATGTAACATTCCATTATGATATCATAATGTAACATTCCATTATGATGTCATAATGCAAAATTCCATTATGATGTCATAATGCAAAATTCCATTATGATGTCATAATGTAACATTCCATTATGATGTCATAATGCAAAATTCCATTATGATGTCATAATGTAACAATCCATTACGATGTCATAATGTAACATTCCATTATGATGTCATAATGTAAAATTCCTTTATGATGTCATAATGTAACATTCCATTATGATGTCATAATGCAACATTCCATTATGATGTCATAATGTAACATTCCATAATGATGTCATAATGTAACATTCCATAATGATGCCATAATGCAAAATTCTATTATGATGTCATAATGCAACATTCCATTATGATGTCATAATGTAACATTCTATTATGATGTCATATTGTAACATTCCATTATGATGTCATAATGTAACATTCCATTATGATGTCATAATGCAAAATTCCATTATGATGTCATAATGTAACATTCCATTATGATGCCATAATGCAAAATTCTATTATGATGTCATAATGCAACATTCCATTATGATGTCATAATGTAACATTCCATTTTGATGTCATAATGTAACATTCCATTATGATGTCATAATGCAAAATTCCATTATGATGTCATAATGCAACATTCCATTATGATGTCATAATGCAAAATTCAATTATGATGTCATAATGCAACATTCCATTATGATGTCATAATGCAAAATTCCATTATGATGTCATAATGCAACATTCCATAATGATGGCATAATGTAACATTCCATTATGATGCCATAATGCAAAATTCTATTATGATGTCATAATGCAAAATTCCTTTATGATGTCATAATGTAACATTCCATAATGATGCCATAATGCAAAATTCTATTATGATGTCATAATGCAACATTCCATTATGATGTCATAATGTAACATTCTATTATGATGTCATAATGTAACATTCCATTATGATGTCATAATGCAAAATTCCATTATGATGTCATAATGTAAAATTCCATTATGATGTCATAATGCACCATTTCATTATGATGTCATAATGCAAAATTCCATTATAATGTCATAATGTAACATTCCATAATGATGCCATAATGCAAAATTCTATTATGATGTCATAATGCAACATTCCATTATGATGTCATAATGTAACATTCTATTATGATGTCATAATGCAAAATTCCATTATGATGTCATAATGCAAAATTCCATTATGATGTCATAATGTAAAATTCCATTATGATGTCATAATGTAACATTCCATTATGATGTCATAATGTAACATTCCATTATGATGTAATAATGCAAAATTCCATTATGATGTCATAATGCAACATTCCATTATGAGGTCATAATGCAAAATTCCATTATGATGTCATAATGTAACATTCCATAATGATGCCATAATGCAAAATTCTACTATGATGGCATTAAGCAACATTCCATTATGATGTCATAATGTAACATTCTATTATGATGTCATAATGCAGCATTCCATTATGATGCCATAATGTAACATTCCATTATGATGTCATAATGTAACATTCCATTATGATGTCATAATGCAAAATTCCATTATGATGTCATAATGCAAAATTCCATTATGATGTCATAATGTAACATTCCATTATGATGTCATAATGCAAAATTCCATTATGATGTCATAATGCAACATTCCATTATGATGGCATAATGTAACATTCCATTATGATGCCATAATGCAAAATTCTATTATGATGTCATAATGTAACATTCCATTATGATGCCATAATGCAAAATTCTATTATGATGTCATAATGCAACATTCCATTATGATGTCATAATGTAACATTCCATAATGATGCCATAATGCAAAATTCCATTATGATGTCATAATGCAACATTCCATAATGATGGCATAATGTAACATTCCATTATGATGCCATAATGCAAAATTCTATTATGATGTCATAATGCAAAATTCCATTATGATGTCATAATGTAACATTCCATAATGATGCCATAATGCAAAATTCTATTATGATGTCATAATGCAACATTCCATTATGATGTCATAATGTAACATTCTATTATGATGTCATAATGCAAAATTCCATTATGATGTCATAATGTAACATTCCATTATGATGTCATAATGCAAAATTCCATTATGATGTCATAATGTAAAATTCCATTATGATGTCATAATGTAACATTCCATTATGATGTCATAATGTAACATTCCATTATGATGTAATAATGCAAAATTCCATTATGATGTCATAATGCAACATTCCATTATGATGTCATAATGCAAAATTCCATTATGATGTCATAATGTAACATTCCATAATGATGCCATAATGCAAAATTCTACTATGATGGCATTAAGCAACATTCCATTATGATGTCATAATGTAACATTCTATTATGATGTCATAATGCAGCATTCCATTATGATGTCATAATGCAAAATTCCATTATGATGTCATAATGCAACATTCCATTATGATGGCATAATGTAACATTCCATTATGATGCCATAATGCAAAATTCTATTATGATGTCATAATGTAACATTCCATTATGATGCCATAATGCAAAATTCTATTATGATGTCATAATGCAACATTCCATTATGATGTCATAATGTAACATTCCATAATGATGCCATAATGCAAAATTCTATTATGATGTCATAATGTAACATTCTATTATGATGTCATAATGTAACATTCCATTATGATGTCATAATGCAAAATTCCATTATGATGTCATAATGTAAAATTCCATTATGATGTCATAATGCACCATTCCATTATGATGTCATAATGCAAAATTCCATTATAATGTCATAATGTAACATTCCATAATGATGCCATAATGCAAAATTCTATTATGATGTCATAATGCAACATTCCATTATGATGTCATAATGTAACATTCTATTATGATGTCATAATGCAAAATTCCATTATGATGTCATAATGTAACATTCCATTATGATGTCATAATGCAAAATTCCATTATGATGTCATAATGTAAAATTCCATTATGATGTCATAATGTAACATTCCATTATGATGTCATAATGTAACATTCCATTATGATGTAATAATGCAAAATTCCATTATGATGTCATAATGCAACATTCCATTATGATGTCATAATGCAAAATTCCATTATGATGTCATAATGTAACATTCCATAATGATGCCATAATGCAAAATTCTACTATGATGGCATTAAGCAACATTCCATTATGATGTCATAATGTAACATTCTATTATGATGTCATAATGCAGCATTCCATTATGATGTCATAATGCAAAATTCCATTATAATGTCATAATGTAACATTCCATAATGATGCCATAATGCAAAATTCTATTATGATGTCATAATGCAACATTCCATTATGATGTCATAATGTAACATTCTATTATGATGTCATAATGCAAAATTCCATTATGATGTCATAATGTAACATTCCATTATGATGTCATAATGCAAAATTCCATTATGATGTCATAATGTAAAATTCCATTATGATGTCATAATGTAACATTCCATTATGATGTCATAATGTAACATTCCATTATGATGTAATAATGCAAAATTCCATTATGATGTCATAATGCAACATTCCATTATGATGTCATAATGCAAAATTCCATTATGATGTCATAATGTAACATTCCATAATGATGCCATAATGCAAAATTCTATTATGATGGCATTAAGCAACATTCCATTATGATGTCATAATGTAACATTCTATTATGATGTCATAATGCAGCATTCCATTATGATGTCATAATGTAACATTCCATTATGATGTCATAATGTAACATTCCATTATGATGTCATAATGCAAAATTCCATTATGATGTCATAATGCAAAATTCCATTATGATGTCATAATGTAACATTCCATTATGATGTCATAATGCAAAATTCCATTATAATGCCATAATGCAACATTCCATTATGATGGCATAATGTAACATTCCATTATGATGTCATAATGTAACATTCCATTATGATGCCATAATGCAAAATTCTATTATGATGTCATAATGTAACATTCCATTATGATGCCATAATGCAAAATTCTATTATGATGTCATAATGCAACATTCCATTATGATGTCATAATGTAACATTCCATAATGATGCCATAATGCAAAATTCTATTATGATGGCATTAAGCAACATTCCATTATGATGTCATAATGTAACATTCTATTATGATGTCATAATGCAACATTCCATTATGATGTCATAATGTAACATTCTATTATGATGTCATAATGTAACATTCCATTATGATGTCATAATGTAACATTCCATTATGATGTCATAATGTAACATTCCATTATGATGTCATAATGCAAAATTCCATTATGATGTCATAATGCAAAATTCCATTATGATGTCATAATGTAACATTCCATTATGATGTCATAATGCAAAATTCCATTATGATGTCATAATGTAACATTCCATTACGATGTCATAATGTAACATTCCATTATGATGTCATAATGCAAAATTCCATTATGATGTCATAATGCAACATTCCATTATGATGTCATAATGCAACATTCCATTATGATGTCATAATGCAAAATTCCATTATGATGTCATAATGCAACATTCCATTATGATGGCATAATGTAACATTCCATTATGATGCCATAATGCAAAATTCTATTATGATGTCATAATGCAAAATTCCATTATGATGTCATAATGTAACATTCCATAATGATGCCATAATGCAACATTCCATTATGATGTCATAATGTAACATTCCATAATGATGTCATAATGTAACATTCCATAATGATGCCATAATGCAAAATTCTATTATGATGTCATAATGCAACATTCCATTATGATGTCATAATGTAACATTCTATTATGATGTCATATTGTAACATTCCATTATGATGTCATAATGTAACATTCCATTATGATGTCATAATGCAAAATTCCATTATGATGTCATAATGTAACATTCCATTATGATGCCATAATGCAAAATTCTATTATGATGTCATAATGCAACATTCCAATATGATGTCATAATGTAACATTCCATTTTGATGTCATAATGTAACATTCCATTATGATGTCATAATGCAAAATTCCATTATGATGTCATAATGCAACATTCCATTATGATGTCATAATGCAACATTCCATTATGATGTCATAATGCAAAATTCCATTATGATGTCATAATGCAACATTCCATTATGATGGCATAATGTAACATTCCATTATGATGCCATAATGCAAAATTCTATTATGATGTCATAATGCAAAATTCCATTATGATGTCATAATGTAACATTCCATAATGATGCCATAATGCAAAATTCTATTATGATGTCATAATGCAACATTCCATTATGATGTCATAATGTAACATTCTATTATGATGTCATGATGTAACATTCCATTATGATGTCATAATGTAACATTCCATTATGATGTCATAATGCAAAATTCCATTATGATGTCATAATGTAAAATTCCATTATGATGTCATAATGCACCATTCCATTATGATGTCATAATGCAAAATTCCATTATAATGTCATAATGTAACATTCCATAATGATGCCATAATGCAAAATTCTATTATGATGTCATAATGCAACATTCCATTATGATGTCATAATGTAACATTCTATTATGATGTCATAATGCAAAATTCCATTATGATGTCATAATGTAACATTCCATTATGATGTCATAATGCAAAATTCCATTATGATGTCATAATGTAAAATTCCATTATGATGTCATAATGTAACATTCCATTATGATGTCATAATGTAACATTCCATTATGATGTAATAATGCAAAATTCCATTATGATGTCATAATGCAACATTCCATTATGATGTCATAATGCAAAATTCCATTATGATGTCATAATGTAACATTCCATAATGATGCCATAATGCAAAATTCTATTATGATGGCATTAAGCAACATTCCATTATGATGTCATAATGTAACATTCCATTATGATGTCATAATGTAAAATTCCATTATGATGTCATAATGCACCATTCCATTATGATGTCATAATGCAAAATTCCATTATAATGTCATAATGTAACATTCCATAATGATGCCATAATGCAAAATTCTATTATGATGTCATAATGCAACATTCCATTATGATGTCATAATGTAACATTCTATTATGATGTCATAATGCAAAATTCCATTATGATGTCATAATGTAACATTCCATTATGATGTCATAATGCAAAATTCCATTATGATGTCATAATGTAAAATTCCATTATGATGTCATAATGTAACATTCCATTATGATGTCATAATGTAACATTCCATTATGATGTAATAATGCAAAATTCCATTATGATGTCATAATGCAACATTCCATTATGATGTCATAATGCAAAATTCCATTATGATGTCATAATGTAACATTCCATAATGATGCCATAATGCAAAATTCTATTATGATGGCATTAAGCAACATTCCATTATGATGTCATAATGTAACATTCTATTATGATGTCATAATGCAGCATTCCATTATGATGTCATAATGTAACATTCCATTATGATGTCATAATTTAACATTCCATTATGATGTCATAATGCAAAATTCCATTATGATGTCATAATGCAAAATTCTATTATGATGTCATAATGTAACATTCCATTATGATGTCATAATGCAAAATTCCATTATGATGTCATAATGCAACATTCCATTATGATGGCATAATGTAACATTCCATTATGATGTCATAATGTAACATTCCATTATGATGCCATAATGCAAAATTCTATTATGATGTCATAATGTAACATTCCATTATGATGCCATAATGCAAAATTCTATTATGATGTCATAATGCAACATTCCATTATGATGTCATAATGTAACATTCCATAATGATGCCATAATGCAAAATTCTATTATGATGGCATTAAGCAACATTCCATTATGATGTCATAATGTAACATTCTATTATGATGTCATAATGCAACATTCCATTATGATGTCATAATGTAACATTCTATTAGTATGTCATAATGTAACATTCCATTATGATGTCATAATGTAACATTCCATTATGATGTCATAATGTAACATTCCATTATGATGTCATAATGCAAAATTCCATTATGATGTCATAATGCAAAATTCCATTATGATGTCATAATGTAACATTCCATTATGATGTCATAATGCAAAATTCCATTATGATGTCATAATGTAACATTCCATTACGATGTCATAATGTAACATTCCATTATGATGTCATAATGTAAAATTCCTTTATGATGTCATAATGTAACATTCCATTATGATGTCATAATGCAACATTCCATTATGATGTCATAATGTAACATTCCATAATGATGTCATAATGTAACATTCCATAATGATGCCATAATGCAAAATTCTATTATAATGTCATAATGCAACATTCCATTATGATGTCATAATGTAACATTCTATTATGATGTCATATTGTAACATTCCATTATGATGTCATAATGTAACATTCCATTATGATGTCATAATGCAAAATTCCATTATGATGTCATAATGTAACATTCCATTATGATGCCATAATGCAAAATTCTATTATGATGTCATAATGCAACATTCCATTATGATGTCATAATGTAACATTCCATTTTGATGTCATAATGTAACATTCCATTATGATGTCATAATGCAAAATTCCATTATGATGTCATAATGCAACATTCCATTATGATGTCATAATGCAAAATTCAATTATGATGTCATAATGCAACATTCCATTATGATGTCATAATGCAAAATTCCATTATGATGTCATAATGCAACATTCCATAATGATGGCATAATGTAACATTCCATTATGATGCCATAATGCAAAATTCTATTATGATGTCATAATGCAAAATTCCATTATGATGTCATAATGTAACATTCCATAATGATGCCATAATGCAAAATTCTATTATGATGTCATAATGCAACATTCCATTATGATGTCATAATGTAACATTCTATTATGATGTCATAATGTAACATTCCATTATGATGTCATAATGCAAAATTCCATTATGATGTCATAATGTAAAATTCCATTATGATGTCATAATGCACCATTCCATTATGATGTCATAATGCAAAATTCCATTATAATGTCATAATGTAACATTCCATAATGATGCAATAATGCAAAATTCTATTATGATGTCATAATGCAACATTCCATTATGATGTCATAATGTAACATTCTATTATGATGTCATAATGCAAAATTCCATTATGATGTCATAATGTAACATTCCATTATGATGTCATAATGCAAAATTCCATTATGATGTCATAATGTAAAATTCCATTATGATGTCATAATGTAACATTCCATTATGATGTCATAATGTAACATTCCATTATGATGTAATAATGCAAAATTCCATTATGATGTCATAATGCAACATTCCATTATGATGTCATAATGCAAAATTCCATTATGATGTCATAATGTAACATTCTATTATGATGTCATAATGCAGCATTCCATTATGATGTCATAATGTAACATTCCATTATGATGTCATAATTTAACATTCCATTATGATGTCATAATGCAAAATTCCATTATGATGTCATAATGCAAAATTCTATTATGATGTCATAATGTAACATTCCATTATGATGTCATAATGCAAAATTCCATTATGATGTCATAATGCAACATTCCATTATGATGGCATAATGTAACATTCCATTATGATGTCATAATGTAACATTCCATTATGATGCCATAATGCAAAATTCTATTATGATGTCATAATGTAACATTCCATTATGATGCCATAATGCAAAATTCTATTATGATGTCATAATGCAACATTCCATTATGATGTCATAATGTAACATTCCATAATGATGCCATAATGCAAAATTCTATTATGATGGCATTAAGCAACATTCCATTATGATGTCATAATGTAACATTCTATTATGATGTCATAATGCAACATTCCATTATGATGTCATAATGTAACATTCTATTAGTATGTCATAATGTAACATTCCATTATGATGTCATAATGTAACATTCCATTATGATGTCATAATGTAACATTCCATTATGATGTCATAATGCAAAATTCCATTATGATGTCATAATGCAAAATTCCATTATGATGTCATAATGTAACATTCCATTATGATGTCATAATGCAAAATTCCATTATGATGTCATAATGTAACATTCCATTACGATGTCATAATGTAACATTCCATTATGATGTCATAATGTAAAATTCCTTTATGATGTCATAATGTAACATTCCATTATGATGTCATAATGCAACATTCCATTATGATGTCATAATGTAACATTCCATAATGATGTCATAATGTAACATTCCATAATGATGCCATAATGCAAAATTCTATTATAATGTCATAATGCAACATTCCATTATGATGTCATAATGTAACATTCTATTATGATGTCATATTGTAACATTCCATTATGATGTCATAATGTAACATTCCATTATGATGTCATAATGCAAAATTCCATTATGATGTCATAATGTAACATTCCATTATGATGCCATAATGCAAAATTCTATTATGATGTCATAATGCAACATTCCATTATGATGTCATAATGTAACATTCCATTTTGATGTCATAATGTAACATTCCATTATGATGTCATAATGCAAAATTCCATTATGATGTCATAATGCAACATTCCATTATGATGTCATAATGCAAAATTCAATTATGATGTCATAATGCAACATTCCATTATGATGTCATAATGCAAAATTCCATTATGATGTCATAATGCAACATTCCATAATGATGGCATAATGTAACATTCCATTATGATGCCATAATGCAAAATTCTATTATGATGTCATAATGCAAAATTCCATTATGATGTCATAATGTAACATTCCATAATGATGCCATAATGCAAAATTCTATTATGATGTCATAATGCAACATTCCATTATGATGTCATAATGTAACATTCTATTATGATGTCATAATGTAACATTCCATTATGATGTCATAATGCAAAATTCCATTATGATGTCATAATGTAAAATTCCATTATGATGTCATAATGCACCATTCCATTATGATGTCATAATGCAAAATTCCATTATAATGTCATAATGTAACATTCCATAATGATGCAATAATGCAAAATTCTATTATGATGTCATAATGCAACATTCCATTATGATGTCATAATGTAACATTCTATTATGATGTCATAATGCAAAATTCCATTATGATGTCATAATGTAACATTCCATTATGATGTCATAATGCAAAATTCCATTATGATGTCATAATGTAAAATTCCATTATGATGTCATAATGTAACATTCCATTATGATGTCATAATGTAACATTCCATTATGATGTAATAATGCAAAATTCCATTATGATGTCATAATGCAACATTCCATTATGATGTCATAATGCAAAATTCCATTATGATGTCATAATGTAACATTCCATAATGATGCCATAATGCAAAATTCTACTATGATGGCATTAAGCAACATTCCATTATGATGTCATAATGTAACATTCTATTATGATGTCATAATGCAGCATTCCATTATGATGTCATAATGTAACATTCCATTATGATGTCATAATGTAACATTCCATTATGATGTCATAATGCAAAATTCCATTATGATGTCATAATGCAAAATTCCATTATGATGTCATAATGTAACATTCCATTATGATGTCATAATGCAAAATTCCATTATGATGTCATAATGCAACATTCCATTATGATGGCATAATGTAACATTCCATTATGATGCCATAATGCAAAATTCTATTATGATGTCATAATGTAACATTCCATTATGATGCCATAATGCAAAATTCTATTATGATGTCATAATGCAACATTCCATTATGATGTCATAATGTAACATTCCATAATGATGCCATAATGCAAAATTCTATTATGATGGCATTAAGCAACATTCCATTATGATGTCATAATGTAACATTCTATTATGATGTCATAATGCAACATTCCATTATGATGTCATAATGTAACATTCTATTATGATGTCATAATGTAACATTCCATTATGATGTCATAATGTAACATTCCATTATGATGTCATAATGTAACATTCCATTATGATGTCATAATGCAAAATTCCATTATGATGTCATAATGCAAAATTCCATTATGATGTCATAATGTAACATTCCATTATGATGTCATAATGCAAAATTCCATTATGATGTCATAATGTAACATTCCATTACGATGTCATAATGTAACATTCCATTATGATGTCATAATGTAAAATTCCTTTATGATGTCATAATGTAACATTCCATTATGATGTCATAATGCAACATTCCATTATGATGTCATAATGTAACATTCCATAATGATGTCATAATGTAACATTCCATAATGATGCCATAATGCAAAATTCTATTATGATGTCATAATGCAACATTCCATTATGATGTCATAATGTAACATTCTATTATGATGTCATATTGTAACATTCCATTATGATGTCATAATGTAACATTCCATTATGATGTCATAATGCAAAATTCCATTATGATGTCATAATGTAACATTCCATTATGATGCCATAATGCAAAATTCTATTATGATGTCATAATGCAACATTCCATTATGATGTCATAATGTAACATTCCATTTTGATGTCATAATGTAACATTCCATTATGATGTCATAATGCAAAATTCCATTATGATGTCATAATGCAACATTCCATTATGATGTCATAATGCAAAATTCAATTATGATGTCATAATGCAACATTCCATTATGATGTCATAATGCAAAATTCCATTATGATGTCATAATGCAACATTCCATTATGATGGCATAATGTAACATTCCATTATGATGCCATAATGCAAAATTCTATTATGATGTCATAATGCAAAATTCCATTATGATGTCATAATGTAACCTTCCATAATGATGCCATAATGCAAAATTCTATTATGATGTCATAATGCAACATTCCATTATGATGTCATAATGTAACATTCTATTATGATGTCATATTGTAACATTCCATTATGATGTCATAATGTAACATTCCATTATGATGTCATAATGCAAAATTCCATTATGATATCATAATGTAAAATTCCATTATGATGTCATAATGCACCATTCCATTATGATGTCATAATGCAAAATTCCATTATAATGTCATAATGTAACATTCCATAATGATGCCATAATGCAAAATTCTATTATGATGTCATAATGCAACATTCCATAATGATGCCATAATGCAAAATTCTATTATGATGTCATAATGCAACATTCCATTATGATGTCATAATGTAACATTCTATTATGATGTCATAATGCAAAATTCCATTATGATGTCATAATGTAACATTCCATTATGATGTCATAATGCAAAATTCCATTATGATGTCATAATGTAAAATTCCATTATGATGTCATAATGTAACATTCCATTATGATGTCATAATGTAACATTCCATTATGATGTAATAATGCAAAATTCCATTATGATGTCATAATGCAACATTCCATTATGATGTCATAATGCAAAATTCCATTATGATGTCATAATGTAACATTCCATAATGATGCCATAATGCAAAATTCTATTATGATGGCATTAAGCAACATTCCATTATGATGTCATAATGTAACATTCTATTATGATGTCATAATGCAGCATTCCATTATGATGTCATAATGTAACATTCCATTATGATGTCATAATGTAACATTCCATTATGATGTCATAATGTAAAATTCCATTATGATGTCATAATGTAACATTCCATTATGATGTTATAATGCAAAATTCCATTATGATGTCATAATGCAACATTCCATTATGATGTCATAATGCAAAATTCCATTATGATGTCATAATGTAACATTCTATTATGATGTCATAATGTAACATTCCATAATGATGTCATAATGTAACATTCCATTATGATGTCATAATGCAAAATTCCATTATGATGATATAATTCAAAATTCCATTATGATGTCATAATGCAAAATTCCATTATGATGTCATAATGTAACATTCCATTATGATGCCATAATGCAAAATTCTATTATGATGTCATAATGCAACATTCCATTATGATGTCATAATGTAACATTCCATTATGATATCATAATGTAACATTCCATTATGATGTCATAATGCAAAATTCCATTATGATGTCATAATGTAACATTCCATTATGATGCCATAATGCAAAATTCTATTATGATGTCATAATGCAACATTCCATTATGATGTCATAATGTAACATTCCATTATGATATCATAATGTAACATTCCATTATGATGTCATAATGTTAAATTCCATTATGATGTCATAATGTAACATTCCATTATGATGTCACAATGTAAAATTCCATTATGATGTCATAATGTAACATTCCATTATGATGTAATAATGCAAAATTCCATTATGATGTCATAATGTAACATTCCATTATGATGTCATAATGTAACATTCCATTATGATGTCATAATGCAAAATTCCATTATGATGTCATAATGTTAAATTCCATTATGATGTCATAATGTAACATTCCATTATGATGTCACAATGTAAAATTCCATTATGATGTCATAATGTAACATTCCATTATGATGTCATAATGCAAAATTCCATTATGATGTCATAATATAACATGCCATTATGATGTCATAATGCAAAATTCCATTATGATGTCATAATGTAACATTCCATTATGATGCCATAATGCAAAATTCTATTATGATGTCATAATGCAACATTCCATTATGATGTCATAATGTAACATTCTATTATGATGTCATAATGTAACATTCCATTATGATGTCATAATGTAACATTCCATTATGATGTCATAATGCAAAATTCTATTATGATGTCATAATGCAAAATTCCATTATGATGTCATAATGTAACATTCCATTATGATGTCATAATGTAACATTCCATTATGATGTCATAATGTAAAATTCCATTATGATGTCATAATGTAACATTCCATTATGATGTCATAATGCAAAATTCCATTATGATGTTATAATGTAACATTCCATAATGATGCCATAATGCAACATTCCATTATGATGTCATAATGCAACATTCCATTATGATGTCATAATGTAACATTCTATTATGATGTCATAATGTAACATTCCATTATGATGTTATAATGCAACATTCCATTATGATGCCATAATGCAAAATTCTATTATGATGTCATAATGCAAAATTCCATTATGACATCATAATGTAACATTCCATTATGATGTCATAATGCAAAATTCCATTATGATGTCATAATGTAAAATTCCATTATGATGTCATAATGTAACATTCCATTATGATGTCATAATGTAAAATTCCATTATGATGTCATAATGTAACGTTCCATTATGATGTCATAATGCAAAATTCCATTATGATGTCATAATGCAAAATTCCATTAGGATGTCATAATGTAAAATTCCATTATGATGTCATAATGCAAAATTCCATTATGATGTCATAATGTAAAATTCCATTATGATGTCATAATGTAACATTCCATTATGATGTCATAATGTAAAATTCCATTATGATGTCATAATGTAACGTTCCATTATGATGTCATAATGCAAAATTCCATTATGATGTCATAATGCAAAATTCCATTATGATGTCATAATGTAAAATTCCATTATGATGTCATAATGCAAAATTCCATTATGATGTCATAATGTTAAATTCCATTATGATGTCATAATGTAACATTCCATTATGATGTCACAATGTAAAATTCCATTATGATGTCATAATGTAACATTCCATTATGATGTCATAATGCAAAATTCCATTATGATGTCATAATATAACATGCCATTATGATGTCATAATGCAAAATTCCATTATGATGTCATAATGTAACATTCCATTATGATGCCATAATGCAAAATTCTATTATGATGTCATAATGCAACATTCCATTATGATGTCATAATGTAACATTCTATTATGATGTCATAATGTAACATTCCATTATGATGTCATAATGTAACATTCCATTATGATGTCATAATGCAAAATTCTATTATGATGTCATAATGCAAAATTCCATTATGATGTCATAATGTAACATTCCATTATGATGTCATAATGTAACATTCCATTATGATGTCATAATGTAAAATTCCATTATGATGTCATAATGTAACATTCCATTATGATGTCATAATGCAAAATTCCATTATGATGTTATAATGTAACATTCCATAATGATGCCATAATGCAACATTCCATTATGATGTCATAATGCAACATTCCATTATGATGTCATAATGTAACATTCTATTATGATGTCATAATGTAACATTCCATTATGATGTTATAATGCAACATTCCATTATGATGCCATAATGCAACATTCTATTATGATGTCATAATGCAAAATTCCATTATGACATCATAATGTAACATTCCATTATGATGTCATAATGCAAAATTCCATTATGATGTCATAATGTAAAATTCCATTATGATGTCATAATGTAACATTCCATTATGATGTCATAATGTAAAATTCCATTATGATGTCATAATGTAACGTTCCATTATGATGTCATAATTCAAAATTCCATTATGATGTCATAATGCAAAATTCCATTAGGATGTCATAATGTAAAATTCCATTATGATGTCATAATGCAAAATTCCATTATGATGTCATAATGTAAAATTCCATTATGATGTCATAATGTAACATTCCATTATGATGTCATAATGTAAAATTCCATTATGATGTCATAATGTAACGTTCCATTATGATGTCATAATGCAAAATTCCATTATGATGTCATAATGCAAAATTCCATTATGATGTCATAATGTAAAATTCCATTATGATGTCATAATGCAAAATTCCATTATGATGTCATAATGTAACATTCCATAATGATGCCATAATGCAAAATTCTATTATGATGCCATAATGCAAAATTCTATTATGATGTCATAATGCAAAATTCCATTATGATGTCATAATGTAACCTTCCATAATGATGCCATAATGCAAAATTCCATTATAATGTCATAATGTAACATTCCATAATGATGCCATAATGCAAAATTCTATTATGATGTCATAATGCAACATTCCATTATGATGTCATAATGTAACATTCTATTATGATGTCATAATGCAAAATTCCATTATGATGTCATAATGTAACATTCCATTATGATGTCATAATGCAAAATTCAATTATGATGTCATAATGTAAAATTCCATTATGATGTCATAATGTAACATTCCATTATGATGTCATAATGTAACATTCCATTATGATGTAATAATGCAAAATTCCATTATGATGTCATAATGCAACATTCCATTATGATGTCATAATGCAAAATTCCATTATGATGTCATAATGTAACATTCCATAATGATGCCATAATGCAAAATTCTATTATGATGGCATTAAGCAACATTCCATTATGATGTCATAATGTAACATTCTATTATGATGTCATAATGCAGCATTCCATTATGATGTCATAATGTAACATTCCATTATGATGTCATAATGTAACATTCCATTATGATGTCATAATGTAAAATTCCATTATGATGTCATAATGTAACATTCCATTATGATGTTATAATGCAAAATTCCATTATGATGTCATAATGCAACATTCCATTATGATGTCATAATGCAAAATTCCATTATGATGTTATAATGTAACATTCCATAATGATGCCATAATGCAACATTCCATTATGATGTCATAATGCAACATTCCATTATGATGTCATAATGTAGCATTCAATTATGATGTCATAATGTAACATTCCATTATGATGTCATAATGTAACATTCCATTATGATGTCATAATGCAAAATTCCATTATGATGTCATAATGTAACATTCCATTATGATGTCATAATGTAACATTCCATTATGATGTCATAATGCAAAATTCCATTATGATGATATAATTCAAAATTCCATTATGATGTCATAATGCAAAATTCCATTATGATGTCATAATGTAACATTCCATTATGATGCCATAATGCAAAATTCTATTATGATGTCATAATGCAACATTCCATTATGATGTCATAATGTAACATTCCATTATGATATCATAATGTAACATGCCATTATGATGTCATAATGCAAAATTCCATTATGATGTCATAATGTTAAATTCCATTATGATGTCATAATGTAACATTCCATTATGATGTCACAATGTAAAATTCCATTATGATGTCATAATGTAACATTCCATTATGATGTAATAATGCAAAATTCCATTATGATGTCATAATGTAACATTCCATTATGATGTCATAATGTAACATTCCATTATGATGTCATAATGTAACATTCCATTATGATGTCATAATGTAACATTCCATTATGATGTCACAATGTAAAATTCCATTATGATGTCATAATGTAACATTCCATTATGATGTAATAATGCAAAATTCCATTATGATGTCATAATGTAACATTCCATTATGATGTCATAATGTAACATTCCATTATGATGTCATAATGCAAAATTCCATTATGATGTCATAATGTTAAATTCCATAATGATGCCATAATGCAAAATTCTATTATGATGTCATAATGCAACATTCCATTATGATGTCATAATGTAACATTCTATTATGATGTCATAATGCAAAATTCCATTATGATGTCATAATGTAACATTCCATTATGATGTCATAATGCAAAATTCCATTATGATGTCATAATGTAAAATTCCATTATGATGTCATAATGTAACATTCCATTATGATGTCATAATGTAACATTCCATTATGATGTAATAATGCAAAATTCCATTATGATGTCATAATGCAACATTCCATTATGATGTCATAATGCAAAATTCCATTATGATGTCATAATGTAACATTCCATAATGATGCCATAATGCAAAATTCTATTATGATGGCATTAAGCAACATTCCATTATGATGTCATAATGTAACATTCTATTATGATGTCATAATGTAACATTCCATTATGATGTCATAATGTAAAATTCCATTATGATGTCATAATGTAACATTCCCTTATGATGTTATAATGCAAATTTCCATTATGATGTCATAATGCAACATTCCATTATGATGTCATAATGCAAAATTCCATTATGATGTTATAATGTAACATTCCATAATGATGCCATAATGCAACATTCCATTATGATGTCATAATGCAACATTCCATTATGTTGTCATAATGTAACATTCCATTATGATGTCATAATGCAGCATTCCATTATGATGTCATAATGTAACATTCCATTATGATGTCATAATGTAACATTCCATTATGATGTCATAATGTAACATTCCATTATGATGTCATAATGCAAAATTCCATTATGATGATATAATTCAAAATTCCATTATGATGTCATAATGCAAAATTCCATTATGATGTCATAATGTAACATTCCATTATGATGCCATAATGCAAAATTCTATTATGATGTCATAATGCAACATTCCATTATGATGTCATAATGTAACATTCCATTATGATATCATAATGTAACATTCCATTATGATGTCATAATGCAAAATTCCATTATGATGTCATAATGTTAAATTCCATTATGATGTCATAATGTAACATTCCATTATGATGTCACAATGTAAAATTCCATTATGATGTCATAATGTAACATTCCATTATGATGTAATAATGCAAAATTCCATTATGATGTCATAATGTAACATTCCATTATGATGTCATAATGTAACATTCCATTATGATGTCATAATGCAAAATTCCATTATGATGTCATAATGTTAAATTCCATTATGATGTCATAATGTAACATTCCATTATGATGTCACAATGTAAAATTCCATTATGATGTCATAATGTAACATTCCATTATGATGTCATAATGCAAAATTCCATTATGATGTCATAATATAACATGCCATTATGATGTCATAATGCAAAATTCCATTATGATGTCATAATGTAACATTCCATTATGATGCCATAATGCAAAATTCTATTATGATGTCATAATGCAACATTCCATTATGATGTCATAATGTAACATTCTATTATGATGTCATAATGTAACATTCCATTATGATGTCATAATGTAACATTCCATTATGATGTCATAATGCAAAATTCTATTATGATGTCATAATGCAAAATTCCATTATGATGTCATAATGTAACATTCCATTATGATGTCATAATGTAACATTCCATTATGATGTCATAATGTAAAATTCCATTATGATGTCATAATGTAACATTCCATTATGATGTCATAATGCAAAATTCCATTATGATGTTATAATGTAACATTCCATAATGATGCCATAATGCAACATTCCATTATGATGTCATAATGCAACATTCCATTATGATGTCATAATGTAACATTCTATTATGATGTCATAATGTAACATTCCATTATGATGTTATAATGCAACATTCCATTATGATGCCACAATGCAAAATTATATTATGATGTCATAATGCAAAATTCCATTATGACATCATAATGTAACATTCCATTATGATGTCATAATGCAAAATTCCATTATGATGTCATAATGTAAAATTCCATTATGATGTCATAATGTAACATTCCATTATGATGTCATAATGTAAAATTCCATTATGATGTCATAATGTAACGTTCCATTATGATGTCATAATGCAAAATTCCATTATGATGTCATAATGCAAAATTCCATTAGGATGTCATAATGTAAAATTCCATTATGATGTCATAATGTAACATTCCATTATGATGTCATAATGTAAAATTCCATTATGATGTCATAATGCAAAATTCCATTATGATGTCATAATGCAACATTCCATTATGATGTCATAATGCAAAATTCCATTATGATGTCATAATGTAACATTCCATAATGATGCCATAATGCAAAATTCTATTATGATGTCATAATGCAACATTCCTTTATGATGTCATAATGTAACATTCTATTATGATGTCATAATGCAACATTCCATTATGATGTCATAATGTAACATTCCATTATGATGTCATAATGTAACATTCCATTATGATGTCATAATGCAAAATTCCATTATGATGTCATAATGCAAAATTCCATTATGATGTCATAATGTAACATGCCATTATGATGTCATAATGCAAAATTCCATTATGATGTCATAATGTAACATTCCATTATGATGCCATAATGCAAAATTCTATTATGATGTCATAATGCAACATTCCATTATGATGTCATAATGTAACATTCTATTATGATGTCATAATGTAACATTCCATTATGATATCATAATGTAACATTCCATTATGATGTCATAATGCAAAATTCTATTATGATGTCATAATGCAAAATTCCATTATGATGTCATAATGTAACATTCCATTATGATGTCATAATGCAAAATTCCATTATGATGTCATAATGTAACATTCCATTATGATGTCATAATGTAAACTTCGATTATGATGTCATAATGTAACATTCCATTATGATGTCATAATGTAACATTCCATTATGATGTCATAATGCAAAATTCCATTATGATGTCATAATGCAAAATTCCATTGTGATGTCATAATGTAACATTCCATTATGATGTCATAATGCAAAATTCCATTATGATGTCATAATGCAACATTCCATTATGATGGCATAATGTAACATTCCATTATGATGTCATAATGCAAAATTCTATTATAATGTCATAATGCAAAATTCCATTATGATGTCATAATGTAACATTCCATTATGATGTCATAATGTAACATTCCATTATGTCATAATGCAACATTCCATTATGATGTCATAATGTAACATTCCATAATGATGCCATAATGCAAAATTCTATTATGATGTCATAATGCAACATTCCATTATGATGTCATAATGTAACATTCTATTATGATGTCATAATGTAATATTCCATTATGATGTCATAATGTAACATTCCATTATGATGTCATAATGCAAAATTCCATTATGATGTCATAATGCAAAATTCCATTATGATGTCATAATGCAAAATTCCATTATGATGTCATAATGCAAAATTCCATTATGATGTCATAATGCAAAATTCCATTATGATGTCATAATGTAACATTCCATTATGATGCCATAATGCAAAATTCTATTATGATGTCATAATGCAACATTCCATTATGATGTCATAATGTAACATTCCATTTTGATGTCATAATGTAACATTCCATTATGATGTCATAATGCAAAATTCCATTATGATGTCATAATGCAACATTCCATTATGATGTCATAATGCAACATTCCATTATGATGGCATAATGTAACATTCCATTATGATGCCATAATGCAAAATTCTATTATGATGTCATAATGCAAAATTCCATTATGACATCATAATGTAACATTCCATTATGATGTCATAATGCAAAATTCCATTATGATGTCATAATGTAAAATTCCATTATGATGTCATAATGTAACATTCCATTATGATGTCATAATATAAAATTCTATTATGATGTCATAATGTAACATTCCATTATGATGTCATAATGCAAAATTCCATTATGATGTCATAATGCAACATTCCATTATGATGTCATAATGCAAAATTCCATTATGATGTTATAATGTAACATTCCATAATGATGCCATAATGCAACATTCCATTATGATGTCATAATGCAACATTCCATTATGATGTCATAATGTAACATTCTATTATGATGTCATAATGTAACATTCCATTATGATGTCATAATGTAACATTCCATTATGATGTCATAATGCAAAATTCCATTATGATGATATAATTCAAAATTCCATTATGATGTCATAATGCAAAATTCCATTATGATGTCATAATGTAACATTCCATTATGATGCCATAATGCAAAATTCTATTATGATGTCATAATGCAACATTCCATTATGATGTCATAATGTAACATTCCATTATGATGTCATAATGTAACATTCCATTATGATGTCATAATGCAAAATTCCATTATGATGTCATAATGTTAAATTCCATTATGATGTCATAATGTAACATTCCATTATGATGTCACAATGTAAAATTCCATTATGATGTCATAATGTAACATTCCATTATGATGTAATAATGCAAAATTCCATTATGATGTCATAATGTAACATTCCATTATGATGTCATAATGTAACATTCCATTATGATGTCATAATGCAAAATTCCATTATGATGTCATAATGTTAAATTCCATTATGATGTCATAATGTAACATTCCATTATGATGTCACAATGTAAAATTCCATTATGATGTCATAATGTAACATTCCATTATGATGTCATAATGCAAAATTCCATTATGATGTCATAATATAACATGCCATTATGATGTCATAATGCAAAATTCCATTATGATGTCATAATGTAACATTCCATTATGATGCCATAATGCAAAATTCTATTATGATGTCATAATGCAACATTCCATTATGATGTCATAATGCAACATTCTATTATGATGTCATAATGTAACATTCCATTATGATGTCATAATGTAATATTCCATTATGATGTCATAATGCAAAATTCTATTATGATGTCATAATGCAAAATTCCATTATGATGTCATAATGTAACATTCCATTATGATGTCATAATGTAACATTCCATTATGATGTCATAATGTAAAATTCCATTATGATGTCATAATGTAACATTCCATTATGATGTCATAATGCAAAATTCCATTATGATGTCATAATGCAACATTCCATTATGATGTCATAATGCAAAATTCCATTATGATGTTATAATGTAACATTCCATAATGATGCCATAATGCAACATTCCATTATGATGTCATAATGCAACATTCCATTATGATGTCATAATGTAACATTCTATTATGATGTCATAATGTAACATTCCATTATGATGTTATAATGCAACATTCCATTATGATGCCATAATGCAAAATTCTATTATGATGTCATAATGCAAAATTCCATTATGACATCATAATGTAACATTCCATTATGATGTCATAATGCAAAATTCCATTATGATGTCATAATGTAAAATTCCATTATGATGTCATAATGTAACATTCCATTATGATGTCATAATGTAAAATTCCATTATGATGCCATAATGTAACGTTCCATTATGATGTCATAATGCAAAATTCCATTATGATGTCATAATGCAAAATTCCATTAGGATGTCATAATGTAAAATTCCATTATGATGTCATAATGTAACATTCCATTATGATGTCATAATGTAAAATTCCATTATGACGTCATAATGCAAAATTCCATTATGATGTCATAATGCAACATTCCATTATGATGTCATAATGCAAAATTCCATTATGATGTCATAATGTAACATTCCATAATGATGCCATAATGCAAAATTCTATTATGATGTCATAATGCAACATTCCTTTATGATGTCATAATGTAACATTCTATTATGATGTCATAATGCAACATTCCATTATGATGTCATAATGTAACATTCCATTATGATGTCATAATGTAACATTCCATTATGATGTCATAATGCAAAATTCCATTATGATGTCATAATGCAAAATTCCATTATGATGTCATAATGTAACATGCCATTATGATGTCATAATGCAAAATTCCATTATGATGTCATAATGTAACATTCCATTATGATGCCATAATGCAAAATTCTATTATGATGTCATAATGCAACATTCCATTATGATGTCATAATGTAACATTCTATTATGATGTCATACTGTAACATTCCATTATGATATCATAATGTAACATTCCATTATGATGTCATAATGCACAATTCTATTATGATGTCATAATGCAAAATTCCATTATGATGTCATAATGTAACATTCCATTATGATGTCATAATGCAAAATTCCATTATGATGTCATAATGTAACATTCCATTATGATGTCATAATGTAAACTTCTATTATGATGTCATAATGTAACATTCCATTATGATGTCATAATGTAACATTCCATTATGATGCCATAATGCAAAATTCCATTATGATGTCATAATGCAAAATTCCATTGTGATGTCATAATGTAACATTCCATTATGATGTCATAATGCAAAATTCCATTATGATGTCATAATGCAACATTCCATTATGATGGCATAATGTAACATTCCATTATGATGTCATAATGCAAAATTCTATTATGATGTCATAATGGAAAATTCCATTATGATGTCATAATGTAACATTCCATTATGATGTCATAATGTAACATTCCATTATGATGTCATAATGCAACATTCCATTAGGATGTCATAATGTAACATTCCATAATGATGCCATAATGCAAAATTCTATTATGATGTCATAATGCAACATTCCATTATGATGTCATAATGTAACATTCTATTATGATGTCATAATGTAATATTCCATTATGATGTCATAATGTAACATTCCATTATGATGTCATAATGCAAAATTCCATTATGATGTCATACTGCAAAATTCCATTATGATGTCATAATGCAAATTCCATTATGATGTCATAATGCAAAATTCCATTATGATGTCATAATGTAACATTCCATTATGATGCCATAATGCAAAATTCTATTATGATGTCATAATGCAACATTCCATTATGATGTCATAATGTAACATTCCATTTTGATGTCATAATGTAACATTCCATTATGATGTCATAATGCAAAATTCCATTATGATGTCATAATGCAACATTCCATTATGATGTCATAATGCAACATTCCATTATGATTGCATAATGTATCAATCCATTATGATGCCATAATGCAAAATTCTATTATGATGTCATAATGCAAAATTCCATTATGACATCATAATGTAACATTCCATTATGATGTCATAATGCAAAATTCCATTATGATGTCATAATGTAAAATTCCATTATGATGTCATAATGTAACATTCCATTATGAAGTCATAATGTAAAATTCCATTATGATGTCATAATGTAACATTCCATTATGATGTCATAATGCAAAATTCCATTATGATGTCATAATGCAACATTCCATTATGATGTCATAATGCAAAATTCCATTATGATGTTATAATGTAACATTCCATAATGATGCCATAATGCAACATTCCATTATGATGTCATAATGCAACATTCCATTATGATGTCATAATGTAACATTCTATTATGATGTCATAATGTAACATTCCATTATGATGTCATAATGTAACATTCCATTATGATGTCATAATGCAAAATTCCATTATGATGATATAATACAAAATTCCATTATGATGTCATAATGCAAAATTCCATTATGATGTCATAATGTAACATTCCATTATGATGCCATAATGCAAAATTCTATTATGATGTCATAATGCAACATTCCATTATGATGTCATAATGCAACATTCCATTATGATGTCATAATGTAACATTCCATTATGATGTCATAATGTAACATTCCATTATGATGTCATAATGCAAAATTCCATTATGATGTCATAATGCAAAATTCCATTATGATGTCATAATATAACATGCCATTATAATTTCATAATGCAAAATTCCATTATGATGTCATAATGTAACATTCCATTATGATGCCATAATGCAAAATTCTATTATGATGTCATAATGCAACATTCCATTATGATGTCATAATGTAACATTCTATTATGATGTCATAATGTAACATTCCATTATGATGTCATAATGTAACATTCCATTATGATGTCATAATGCAAAATTCTATTATGATGTCATAATGCAAAATTCCATTATGATGTCATAATGTAACATTCCATTATGATGTCATAATGTAACATTCCATTATGATGTCATAATGTAAAATTCCATTATGATGTCATAATGTAACATTCCATTATGATGTCATAATGCAACATTCCATTATGATGGCATAATGTATCATTCCATTATGATGCCATAATGCAAAATTCTATTATGATGTCATAATGCAAAATTCCATTATGACATCATAATGTAACATTCCATTATGATGTCATAATGCAAAATTCCATTATGATGTCATAATGTAACATTCCATTATGATGTCATAATGTAAAATTCCATTATGATGTCATAATGTAACATTCCATTATGATGTCATAATGCAAAATTCCATTATGATGTCATAATGCAACATTCCATTATGATGTCATAATGCAAAATTCCATTATGATGTTATAATGTAACATTCCATAATGATGCCATAATGCAACATTCCATTATGATGTCATAATGCAACATTCCATTATGATGTCATAATGTAACATTCTATTATGATGTCATAATGTAACATTCCATTATGATGTCATAATGTAACATGCCATTATGATGTCATAATGCAAAATTCCATTATGATGATATAATACAAAATTCCATTATGATGTCATAATGCAAAATTCCATTATGATGTCATAATGTAACATTCCATTATGATGCCATAATGCAAAATTCTATTATGATGTCATAATGCAACATTCCATTATGATGTCATAATGCAACATTCCATTATGATGTCATAATGTAACATTCCATTATGATGTCATAATGCAAAATTCCATTATGATGTCATAATGTTAAATTCCATTATGATGTCATAATGTAACATTCCATTATGATGTCACAATGTAAAATTCCATTATGATGTCATAATGTAACATTCCATTATGATGTCATAATGCAACATTCCATTATGATGTCATAATGTAACATTCTATTATGATGTCATAATGTAACATTCCATTATGATGTCATAAAGTAACATTCCATTATGATGTCATAATGCAAAATTCCATTATTATGTCATAATGCAAAATTCCATTATGATGTCATAATATAACATGCCATTATAATGTCATAATGCAAAATTCCATTATGATGTCATAATGTAACATTCCATTATGATGCCATAATGCAAAATTCTATTATGATGTCATAATTAGAGATGAGCGAACGCGTTCGTCCGAGCTTGATATTCGTGCGAATATTAGGGTGTTCGGGATGTTCGTTATTCGTGACGAACACCATGCGGTGTTCTGGTTACTTTCACTTCCTTCCCTGAGACGTTAGCGCGCTTTTCTGGCCAATTGAAAGACAGGGAAGGCATTACAACTTCCCCCTGCAACGTTTAAGCCCTATACCACCCCCCTGCTGTGAGTGGCTGGCGAGATCAGGTGTTCGCCTAATATAAAAGTCGGCCCCTCCCGCGGCTCGCCTCAGATGCGGTGTGAGTTAGATGAGGGACAGTGCTGTTTATACCGGAGCTGCTGTAGGGAAAGAATTGGTAGTTAGTGTAGGCTTCAAGACCCCCCAAAGGTCCTTATTAGGGCCACTGATAGCTGTGTGTTGGCTGCTGTTAGCAGTGGGATTTTTTTTTTTCTCAAAGTCGCCTCTGCAGACCGTTGCACCTGGCATTAGGGACAGAAGTGCTGCATAGGCAGGGAGAGTGTTAGGAGTGAGTGTAGCCTTCAAGAACCTCAACGGTCCTTTCTAGGGCCATATTTATCCGTGTGCAGTACTGTCCAGGCTGCTGTTGGCTGTGCTGCATTTTTTTTGGGCTTCTCAAAATCGCCTCTGCAGAGCATTCCACCCTCCATTGATACTGCAGGGAAAGAATTGTATAGGCAGGGCCACAACACAGTTATTATTCATAGAATATACGCAGTGCTGCCTGTTGGTGGGAAAAACCTGAAAACAAATCTATTTGTCCAGCCTCTGTCCGTCCTAACGCCTGTGGACACGTGTGAGCTGCGTGAAAAACATTGCTAAATCATACGCACCCAGCTACGCTTTACTGCTGGCTTCGCCATTTGCTTTCCTTAATTGGGAAAAAAAATACCTGCTCTGCCACAGTTAATAACTCTGCTACCCTCACGTTCTGTGACACATAAGCAGGGACACAGCGCAGTTATTAAACTTCTCAGGTTCATTGAATATACGCAGTGCTGCCTGTTGGTGGGAAAAAACTGAAAAGAAATCTATTTGTCCAGCCTGTGTCCGTCCTTACGCCTGTGGAGACGTGTGAGCTGCGTGAACAACATTGCTAAATCATACGCAGCCAGCTACGGTTTACTGCTGGGTTCGCCATTTGCTTTCCTTAATTGGGAAAAAAAATACCTGCTCTCCAAGAGTTATAATAACTCTGCTACCCTCACGTTCTGTGACACATAAGCAGGGACACAGCGCAGTTATTAAACTTCGCAGGTTCATTGAATATACGCAGTGCTGCCTGTTGGTGGGAAAAAACTGAAAAGAAATCTATTTGTCCAGCCTGTGTCCGTCCTTACGCCTGTGGAGACGTGTGAGCTGCGTGAAAAACATTGCTAAATCATACGCAGCCAGCTACGCTTTACTGCTGGCTTCGCCATTTGCTTTCCTTAATTGGGAAAAAAAATACCTGCTCTGCCACAGTTAATAACTCTGCTACCCTCACGTTCTGTGACACATAAGCAGGGACACAGCGCAGTTATTAAACTTCGCAGGTTCATTGAATATACGCAGTGCTGCCTGTTGGTGGGAAAAAACTGAAAACAAATCTATTTGTCCAGCCTGTGTCCGTCCTTACGCCTGTGGAGACGTGTGAGCTGCGTGAAAAACATTGCTAAATCATACGCAGCCAGCTACGCTTTACTGCTGGCTTCGCCATTTGCTTTCCTTAATTGGGAAAAAAAATACCTGCTCTGCCACAGTTAATAACTCTGCTACCCTCACGTTCTGTGACACATAAGCAGGGACACAGCGCAGTTATTAAACTTAGATAATTCATTCACTAGAGGCAGTGGGGCCTTTCGTTTTCCAAAAAGGGCAAAAATTATATTTGGCCTGCAGTCTTGCGCCAATTTATTTCCTGCCTGGGAAATCTAATCACTGGTAATACAGCATGCTGAGGGGTAGGGGTAAGCCTAGAGGACGTGGACGTGGACGTGGCCGAGGACGCGGAGGGCCAAGTGAGGGTGTGGGCACAGGCCAAGCTCCTGATCCAGGTGTGTCGCAGCTGTCTGCTGCGCGATTAGGAGAGAGGCACGTTTCTGGCGTCCCCACATTCATCGCCCAATTAATGGGTCCACGCGGGAGACGGTTATTAGAAAATGAGCAGTGTGAGCAGGTCCTGTCCTGGATGGCAGAAAGTGCTTCGAGCAACCTATCGTCTACCCGCAGTTCTGCGCCGTCCACTGCTGCCAATCCGAATCCTCTGTCTGCTGCTCCTCCTTCCTCCCAGCCTCCTCACTCCACTACAATGACACCTGCTCAGGAGCGGGAACACTCCCAGGAACTGTTCTCGGGCCCCTGCTTAGATTGGGCAGCAGCGGTTCCTCTCCCACCAGAGGAGTTTATCGTCACTGATGCCCAACCATTCGAAAGTTCCCGGGGTCCGGGGGAAGAGGCTGGGGACTTCCGCCAACTGTCTCAACAACTTTCTGTGGGTGAGGAGGACGATGACGATCAGACACAGTTGTCTTGCAGTGAGGTAGTAGTAAGGGCAGTAAGTCCCAGGGAGCAGCGCACAGAGGATTCGGAGGAAGAGCAGCAGGATGATGAGGTGACTGACCCCACCTGGTGTGCAACGCTTACTCAGGAGGACAGGTCTTCAGAGGGGGAGTCAAGGGCATCAGCAGGGCAGGTTGCAAGAGGCAGTGCGGTGGCCAGGGCCAGGGGTAGAGGCAGGGCCAGACCGAATAATCCACCAAGTGTTTCCCAAAGCGCCCCCCCGCGCCATGCCACCCTGCAGAGGCCGAGGTGCTCTAAGGTCTGGCAGTTTTTCACAGAGACGCCTGACGACCGACGAACAGTGGTGTGCAACCTTTGTTGCGCAAAGCTCAGCCGGGGAGCCAACACCAACAGCCTCACCACCACCACCATGCGCAGACATATGATGGCCAAGCACCCCACAAGGTGGGACGAAGGCCGTTCACCGCCTCCGGTTTGCACCCCTGCCTCTCCCCCTGTGCCCCAACCTGCCACTGAGATGCAACCCCCCTCTCAGGACACAGGCACTACCGCCTCATGGCCTGCACCCACACCCTCATCTCCGCTGTCCTCGGCCCCATCCAGCAGTGTAGTTCAGCGCACCGTTCAGCCGTCGCTTGCGCAAGTGTTCGAGCGCAAGCGCAAGTACGCCGCCACGCACCCGCACGCTCAAACGTTAACCGTCCGCATCGCAAAATTCATCAGCCTTGAGATGCTGCCGTATAGGGTTGTGGAAACGGAGTCCTTCAAAAGTATCATGGAGGCGGCGGCCCCGCGCTACTCAGTTCCCAGTCGCCACTACTTTTCCCGATGTGCCGTCCCAGCCCTGCACGACCACGTCTCCCGCAACATTGTGCGCGCCCTCACCAACGCGGTTACTGCCACGGTCCACTTAACTACGGACACGTGGACAAGCACAGGCGGGCAGGGCCACTACATCTCCCTGACGGCACATTGGGTGAATTTAGTGGAGGCTGGGACAGAGTCAGAGCCTGGGACCGCTCACGTCCTACCCACCCCCAGAATTGCGGGCCCCAGCTCGGTGGTGGTATCTGCGGAGGTGTATGCTTCCTCCACTAAAGCACCCTCCTCCTCCTCCTCCTCCTCCTCTGTCTCACAATCAAGATGTGTTAGCAGCAGCATGTCGCCAGCAGTCGGTGTCGCGCGGTGTGGCAGCACAGCGGTGGGCAAGCGTCAGCAGGCCGTGCTGAAACTACTCAGCTTAGGCGATAAGAGGCACACGGCCCACGAACTGCTGCAGGGTCTGACACAGCAGACCGACCGCTGGCTTGCGCCGCTGAGCCTCCAACCGGGCATGGTCGTGTGTGACAACGGCCGTAACCTGGTGGCGGCTCTGCAGCTCGGCAGCCTCACGCACGTGCCATGCCTGGCCCACGTCTTTAATTTGGTGGTTCAGCGGTTTCTGAAAAGCTACCCACGCTTGTCAGACCTGCTCGTAAAGGCGCGCCGGCTCTGCGCACATTTCCGCAAGTCCCACACGGACGCTGCCACCCTGCGCACCCTGCAACATCACTTTAAGCTGCCAGTGCACCGACTGCTGTGCGACGTGCCCACACGGTGGAACTCTACGCTCCACATGTTGGCCAGGCTCTATGAACAGCGTAGAGCTATAGTCGAATACCAACTCCAACATGGGCGGCGCAGTGGGAGTCAGCCTCCTCAATTCCTTTCAGAAGAGTGGGCCTGGTTGGCAGACATCTGCCATGTCCTTGGTAATTTTGAGGAGTCTACCCAGGTGGTGAGCGGCGATGCTACAATCATTAGCGTCACCATTCCTCTGCTATGCATCTTGAGAAATTCCCTGCAAACCATAAAGGCAGCTGCTTTGCGCTCGGAAACGGGGGCGGGGGAAGACAGTATGCCGCTGGATAGTCAGGGCACCCTCCTGTCTATTTCACAGCGCGTACAGGAGGAGGAGGAGGATGAGGAGGAGGGGGAAGAGACAGCTTGGCCCGCTGCTGACGGTACACCGGCTGATTGCCTGTCATCCTTTCAGCGTGTATGGCCTGAGGAGGAGGAGGAGGAGGAGGATCCTGAAAGTGATCTTCCTAGTGAAGACAGCCATGTGTTGCGTACAGGTACCCTGGCACACATGGCTGACTTCATGTTAGGATGCCTTTCTCGTGACCCTCGCGTTGCACGCATTCTGGCCACTACGGATTACTGGGTGTACACACTGCTCGATCCACGGTATAAGGAGAACCTGCCCACTCTGATTCCCGAAGAGGAAAGGGGTTCGAGAGTGTTGCTATACCACAGGACCCTTGCGGACAAGCTGATGGTAAAATTCCCAGCCGACAGCGCTAGTGGCAGAAGGCGCAGTTCCGAGGGCCATGTTGCAGGGGATGTGCGTAGATCGAGCAGCATGTACATCCCAGGCAGTGCAACAGTCTTTAAGGGCCTGGCCAGCTTTATGGCTCCCCACCAAGACTGTGTCACCGCTCCCCAGTCACGGCTGAGTCGGCGGGAGCACTGCAAAAGGATGGTGAGGGAGTACGTAGCGGATCGCACGACCATCCTTGGTGACGCCTCTGCCCCCTACAACTACTGGGTGTCGAAGCTGGACACGTGGCCTGAACTAGCCCTGTATGCCCTTGAGGTGCTTGCTTGTCCTGCGGCTAGCGTGTTGTCGGAGAGGGTGTTTAGTGCGGCTGGGGGAATCATCACCGATAAGCGTAGCCGCTTGTCAACCGACAGTGCCGACAGGCTAACACTCATCAAGATGAACAAAGGCTGGATTTCGCCAGACTTCTGTTCTCCACCAGCGGACAGCAGCGATACGTAAGCAATACGTAGGCTGCACCCGCGGATGGAAGCTACGTTCTCTCTCACCATCCAAAACGGGGACATTTGTGCTTCATCAATCTGTGTCTAATATTCCTCCTCCTCCTCCTGCTGCTCCTCCTCCTGAAACCTCACGTAATCACGCTGAACGGGCAATTTTTCTTAGGGCCACAAGGCTCACTCAAATAATGTTTTCAGAACAATTTTTATAAGTTTCAATTAGCTTAAAAGCGTTGGAACTTTAACTTGAACCAATTTTTCGTTACACTGGGCTGCCTCCAGGCCTAGTTACCACTTAAGCCACATTAACCAAAGCGATTAATGGGTTTCACCTGCCCTCTTGGCTGGCCATGGCCAATTTTTGGGATGTACATTAGTACTGTTGATACAGCAATTTTTGTGGGCCCTCGCCTACAGTGTAATCAAATTAATTTTTAGGCCACCTGCATTACAGCTGACGTTACCTCAGCTGTGTTGGGCAATGCAATGGGATATTTCTATGTACCGCCGGTGGCTTCCTGGCACCCACCCAGGCAGTGGGTCCACAGGGAGTTAAACCTACATGTGTCCACTTGTAAAGAACCCCAGTCTGACTGGGGCATGCAGTGTGGGCCGAAGCCCACCTGTATTACGCACGACATTACTACCTCAGCTGTGTTGGGCAATGCAATGGGATATTTTTGTGTACCGCCGGTGGGTTCCAGGGAGCCACCCATGCTGTAGGTGCACACTGAGTTTTTAATACATCTGTACACTTCTAAAGAACCCGTCTGACTGGGGCATGCAGTGTGGGCCGAAGCCCACCTGTATTACGCACGACATTACTACCTCAGCTGTGTTGGGCAATGCAATGGGATATTTCTATGTACCGCCGGTGGCTTCCTGGCACCCACCCAGGCAGTGGGTCCACAGGGAGTTAAACCTACATGTGTCCACTTGTAAAGAACCCCAGTCTGACTGGGGCATGCAGTGTGGGCCGAAGCCCACCTGTATTACGCACGACATTACTACCTCAGCTGTGTTGGGCAATGCAATGGGATATTTTTGTGTACCGCCGGTGGGTTCCAGGGAGCCACCCATGCTGTAGGTGCACACTGAGTTTTTAATACATCTGTACACTTCTAAAGAACCCGTCTGACTGGGGCATGCAGTGTGGGCCGAAGCCCACCTGTATTACGCACGACATTACTACCTCAGCTGTGTTGGGCAATGCAATGGGATATTTCTATGTACCGCCGGTGGCTTCCTGGCACCCACCCAGGCAGTGGGTCCACAGGGAGTTAAACCTACATGTGTCCACTTGTAAAGAACCCCAGTCTGACTGGGGCATGCAGTGTGGGCCGAAGCCCACCTGCATTAAGCACGACATTACTACCTCAGCTGTGTTGGGCAATGCAATGGGATATTTCTGTGTACCGCCGGTGGGTTCCAGGGAGCCACCCATGCTGTGGGTCGACAGGGACTTCACAATAGGGAGTTGTACCTGCCTGTGTCTATGAATTAAAAAGCCCGGTCTGACTGGGGCATGCAGACACCTTGACAGAATGAATAGTGTGTGGCACATAGGTTCCCCATTGCTATGCCCACGTGTGCAGCTCCTGATGGCGGTGGCACAGGATTCTATTTCTCATTGCTTCTGTACAGCATTGTGGGCTATCGCTCCGCCACTTTTAAAGAGGGTCGCTGCCTAGCCGTGCCAACCTCTGCAGTGTATGCCTGAGGTCCCTCGTCATGGCAGACGCAATTCTAAATAGACATGAGCGTGGTGTGGCATGAGGGCAGCTGAAGGCTGCGCAGGGACACTTTGGTGTGCGCTGTGGGGGGGAGGGGGTGCGGTTGGGCAGCATGTAACTCAGGAGAAGTGTCAGTGGAGTGTCATGCAGGCAGTGATTGTGCTTTGTTGGAGGTAGTGTGGTGCTTAGCAAAGGTATGCCATGCTAATGAGGGCTTTTCAGAAGTAAAAGTTGTTGGGAGGGGGGGGGCCCACTCTTGCCGCTATTGTGGCTTAATAGTGGGACCTGTGAACTTAGGATGCAGCCCAACATGTAGCCCCTCGCCTGCCCTATCCGTCACTGTGTCATTCCCATCACTTTCCTGAATTGCCCAGATTTTCACACATGAAAACCTTAGCGAGCATCGGCGAAATACAAAAATGTTCTGGTCGCCCATTGACTTCAATGGGGTTCGTTGTTCGAAACGAACCCTCGAGCATCACGGGAAGTTCGTTACGAATAACGAACACCCGAACATTTTGGTGTTCGCTCATCTCTAGTCATAATGCAACATTCCATTATGATGTCATAATGTAACATTCTATTATGATGTCATAATGTAACATTCCATTATGATGTCATAATGTAACATTCCATTATGATGTCATAATGCAAAATTCTATTATGATGTCATAATGCAAAATTCCATTATGATGTCATAATGTAACATTCCATTATGATGTCATAATGTAACATTCCATTATGATGTCATAATGTAAAATTCCATTATGATGTCATAATGTAACATTCCATTATGATGTCATAATGCAAAATTCCATTATGATGTCATAATGCAACATTCCATTATGATGTCATAATGCAAAATTCCATTATGATGTTATAATGTAACATTCCATAATGATGCCATAATGCAACATTCCATTATGATGTCATAATGCAACATTCCATTATGATGTCATAATGTAACATTCTATTATGATGTCATAATGTAACATTCCATTATGATGTTATAATGCAACATTCCATTATGATGCCATAATGCAAAATTCTATTATGATGTCATAATGCAAAATTCCATTATGACATCATAATGTAACATTCCATTATGATGTCATAATGCAAAATTCCATTATGATGTCATAATGTAAAATTCCATTATGATGTCATAATGTAACATTCCATTATGATGTCATAATGTAAAATTCCATTATGATGTCATAATGTAACATTCCATTATGATGTCATAATGCAAAATTCCATTATGATGTCATAATGCAACATTCCACTATGATGTCATAATGCAAAATTCCATTATGATGTCATAATGTAAAATTCCATTATGATGTCATAATGTAACATTCTATTATGATGTCATAATGTAACATTCCATTATGATGTCATAATGTAACATTCCATTATGATGTCATAATGCAAAATTCTATTATGATGTCATAATGCAAAATTCCATTATGATGTCATAATGTAACATTCCATTATGATGTCATAATGTAACATTCCATTATGATGTCATAATGTAAAATTCCATTATGATGTCATAATGTAACATTCCATTATGATGTCATAATGCAAAATTCCATTATGATGTCATAATGCAACATTCCATTATGATGTCATAATGCAAAATTCCATTATGATGTTATAATGTAACATTCCATAATGATGCCATAATGCAACATTCCATTATGATGTCATAATGCAACATTCCATTATGATGTCATAATGTAACATTCTATTATGATGTCATAATGTAACATTCCATTATGATGTTATAATGCAACATTCCATTATGATGCCATAATGCAAAATTCTATTATGATGTCATAATGCAAAATTCCATTATGACATCATAATGTAACATTCCATTATGATGTCATAATGCAAAATTCCATTATGATGTCATAATGTAAAATTCCATTATGATGTCATAATGTAACATTCCATTATGATGTCATAATGTAAAATTCCATTATGATGTCATAATGTAACATTCCATTATGATGTCATAATGCAAAATTCCATTATGATGTCATAATGCAACATTCCACTATGATGTCATAATGCAAAATTCCATTATGATGTCATAATGTAAAATTCCATTATGATGTCATAATGTAACATTCCATTATGATGTCATAATGTAAAATTCCATTATGATGTCATAATGCAAAATTCCATTATGATGTCATAATGCAACATTCCATTATGATGTCATAATGCAAAATTCCATTATGATGTCATAATGTAACATTCCATAATGATGCCATAATGCAAAATTCTATTATGATGTCATAATGCAACATTCCTTTATGATGTCATAATGTAACATTCTATTATGATGTCATAATGCAACATTCCATTATGATGTCATAATGTAACATTCCATTATGATGTCATAATGTAACATTCCATTATGATGTCATAATGCAAAATTCCATTATGATGTCATAATGCAAAATTCCATTATGATGTCATAATGTAACATGCCATTATGATGTCATAATGCAAATTCCATTATGATGTCATAATGTAACATTCCATTATGATGCCATAATGCAAAATTCTATTATGATGTCATAATGCAACATTCCATTATGATGTCATAATGTAACATTCTATTATGATGTCATAATGTAACATTCCATTATGATATCATAATGTAACATTCCATTATGATGTCATAATGCAACATTCCATTATGATGTCATAATGCAAAATTCCATTATGATGTCATAATGCAACATTCCATTATGATGGCATAATGTAACATTCCATTATGATGCCATAATGCAAAATTCTATTATGATGTCATAATGCAAAATTCCATTATGATGTCATAATGTAACATTCCATTATGATGTCATAATGCAAAATTCCATTATGATGTCATAATGTAAAATTCCATTATGATGTCATAATGTAACATTCCATTTTGATGTCATAATGTAAAATTCCATTATGATGTCATAATGTAACATTCCATTATGATGTCATAATGCAAAATTCCATTATGATGTCATAATGCAACATTCCATTATGATGTCATAATGTAACATTCCATTATGATGTCATAATGTAAAATTCCATTATGATGTCATAATGTAACATTCCATTATGATGTCATAATGCAAAATTCCATTATGATGTCATAATGTAAAATTCCATTATGATGTCATAATGTAACATTCCATTATGATGTCATAATGTAAAATTCCATTATGATGTCATAATGCAAAATTCCATTATGATGTCATAATGCAACATTCCATTATGATGTCATAATGCAAAATTCCATTATGATGTCATAATGTAACATTCCATAATGATGCCATAATGCAAAATTCTATTATGATGTCATAATGCAACATTCCTTTATGATGTCATAATGTAACATTCTATTATGATGTCATAATGCAACATTCCATTATGATGTCATAATGTAACATTCCATTATGATGTCATAATGTAACATTCCTTATGATGTCATAATGCAAAATTCCATTATGATGTCATAATCCAAAATTCCATTATGATGTCATAATGTAACATGCCATTATGATGTCATAATGCAAAATTCCATTATGATGTCATAATGTAACATTCCATTATGATGCCATAATGCAAAATTCTATTATGATGTCATAATGCAACATTCCATTATGATGTCATAATGTAACATTCTATTATGATGTCATAATGTAACATTCCATTATGATATCATAATGTAACATTCCATTATGATGTCATAATGCACAATTCTATTATGATGTCATAATGCAAAATTCCATTATGATGTCATAATGTAACATTCCATTATGATGTCATAATGCAAAATTCCATTATGATGTCATAATGTAACATTCCATTATAATGTCATAATGTAAACTTCTATTATGATGTCATAATGTAACATTCCATTATGATGTCATAATGTAACATTCCATTATGATGCCATAATGCAAAATTCCATTATGATGTCATAATGCAAAATTCCATTGTGATGTCATAATGTAACATTCCATTATGATGTCATAATGCAAAATTCCATTATGATGTCATAATGCAACATTCCATTATGATGGCATAATGTAACATTCCATTATGATGTCATAATGTAACATTCCATTATGATGTCATAATGCAACATACCATTATGATGTCATAATGTAACATTCCATAATGATGCCATAATGCAAAATTCTATTATGATGTCATAATGCAACATTCCATTATGATGTCATAATGCAACATTCCATTATGATGTCATAATGTAACATTCCATTATGATGTCATAATGCAAAATTCCATTATGATGTCATAATGTAAAATTCCATTATGATGTCATAATGCAAAATTCCATTATGATGTCATAATGTAAAATTCCATTATGATGTCATAATGTAACATTCCATTATGATGTCATAATGTAACATTCCATTATGATGTCATAATGCAAAATTCCATTATGATGTCATAATGTAACATACCATTATGATGTCATAATGTAGCATTCTATTATGATGTCATAATGCAAAATTATATTATGATGTCATAATGCAACATTCCATTATGATGTCATAATGTAACATTCCATTATGATGCCATAATGCAAAATTCCATTATGATGTCATAATGCAACATACCATTATGATGTCATAATGTAGCATTCTATTATGATGTCATAATGCAAAATTATATTATGATGTCATAATGCAACATTCCATTATGATGTCATAATGTAACATTCCATTATGATGCCATAATGCAAAATTATATTATGATGTCATAATGCAACATTCCATTATGATGTCATAATGTAACATTCTATTATGATGTCATAATGTAACATTCCATTATGATGTCATAATGCAACATTCCATTATGATGTCATAATGCAACATTCCATTATGATGTCATAATGCAAAATTCCATTATGATGTCATAATGTAACATTCCATAATGACGCCATAATGCAAAATTCTATTATGATGTTATAATGCAAAATTCCATTATGATGTCATAAAGCAAAATTCCATTATGATGTCATAATGTAACATTCCATTATGATGTCATAATGCAAAATTCCATTATGATGTCATAATGCAACATTCCATTATGATGTCATAATGCAACATTCCTTTATGATGTCATAATGCAAAATTCAATTATGATGTCATAATGTAAAATTCCATTATGATGTCATAATGTAACATTCCATTATGATGTCATAATGCAAAATTCCATTATGATGTCATAATGCAACATTCCATTATGATGTCATAATGCAAAATTCCATTATGATGTTATAATGTAACATTCCATAATGATGCCATAATGCAACATTCCATTATGATGTCATAATGCAACATTCCATTATGATGTCATAATGTAACATTCCATTATGATGTCATAATGCAAAATTCCATTATGATGCCATAATGCAAAACTCCATTATGATGTCATAATGCAAAATTCCATTATGATGTCATAATGTAACATTCCATTATGATGTCATAATGCAAAATTCTATTATGATGTCATAATGCAACATTCCATTATGATGTCATAATGTAACATTCCATTATGATGTCATAATGTAACATTCCATTATGATGTCATAATGCAAAATTCCATTATGATGTCATAATGTAAAATTCCATTATGATGTCATAATGCAAAATTCCATTATGATGTCATAATGTAAAATTCCATTATGATGTCATAATGTAACATTCCATTATGATGTCATAATGTAACATTCCATTATGATGTCATAATGCAAAATTCCATTATGATGTCATAATGCAACATTCCATTATGATGTCATAATGCAAAATTCCATTATGATGTCATAATGTAACATTCCATAATGATGCCATAATGCAAAATTCTATTATGATGTCATAATGCAACATTCCATTATGATGTCATAATGTAACATTCTATTATGATGTCATAATGCAACATTCCATTATGATGTCATAATGTAACATTCTATTATGATGTCATAATGTAACATTCCATTATGATGTCATAATGTAACATTCCATTATGATGTCATAATGCAAAATTCCATTATGATGTCATAATGCAAAATTCCATTATGATGTCATAATATAACATGCCATTATGATGTCATAATGCAAAATTCCATTATGATGTCATAATGTAACATTCCATTATGATGCCATAATGCAAAATTCTATTATGATGTCATAATGCAACATTCCATTATGATGTCATAATGTAACATTCTATTATGATGTCATAATGTAACATTCCATTATGATGTCATAATGTAACATTCCATTATGATGTCATAATGCAAAATTCTATTATGATGTCATAATGCAAAATTCCATTATGATGTCATAATGTAACATTCCATTATGATGTCATAATGTAACATTCCATTATGATGTCATAATGTAAAATTCCATTATGATGTCATAATGTAACATTCCATTATGATGTCATAATGCAAAATTCCATTATGATGTCATAATGCAACATTCCATTATGATGTCATAATGCAAAATTCCATTATGATGTTATAATGTAACATTCCATAATGATGCCATAATGCAACATTCCATTATGATGTCATAATGCAACATTCCATTATGATGTCATAATGTAACATTCTATTATGATGTCATAATGCAAAATTCCATTATGATGTCATAATGTAACATTCCATTATGATGTCATAATGTAACATTCCATTATGATGCCATAATGCAAAATTCCATTATGATGTCATAATGCAACATACCATTATGATGTCATAATGTAACATTCTATTATGATGTCATAATGTAACATTCCATTATGATGTCATAATGGAACATTCCATTATGATGTCATAATGCAAAATTCCATTATGATGTCATAATGCAACGTTACATTATGATGTATAATGCAACGTTACATTATGATGTCATAATGCAAAATTCCATTTTGATGTCATAATGTAAAATTCCATTATGATGTCATAATGTAACATTCTATTATGATGTCATTATGCAAAATTCCATTATGATGTCATAATGCAAAATTCCATTATGATGTCATAATGTAACATTCCATTATGATGTCATAATGCAAAATTCCATTATAATGTCATAATGCAAAATTCCATTATGATGTCATAATGTAACATTCCATTATGATGCCATAATGCAAAATTCTATTATGATGTCATAATGCAACATTCCATTATGATGTCATAATGTAACATTCTATTATGATGTCATAATGTAACATTCCATTATGATGTCATAATGCAACATTCCATTATGATGTCATAATGCAAAATTCCATTATGATGTCATAATGTAACATTCCATAATGACGCCATAATGCAAAATTCTATTATGATGTCATAATGCAACATTCCATTATGATGTCATAATGCAAAATTCCATTATGATGTCATAATGTAACATTCCATTATGATGCCATAATGCAAAATTCCATTATGATGTCATAATGCAACATACCATTATGATGTCATAATGTAGCATTCTATTATGATGTCATAATGTAACATTCCATTATGATGTCATAATGCAACATTCCATTATGATGTCATAATGTAACATTCTATTATGATGTCATAATGTAACATTCCATTATGATGTCATAATGCAACATTCCATTATGATGTCATAATGCAACATTCCATTATGATGTCATAATGCAAAATTCCATTATGATGTCATAATGTAACATTCCATAATGGCGCCATAATGCAAAATTCCATTATGATGTCATAAAGCAAAATTCCATTATGATGTCATAATGTAACATTCCATTATGATGTCATAATGCAACATTCCTTTATGATGTCATAATGCAAAATTCAATTATGATGTCATAATGTAAAATTCCATTATGATGTCATAATGTAACATTCCATTATGATGTCATAATGCAAAATTCCATTATGATGTCATAATGCAACATTCCATTATTATGTCATAATGCAAAATTCCATTATGATGTTATAATGTAACATTCCATAATGATGCCATAATGCAACATTCCATTATGATGTCATAATGCAACATTCCATTATGATGTCATAATGTAACATTCCATTATGATGTCATAATGCAAAATTCCATTATGATGTCATAATGCAAAACTCCATTATGATGTCATAATGCAAAATTCCATTATGATGTCATAATGTAACATTCCATTATGATGCCATAATGCAAAATTCTATTATGATGTCATAATGCAACATTCCATTATGATGTCATAATGTAACATTCCATTATGATGTCATAATGTAACATTCCATTATGATGTCATAATGCAAAATTCCATTATGATGTCATAATGTAAAATTCCATTATGATGTCATAATGCAAAATTCCATTATGATGTCATAATGTAAAATTCCATTATGATGTCATAATGTAACATTCCATTATGATGTCATAATGCAACATTCCATTATGATGTCATAATGCAACATTCCTTTATGATGTCATAATGCAAAATTCAATTATGATGTCATAATGTAAAATTCCATTATGATGTCATAATGTAACATTCCATTATGATGTCATAATGCAAAATTCCATTATGATGTCATAATGCAACATTCCATTATTATGTCATAATGCAAAATTCCATTATGATGTTATAATGTAACATTCCATAATGATGCCATAATGCAACATTCCATTATGATGTCATAATGCAACATTCCATTATGATGTCATAATGTAACATTCCATTATGATGTCATAATGCAAAATTCCATTATGATGTCATAATGCAAAACTCCATTATGATGTCATAATGCAAAATTCCATTATGATGTCATAATGTAACATTCCATTATGATGCCATAATGCAAAATTCTATTATGATGTCATAATGCAACATTCCATTATGATGTCATAATGTAACATTCCATTATGATGTCATAATGTAACATTCCATTATGATGTCATAATGCAAAATTCCATTATGATGTCATAATGTAAAATTCCATTATGATGTCATAATGCAAAATTCCATTATGATGTCATAATGTAAAATTCCATTATGATGTCATAATGTAACATTCCATTATGATGTCATAATGTAACATTCCATTATGATGTCATAATGCAAAATTCCATTATGATGTCATAATGTAACATACCATTATGATGTCATAATGTAGCATTCTATTATGATGTCATAATGCAAAATTATATTATGATGTCATAATGCAACATTCCATTATGATGTCATAATGTAACATTCTATTATGATGTCATAATGTAACATTCCATTATGATGTCATAATGTAACATTCCATTATGATGTCATAATGCAAAATTCCATTATGATGTCATAATGTAACATTCCATAATGATGCCATAATGCAAAATTCTATTATGATGTCATAATGCAACATTCCATTATGATGTCATAATGTAACATTCTATTATGATGTCATAATGCAACATTCCATTATGATGTCATAATGTAACATTCTATTATGATGTCATAATGTAACATTCCATTATGATGTCATAATGTAACATTCCATTATGATGTCATAATGCAAAATTCCATTATGATGTCATAATGTAACATTCCATAATGATGCCATAATGCAAAATTCTATTATGATGTCATAATGCAACATTCCATTATGATGTCATAATGTAACATTCTATTATGATGTCATAATGCAACATTCCATTATGATGTCATAATGTAACATTCTATTATGATGTCATAATGTAACATTCCATTATGATGTCATAATGTAACATTCCATTATGATGTCATAATGCAAAATTCCATTATGATGTCATAATGCAAAATTCCATTATGATGTCATAATATAACATGCCATTATGATGTCATAATGCAAAATTCCATTATGATGTCATAATGTAACATTCCATTATGATGCCATAATGCAAAATTCTATTATGATGTCATAATGCAACATTCCATTATGATGTCATAATGTAACATTCTATTATGATGTCATAATGTAACATTCCATTATGATGTCATAATGTAACATTCCATTATGATGTCATAATGCAAAATTCTATTATGATGTCATAATGTAAAATTCCATTATGATGTCATAATGTAACATTCCATTATGATGTCATAATGCAAAATTCCATTATGATGTCATAATGCAACATTCCATTATTATGTCATAATGCAAAATTCCATTATGATGTTATAATGTAACATTCCATAATGATGCCATAATGCAACATTCCATTATGATGTCATAATGCAACATTCCATTATGATGTCATAATGTAACATTCCATTATGATGTCATAATGCAAAATTCCATTATGATGTCATAATGCAAAACTCCATTATGATGTCATAATGCAAAATTCCATTATGATGTCATAATGTAACATTCCATTATGATGCCATAATGCAAAATTCTATTATGATGTCATAATGCAACATTCCATTATGATGTCATAATGTAACATTCCATTATGATGTCATAATGTAACATTCCATTATGATGTCATAATGCAAAATTCCATTATGATGTCATAATGTAAAATTCCATTATGATGTCATAATGCAAAATTCCATTATGATGTCATAATGTAAAATTCCATTATGATGTCATAATGCAACATTCCATTATGATGTCATAATGTAACATTCCATTATGATGTCATAATGTAACATTCCATTATGATGTCATAATGCAAAATTCCATTATGATGTCATAATGTAAAATTCCATTATGATGTCATAATGCAAAATTCCATTATGATGTCATAATGTAAAATTCCATTATGATGTCATAATGTAACATTCCATTATGATGTCATAATGTAGCATTCTATTATGATGTCATAATGCAAAATTATATTATGATGTCATAATGCAACATTCCATTATGATGTCATAATGTAACATTCTATTATGATGTCATAATGTAACATTCCATTATGATGTCATAATGTAACATTCCATTATGATGTCATAATGCAAAATTCCATTATGATGTCATAATGTAACATTCCATAATGATGCCATAATGCAAAATTCTATTATGATGTCATAATGCAACATTCCATTATGATGTCATAATGTAACATTCTATTATGATGTCATAATGCAACATTCCATTATGATGTCATAATGTAACATTCTATTATGATGTCATAATGTAACATTCCATTATGATGTCATAATGTAACATTCCATTATGATGTCATAATGCAAAATTCCATTATGATGTCATAATGTAACATTCCATAATGATGCCATAATGCAAAATTCTATTATGATGTCATAATGCAACATTCCATTATGATGTCATAATGTAACATTCTATTATGATGTCATAATGCAACATTCCATTATGATGTCATAATGTAACATTCTATTATGATGTCATAATGTAACATTCCATTATGATGTCATAATGTAACATTCCATTATGATGTCATAATGCAAAATTCCATTATGATGTCATAATGCAAAATTCCATTATGATGTCATAATATAACATGCCATTATGATGTCATAATGCAAAATTCCATTATGATGTCATAATGTAACATTCCATTATGATGCCATAATGCAAAATTCTATTATGATGTCATAATGCAACATTCCATTATGATGTCATAATGTAACATTCTATTATGATGTCATAATGTAACATTCCATTATGATGTCATAATGCAACATTCCATTATGATGTCATAATGCAAAATTCCATTATGATGTCATAATGTAACATTCCATAATGACGCCATAATGCAAAATTCTATTATGATGTCATAATGCAACATTCCATTATGATGTCATAATGCAAAATTCCATTATGATGTCATAATGTAACATTCCATTATGATGCCATAATGCAAAATTCCATTATGATGTCATAATGCAACATACCATTATGATGTCATAATGTAGCATTCTATTATGATGTCATAATGTAACATTCCATTATGATGTCATAATGCAACATTCCATTATGATGTCATAATGTAACATTCTATTATGATGTCATAATGTAACATTCCATTATGATGTCATAATGCAACATTCCATTATGATGTCATAATGCAACATTCCATTATGATGTCATAATGCAAAATTCCATTATGATGTCATAATGTAACATTCCATAATGGCGCCATAATGCAAAATTCCATTATGATGTCATAAAGCAAAATTCCATTATGATGTCATAATGTAACATTCCATTATGATGTCATAATGCAAAATTCCATTATGATGTCATAATGCAACATTCCATTATGATGTCATAATGCAACATTCCTTTATGATGTCATAATGCAAAATTCAATTATGATGTCATAATGTAAAATTCCATTATGATGTCATAATGTAACATTCCATTATGATGTCATAATGCAAAATTCCATTATGATGTCATAATGCAACATTCCATTATTATGTCATAATGCAAAATTCCATTATGATGTTATAATGTAACATTCCATAATGATGCCATAATGCAACATTCCATTATGATGTCATAATGCAACATTCCATTATGATGTCATAATGTAACATTCCATTATGATGTCATAATGCAAAATTCCATTATGATGTCATAATGCAAAACTCCATTATGATGTCATAATGCAAAATTCCATTATGATGTCATAATGTAACATTCCATTATGATGCCATAATGCAAAATTCTATTATGATGTCATAATGCAACATTCCATTATGATGTCATAATGTAACATTCCATTATGATGTCATAATGTAACATTCCATTATGATGTCATAATGCAAAATTCCATTATGATGTCATAATGTAAAATTCCATTATGATGTCATAATGCAAAATTCCATTATGATGTCATAATGTAAAATTCCATTATGATGTCATAATGTAACATTCCATTATGATGTCATAATGTAACATTCCATTATGATGTCATAATGCAAAATTCCATTATGATGTCATAATGTAACATACCATTATGATGTCATAATGTAGCATTCTATTATGATGTCATAATGCAAAATTATATTATGATGTCATAATGCAACATTCCATTATGATGTCATAATGTAACATTCTATTATGATGTCATAATGTAACATTCCATTATGATGTCATAATGTAACATTCCATTATGATGTCATAATGCAAAATTCCATTATGATGTCATAATGTAACATTCCATAATGATGCCATAATGCAAAATTCTATTATGATGTCATAATGCAACATTCCATTATGATGTCATAATGTAACATTCTATTATGATGTCATAATGCAACATTCCATTATGATGTCATAATGTAACATTCTATTATGATGTCATAATGTAACATTCCATTATGATGTCATAATGTAACATTCCATTATGATGTCATAATGCAAAATTCCATTATGATGTCATAATGTAACATTCCATAATGATGCCATAATGCAAAATTCTATTATGATGTCATAATGCAACATTCCATTATGATGTCATAATGTAACATTCTATTATGATGTCATAATGCAACATTCCATTATGATGTCATAATGTAACATTCTATTATGATGTCATAATGTAACATTCCATTATGATGTCATAATGTAACATTCCATTATGATGTCATAATGCAAAATTCCATTATGATGTCATAATGCAAAATTCCATTATGATGTCATAATATAACATGCCATTATGATGTCATAATGCAAAATTCCATTATGATGTCATAATGTAACATTCCATTATGATGCCATAATGCAAAATTCTATTATGATGTCATAATGCAACATTCCATTATGATGTCATAATGTAACATTCTATTATGATGTCATAATGTAACATTCCATTATGATGTCATAATGTAACATTCCATTATGATGTCATAATGCAAAATTCTATTATGATGTCATAATGTAAAATTCCATTATGATGTCATAATGTAACATTCCATTATGATGTCATAATGCAAAATTCCATTATGATGTCATAATGCAACATTCCATTATTATGTCATAATGCAAAATTCCATTATGATGTTATAATGTAACATTCCATAATGATGCCATAATGCAACATTCCATTATGATGTCATAATGCAACATTCCATTATGATGTCATAATGTAACATTCCATTATGATGTCATAATGCAAAATTCCATTATGATGTCATAATGCAAAACTCCATTATGATGTCATAATGCAAAATTCCATTATGATGTCATAATGTAACATTCCATTATGATGCCATAATGCAAAATTCTATTATGATGTCATAATGCAACATTCCATTATGATGTCATAATGTAACATTCCATTATGATGTCATAATGTAACATTCCATTATGATGTCATAATGCAAAATTCCATTATGATGTCATAATGTAAAATTCCATTATGATGTCATAATGCAAAATTCCATTATGATGTCATAATGTAAAATTCCATTATGATGTCATAATGTAACATTCCATTATGATGTCATAATGTAACATTCCATTATGATGTCATAATGCAAAATTCCATTATGATGTCATAATGTAACATACCATTATGATGTCATAATGTAGCATTCTATTATGATGTCATAATGCAAAATTATATTATGATGTCATAATGCAACATTCCATTATGATGTCATAATGTAACATTCTATTATGATGTCATAATGTAACATTCCATTATGATGTCATAATGTAACATTCCATTATGATGTCATAATGCAAAATTCCATTATGATGTCATAATGTAACATTCCATAATGATGCCATAATGCAAAATTCTATTATGATGTCATAATGCAACATTCCATTATGATGTCATAATGTAACATTCTATTATGATGTCATAATGCAACATTCCATTATGATGTCATAATGTAACATTCTATTATGATGTCATAATGTAACATTCCATTATGATGTCATAATGTAACATTCCATTATGATGTCATAATGCAAAATTCCATTATGATGTCATAATGTAACATTCCATAATGATGCCATAATGCAAAATTCTATTATGATGTCATAATGCAACATTCCATTATGATGTCATAATGTAACATTCTATTATGATGTCATAATGCAACATTCCATTATGATGTCATAATGTAACATTCTATTATGATGTCATAATGTAACATTCCATTATGATGTCATAATGTAACATTCCATTATGATGTCATAATGCAAAATTCCATTATGATGTCATAATGCAAAATTCCATTATGATGTCATAATATAACATGCCATTATGATGTCATAATGCAAAATTCCATTATGATGTCATAATGTAACATTCCATTATGATGCCATAATGCAAAATTCTATTATGATGTCATAATGCAACATTCCATTATGATGTCATAATGTAACATTCTATTATGATGTCATAATGTAACATTCCATTATGATGTCATAATGTAACATTCCATTATGATGTCATAATGCAAAATTCTATTATGATGTCATAATGCAAAATTCCATTATGATGTCATAATGTAACATTCCATTATGATGTCATAATGTAACATTCCATTATGATGTCATAATGTAAAATTCCATTATGATGTCATAATGTAACATTCCATTATGATGTCATAATGCAAAATTCCATTATGATGTCATAATGCAACATTCCATTATGATGTCATAATGCAAAATTCCATTATGATGTTATAATGTAACATTCCATAATGATGCCATAATGCAACATTCCATTATGATGTCATAATGCAACATTCCATTATGATGTCATAATGTAACATTCTATTATGATGTCATAATGCAAAATTCCATTATGATGTCATAATGTAACATTCCATTATGATGTCATAATGTAACATTCCATTATGATGCTATAATGCAAAATTCCATTATGATGTCATAATATAACATGCCATTATGATGTCATAATGCAAAATTCCATTATGATGTCATAATGTAACATTCCATTATGATGCCATAATGCAAAATTCTATTATGATGTCATAATGCAACATTCCATTATGATGTCATAATGCAACATTCCATTATGATGTCATAATGCAACATTCCATTATGATGTCATAATGCAAAATTCCATTATGATGTCATAATGTAACATTCCATAATGGCGCCATAATGCAAAATTCTATTATGATGTTATAATGCAAAATTCCATTATGATGTCATAAAGCAAAATTCCATTATGATGTCATAATGTAACATTCCTTTATGATGTCATAATGCAAAATTCCATTATGATGTCATAATGCAACATTCCATTATGATGTCATAATGCAACATTCCTTTATGATGTCATAATGCAAAATTCAATTATGATGTCATAATGTAAAATTCCATTATGATGTCATAATGTAACATTCCATTATGATGTCATAATGCAAAATTCCATTATGATGTCATAATGCAACATTCCATTATTATGTCATAATGCAAAATTCCATTATGATGTTATAATGTAACATTCCATAATGATGCCATAATGCAACATTCCATTATGATGTCATAATGCAACATTCCATTATGATGTCATAATGTAACATTCCATTATGATGTCATAATGCAAAATTCCATTATGATGTCATAATGCAAAACTCCATTATGATGTCATAATGCAAAATTCCATTATGATGTCATAATGTAACATTCCATTATGATGCCATAATGCAAAATTCTATTATGATGTCATAATGCAACATTCCATTATGATGTCATAATGTAACATTCCATTATGATGTCATAATGTAACATTCCATTATGATGTCATAATGCAAAATTCCATTATGATGTCATAATGTAAAATTCCATTATGATGTCATAATGCAAAATTCCATTATGATGTCATAATGTAAAATTCCATTATGATGTCATAATGTAACATTCCATTATGATGTCATAATGTAACATTCCATTATGATGTCATAATGCAAAATTCCATTATGATGTCATAATGTAACATACCATTATGATGTCATAATGTAGCATTCTATTATGATGTCATAATGCAAAATTATATTATGATGTCATAATGCAACATTCCATTATGATGTCATAATGTAACATTCCATTATGATGTCATAATGTAACATTCCATTATGATGTCATAATGTAACATTCCATTATGATGTCATAATGCAAAATTCCATTATGATGTCATAATGTAACATTCCATAATGATGCCATAATGCAAAATTCTATTATGATGTCATAATGCAACATTCCATTATGATGTCATAATGTAACATTCTATTATGATGTCATAATGCAACATTCCATTATGATGTCATAATGTAACATTCTATTATGATGTCATAATGTAACATTCCATTATGATGTCATAATGTAACATTCCATTATGATGTCATAATGCAAAATTCCATTATGATGTCATAATGTAACATTCCATAATGATGCCATAATGCAAAATTCTATTATGATGTCATGATGCAACATTCCATTATGATGTCATAATGTAACATTCTATTATGATGTCATAATGCAACATTCCATTATGATGTCATAATGTAACATTCTATTATGATGTCATAATGTAACATTCCATTATGATGTCATAATGTAACATTCCATTATGATGTCATAATGCAAAATTCCATTATGATGTCATAATGCAAAATTCCATTATGATGTCATAATATAACATGCCATTATGATGTCATAATGCAAAATTCCATTATGATGTCATAATGTAACATTCCATTATGATGCCATAATGCAAAATTCTATTATGATGTCATAATGCAACATTCCATTATGATGTCATAATGTAACATTCTATTATGATGTCATAATGTAACATTCCATTATGATGTCATAATGTAACATTCCATTATGATGTCATAATGCAAAATTCTATTATGATGTCATAATGTAAAATTCCATTATGATGTCATAATGTAACATTCCATTATGATGTCATAATGCAAAATTCCATTATGATGTCATAATGCAACATTCCATTATTATGTCATAATGCAAAATTCCATTATGATGTTATAATGTAACATTCCATAATGATGCCATAATGCAACATTCCATTATGATGTCATAATGCAACATTCCATTATGATGTCATAATGTAACATTCCATTATGATGTCATAATGCAAAATTCCATTATGATGTCATAATGCAAAACTCCATTATGATGTCATAATGCAAAATTCCATTATGATGTCATAATGTAACATTCCATTATGATGCCATAATGCAAAATTCTATTATGATGTCATAATGCAACATTCCATTATGATGTCATAATGTAACATTCCATTATGATGTCATAATGTAACATTCCATTATGATGTCATAATGCAAAATTCCATTATGATGTCATAATGTAAAATTCCATTATGATGTCATAATGCAAAATTCCATTATGATGTCATAATGTAAAATTCCATTATGATGTCATAATGTAACATTCCATTATGATGTCATAATGTAACATTCCATTATGATGTCATAATGCAAAATTCCATTATGATGTCATAATGTAACATACCATTATGATGTCATAATGTAGCATTCTATTATGATGTCATAATGCAAAATTATATTATGATGTCATAATGCAACATTCCATTATGATGTCATAATGTAACATTCTATTATGATGTCATAATGTAACATTCCATTATGATGTCATAATGTAACATTCCATTATGATGTCATAATGCAAAATTCCATTATGATGTCATAATGTAACATTCCATAATGATGCCATAATGCAAAATTCTATTATGATGTCATAATGCAACATTCCATTATGATGTCATAATGTAACATTCTATTATGATGTCATAATGCAACATTCCATTATGATGTCATAATGTAACATTCTATTATGATGTCATAATGTAACATTCCATTATGATGTCATAATGTAACATTCCATTATGATGTCATAATGCAAAATTCCATTATGATGTCATAATGTAACATTCCATAATGATGCCATAATGCAAAATTCTATTATGATGTCATAATGCAACATTCCATTATGATGTCATAATGTAACATTCTATTATGATGTCATAATGCAACATTCCATTATGATGTCATAATGTAACATTCTATTATGATGTCATAATGTAACATTCCATTATGATGTCATAATGTAACATTCCATTATGATGTCATAATGCAAAATTCCATTATGATGTCATAATGCAAAATTCCATTATGATGTCATAATGCAACATTCCATTATTATGTCATAATGCAAAATTCCATTATGATGTTATAATGTAACATTCCATAATGATGCCATAATGCAACATTCCATTATGATGTCATAATGCAACATTCCATTATGATGTCATAATGTAACATTCCATTATGATGTCATAATGCAAAATTCCATTATGATGTCATAATGCAAAACTCCATTATGATGTCATAATGCAAAATTCCATTATGATGTCATAATGTAACATTCCATTATGATGCCATAATGCAAAATTCTATTATGATGTCATAATGCAACATTCCATTATGATGTCATAATGTAACATTCCATTATGATGTCATAATGTAACATTCCATTATGATGTCATAATGCAAAATTCCATTATGATGTCATAATGTAAAATTCCATTATGATGTCATAATGCAAAATTCCATTATGATGTCATAATGTAAAATTCCATTATGATGTCATAATGTAACATTCCATTATGATGTCATAATGTAACATTCCATTATGATGTCATAATGCAAAATTCCATTATGATGTCATAATGTAACATACCATTATGATGTCATAATGTAGCATTCTATTATGATGTCATAATGCAAAATTATATTATGATGTCATAATGCAACATTCCATTATGATGTCATAATGTAACATTCTATTATGATGTCATAATGTAACATTCCATTATGATGTCATAATGTAACATTCCATTATGATGTCATAATGCAAAATTCCATTATGATGTCATAATGTAACATTCCATAATGATGCCATAATGCAAAATTCTATTATGATGTCATAATGCAACATTCCATTATGATGTCATAATGCAAAATTCCATTATGATGTCATAATGTAACATTCCATAATGATGCCATAATGCAAAATTCTATTATGATGGCATTAAGCAACATTCCATTATGATGTCATAATGTAACATTCCATTATGATGTCATAATGTAACATTCCATTATGATGTCATAATGTAAAATTCCATTATGATGTCATAATGTAACATTCCATTATGATGTTATAATGCAAAATTCCATTATGATGTCATAATGCAACATTCCATTATGATGTCATAATGCAAAATTCCATTATGATGTCATAATGTAACATTCCATTATGATGTCATAATGCAAAATTCCATTATGATGTCATAATGTAACATTCCATTATGATGTCATAATGTAAACTTCTATTATGATGTCATAATGTAACATTCCATTATGATGTCATAATGTAACATTCCATTATGATGTCATAATGCAAAATTTCATTATGATGTCATAATGCAAAATTCCATTGTGATGTCATAATGTAACATTCCATTATGATGTCATAATGCAAAATTCCATTATGATGTCATAATGCAACATTCCATTATGATGCATAATGTAACATTCCATGATGATGTCATAATGCAAAATTCCATTATGATGTTATAATGTAACATTCCATAATGATGCCATAATGCAACATTCCATTATGATGTCATAATGCAACATTCCATTATGATGTCATAATGTAACATTATATTATGATGTCATAATGCAACATTCCATTATGATGTCATAATGTAACATTCCATAATGATGCCATAATGCAAAATTCCATTATGATGTCATAATGCAAAATTCCATTATGATGTCATAATGCAAAATTCCATTATGATGTCATAATGTAACATTCCATTATGATGCCATAATGCAAAATTCTATTATGATGTCATAATGCAACATTCCATTATGATGTCATAATGCAACATTCCATTATGATGTCATAATGTAACATTCCATTATGATGTCATAATGCAAAATTCCATTATGATGTCATAATGTAAAATTCCATTATGATGTCATAATCCAAAATTCCATTATGATGTCATAATGTAAAATTCCATTATGATGTCATAATGTAACATTCCATTATGATGTCATAATGTAACATTCCATTATGATGTCATAATGCAACATTCCATTATGATGTCATAATGTAACATTCCATAATGATGCCATAATGCAAAATTCTATTATGATGTCATAATGCAACATTCCATTATGATGTCATAATGTAACATTCTATTATGATGTCATAATGTAATATTCCATTATGATGTCATAATGTAACATTCCATTATGATGTCATAATGCAAAATTCCATTATGATGTCATAATGCAAAATTCCATTACGATGTCATAATGCAAAATTCCATTATGATGTCATAATGCAAAATTCCATTATGATGTCATAATGTAACATTCCATTATGATGCCATAATGCAAAATTCTATTATGATGTCATAATGCAACATTCCATTATGATGTCATAATGTAACATTCCATTTTGATGTCATAATGTAACATTCCATTATGATGTCATAATGCAAAATTCCATTATGATGTCATAATGCAACATTCCATTATGATGTCATAATGCAACATTCCATTATGATGGCATAATGTAACATTCCATTATGATGCCATAATGCAAAATTCTATTATGATGTCATAATGCAAAATTCCATTATGACATTATAATGTAACATTCCATTATGATGTCATAATGCAAAATTCCATTATGATGTCATAATGTAAAATTCCATTATGATGTCATAATGTAACATTCCATTATGATGTCATAATGTAAAATTCCATTATGATGTCATAATGTAATATTCCATTATGATGTCATAATGCAAAATTCCATTATGATGTCATAATACAACATTCCATTATGATGTCATAATGCAAAATTCCATTATGATGTTATAATGTAACATTCCATAATGATGCCATAATGCAACATTCCATTATGATGTCATAATGCAACATTCCATTATGATGTCATAATGTAACATTCTATTATGATGTCATAATGTAACATTGCATTATGATGTCATAATGTAACATTCCATTATGATGTCATAATGCAAAATTCCATTATGATGATATAATACAAAATTCCATTATGATGTCATAATGCAAAATTCCATTATGATGTCATAATGTAACATTCCATTATGATGCCATAATGCAAAATTCTATTATGATGTCATAATGCAACATTCCATTATGATGTCATAATGTAACATTCCATTATGATGTCATAATGTAACATTCCATTATGATGTCATAATGCAAAATTCCATTATGATGTCATAATGTTAAATTGCATTATGATGTCATAATGTAACATTCCATTATGATGTCACAATGTAAAATTCCATTATGATGTCATAATGTAACATTCCATTATGATGTAATAATGCAAAATTCCATTATGATGTCATAATGTAACATTCCATTATGATGTCATAATGTAACATTCCATTATGATATCATAATGTAACATTCCATTATGATGTCATAATGCAAAATTCTATTATGATGTCATAATGCAAAATTCCATTATGATGTCATAATGTAACATTCCATTATGATGTCATAATGCAAAATTCCATTATGATGTCATAATGTAACATTCCATTATGATGTCATAATGTAAACTTCTATTATGATGTCATAATGTAACATTCCATTATGATGTCATAATGTAACATTCCATTATGATGTCATAATGCAAAATTCCATTATGATGTCATAATGCAAAATTCCATTGTGATGTCATAATGTAACATTCCATTATGATGTCATAATGCAAAATTCCATTATGATGTCATAATGCAACATTCCATTATGATGGCATAATGTAACATTCCATTATGATGTCATAATGCAAAATTCTATTATGATGTCATAATGCAAAATTCCATTATGATGTCATAATGTAACATTCCATTATGATGTCATAATGTAACATTCCATTATGATGTCATAATGCAACATTCCATTATGATGTCATAATGTAACATTCCATAATGATGCCATAATGCAAAATTCTATTATGATGTCATAATGCAACATTCCATTATGATGTCATAATGTAACATTCTATTATGATGTCATAATGTAATATTCCATTATGATGTCATAATGTAACATTCCATTATGATGTCATAATGCAAAATTCCATTATGATGTCATAATGCAAAATTCCATTATGATGTCATAATGCAAAATTCCATTATGATGTCATAATGCAAAATTCCATTATGATGTCATAATGTAACATTCCATTATGATGCCATAATGCAAAATTCTATTATGATGTCATAATGCAACATTCCATTATGATGTCATAATGTAACATTCCATTTTGATGTCATAATGTAACATTCCATTATGATGTCATAATGCAAAATTCCATTATGATGTCATAATGCGACATTCCATTATGATGTCATAATGCAACATTCCATTATGATGGCATAATGTAACATTCCATTATGATGCCATAATGCAAAATTCTATTATGATGTCATAATGCAAAATTCCATTATGACATCATAATGTAACATTCCATTATGATGTCATAATGCAAAATTCCATTATGATGTCATAATGTAAAATTCCATTATGATGTCATAATGTTACATTCCTATATGATGTCATAATGTAAAATTCCATTATGATGTCATAATGTAACATTCCATTATGATGTCATAATGCAAAATTCCATTATGATGTCATAATGCAACATTCCATTATGATGTCATAATGCAAAATTCCATTATGATGTTATAATGTAACATTCCATAATGATGCCATAATGCAACATTCCATTATGATGTCATAATGCAACATTCCATTATGATGTCATAATGTAACATTCTATTATGATGTCATAATGTAACATTCCATTATGATGTCATAATGTAACATTCCATTATGATGTCATAATGCAAAATTCCATTATGATGATATAATACAAAATTCCATTATGATGTCATAATGCAAAATTCCATTATGATGTCATAATGTAACATTCCATTATGATGCCATAATGCAAAATTCTATTATGATGTCATAATGCAACATTCCATTATGATGTCATAATGCAAAATTCCATTATGATGTCATAATGTTAAATTCCATTATGATGTCATAATGTAACATTCCATTATGATGTCACAATGTAAAATTCCATTATGATGTCATAATGTAACATTCCATTATGATGTCATAATGCAAAATTCCATTATGATGTCATAATATAACATGCCATTATGATGTCATAATGCAAAATTCCATTATGATGTCATAATGTAACATTCCATTATGATGCCATAATGCAAAATTCTATTATGATGTCATAATGCAACATTCCATTATGATGTCATAATGTAACATTCTATTATGATGTCATAATGTAACATTCCATTATGATGTCATAATGTAACATTCCATTATGATGTCATAATGCAAAATTCCATTATGATGTCATAATGCAAAATTCCATTATGATGTCATAATGTAACATTCCATTATGATGTCATAATGTAACATTCCATTATGATGTCATAATGTAAAATTCCATTATGATGTCATAATGTAACATTCCATTATGATGTCATAATGCAAAATTCCATTATGATGTCATAATGCAACATTCCATTATGATGTCATAATGCAAAATTCCATTATGATGTTATAATGTAACATTCCATAATGATGCCATAATGCAACATTCCATTATGATGTCATAATGCAACATTCCATTATGATGTCATAATGCAAAATTCCATTGTGATGTCATAATGTAACATTCCATTATGATGTCATAATGCAAAATTCCATTATGATGTCATAATGCAACATTCCATTATGATGGCATAATGTAACATTCCATGATGATGTCATAATGCAAAATTCCATTATGATGTTATAATGTAACATTCCATAATGATGCCATAATGCAACATTCCATTATGATGTCATAATGCAACATTCCATTATGATGTCATAATGTAACATTATATTATGATGTCATAATGTAACATTCCATTATGATGTCATAATGTAACATTCCATAATGATGCCATAATGCAAAATTCCATTATGATGTCATAATGCAAAATTCCATTATGATGTCATAATGCAAAATTCCATTATGATGTCATAATGTAACATTTCATTATGATGCCATAATGCAAAATAATGCAACATTCCATTATGATGTCATAATGTAACATTCCATTATGATGTCATAATGTAACATTCCATTATGATGTCATAATGCAAAATTCCATTATGATGTCATAATGTAAAATTCCATTATGATGTCATAATCCAAAATTCCATTATGATGTCATAATGTAAAATTCCATTATGATGTCATAATGTAACATTCCATTATGATGTCATAATGTAACATTCCATTATGATGTCATAATGCAACATTCCATTATGATGTCATAATGTAACATTCCATAATGATGCCATAATACAAAATTCTATTATGATGTCATAATGCAACATTCCATTATGATGTCATAATGTAACATTCTATTATGATGTCATAATGTAATATTCCATTATGATGTCATAATGTAACATTCCATTATGATGTCATAATGCAAAATTCCATTATGATGTCATAATGCAAAATTCCATTATGATGTCATAATGCAAAATTCCATTATGATGTCATAATGTAACATTCCATTATGATGCCATAATGCAAAATTCCATTATGATGTCATAATGCAACATTCCATTATGATGTCATAATGTAACATTCCATTTTGATGTCATAATGTAACATTCCATTATTATGTCATAATGCAAAATTCTATTATGATGCCATAATGCAAAATTCTATTATGATGTCATAATGCAAAATTCCATTATGACATCATAATGTAACATTCCATTATGATGTCATAATGCAAAATTCCATTATGATGTCATAATGTAAAATTCCATTATGATGTCATAATGTAACATTCCATTATGATGTCATAATGTAAAATTCCATTATGATGTCATAATGTAACATTCCATTATGATGTCATAATGCAAAATTCCATTATGATGTCATAATGCAACATTCCATTATGATGTCATAATGCAAAATTCCATTATGATGTTATAATGTAACATTCCATAATGATGCCATAATGCAACATTCCATTATGATGTCATAATGCAACATTCCATTATGATGTCATAATGTAACATTCTATTATGATGTCATAATGTAACATTCCATTATGATGTCATAATGTAACATTCCATTATGATGTCATAATGCAAAATTCCATTATGATGATATAATACAAAATTCCATTATGATGTCATAATGCAAAATTCCATTATGATGTCATAATGTAACATTCCATTATGATGCCATAATGCAAAATTCTATTATGATGTCATAATGCAACATTCCATTATGATGTCATAATGTAACATTCCATTATGATGTCATAATGTAACATTCCATTATGATGTCATAATGCAAAATTCCATTATGATGTCATAATGTTAAATTGCATTATGATGTCATAATGTAACATTCCATTATGATGTCACAATGTAAAATTCCATTATGATGTCATAATGTAACATTCCATTATGATGTAATAATGCAAAATTCCATTATGATGTCATAATGTAACATTCCATTATGATGTCATAATGTAACATTCCATTATGATATCATAATGTAACATTCCATTATGATGTCATAATGCAAAATTCTATTATGATGTCATAATGCAAAATTCCATTATGATGTCATAATGTAACATTCCATTATGATGTCATAATGCAAAATTCCATTATGATGTCATAATGTAACATTCCATTATGATGTCATAATGTAAACTTCTATTATGATGTCATAATGTAACATTCCATTATGATGTCATAATGTAACATTCCATTATGATGTCATAATGCAAAATTCCATTATGATGTCATAATGCAAAATTCCATTGTGATGTCATAATGTAACATTCCATTATGATGTCATAATGCAAAATTCCATTATGATGTCATAATGCAACATTCCACTATGATGGCATAATGTAACATTCCATTATGATGTCATAATGCAAAATTCTATTATGATGTCATAATGCAAAATTCCATTATGATGTCATAATGTAACATTCCATTATGATGTCATAATGTAACATTCCATTATGATGTCATAATGCAACATTCCATTATGATGTCATAATGTAACATTCCATAATGATGCCATAATGCAAAATTCTATTATGATGTCATAATGCAACATTCCATTATGATGTCATAATGTAACATTCTATTATGATGTCATAATGTAATATTCCATTATGATGTCATAATGTAACATTCCATTATGATGTCATAATGCAAAATTCCATTATGATGTCATAATGCAAAATTCCATTATGATGTCATAATGCAAAATTCCATTATGATGTCATAATGCAAAATTCCATTATCATGTCATAATGTAACATTCCATTATGATGCCATAATGCAAAATTCTATTATGATGTCATAATGCAACATTCCATTATGATGTCATAATGTAACATTCCATTTTGATGTCATAATGTAACATTCCATTATGATGTCATAATGCAAAATTCCATTATGATGTCATAATGCAACATTCCATTATGATGTCATAATGCAACATTCCATTATGATGGCATAATGTAACATTCCATTATGATGCCATAATGCAAAATTCTATTATGATGTCATAATGCAAAATTCCATTATGACATCATAATGTAACATTCCATTATGATGTCATAATGCAAAATTCCATTATGATGTCATAATGTAAAATTCCATTATGATGTCATAATGTAACATTCCATTATGATGTCATAATGCAAAATTCCATTATGATGTCATAATGCAACATTCCATTATGATGTCATAATGCAAAATTCCATTATGATGTTATAATGTAACATTCCATAATGATGCCATAATGCAACATTCCATTATGATGTCATAATGCAACATTCCATTATGATGTCATAATGTAACATTCTATTATGATGTCATAATGTAACATTCCATTATGATGTCATAATGTAACACTCCATTATGATGTCATAATGCAAAATTCCATTATGATGATATAATACAAAATTCCATTATGATGTCATAATGCAAAATTCCATTATGATGTCATAATGTAACATTCCATTATGATGCCATAATGCAAAATTCTATTATGATGTCATAATGCAACATTCCATTATGATGTCATAATGTAACATTCCATTATGATGTCATAATGTAACATTCCATTATGATGTCATAATGCAAAATTCCATTATGATGTCATAATGTTAAATTCCATTATGATGTCATAATGTAACATTCCATTATGATGTCACAATGTAAAATTCCATTATGATGTCATAATGTAACATTCCATTATGATGTAATAATGCAAAATTCCATTATGATGTCATAATGTAACATTCCATTATGATGTCATAATGTAACATTCCATTATGATGTCATAATGCAAAATTCCATTATGATGTCATAATGTAAAATTCCATTATGATGTCATAATGTAACATTCCATTATGATGTCACAATGTAAAATTCCATTATGATGTCATAATGTAACATTCCATTATGATGTCATAATGCAAAATTCCATTATGATGTCATAATATAACATGCCATTATGATGTCATAATGCAAAATTCCATTATGATGTCATAATGTAACATTCCATTATGATGCCATAATGCAAAATTCTATTATGATGTCATAATGCAACATTCCATTATGATGTCATAATGTAACATTCTATTATGATGTCATAATGTAACATTCCATTATGATGTCATAATGTAACATTCCATTATGATGTCATAATGCAAAATTCCATTATGATGTCATAATGCAAAATTCCATTATGATGTCATAATGTAACATTCCATTATGATGTCATAATGTAACATTCCATTATGATGTCATAATGTAAAATTCCATTATGATGTCATAATGTAACATTCCATTATGATGTCATAATGCAAAATTCCATTATGATGTCATAATGCAACATTCCATTATGATGTCATAATGCAAAATTCCATTATGATGTTATAATGTAACATTCCATAATGATGCCATAATGCAACATTCCATTATGATGTCATAATGCAACATTCCATTATGATGTCATAATGTAACATTCCATTATGATGCCATAATGCAAAATTCTATTATGATGTCATAATGCAACATTCCATTATGATGTCATAATGTAACATTCTATTATGATGTCATAACGTAACATTCCATTATGATGTCATAATGTAACATTCCATTATGATGTCATAATGCAAAATTCCATTATGATGTCATAATGCAAAATTCCATTATGATGTCATAATGTAACATTCCATTATGATGTCATAATGTACCATTCCATTATGATGTCATAATGTAAAATTCCATTATGATGTCATAATGTAACATTCCATTATGATGTCATAATGTAAAATTCCATTATGATGTCATAATGTAACATTCCATTATGATGTCATAATGCAAAATTCCATCATGATGTCATAATGCAACATTCCATTATGATGTCATAATGCAACATTCCTTTATGATGTCATAATGTAACATTCTATTATGATGTCATAATGCAACATTCCATTATGATGTCATAATGTAACATTCCATTATGATGTCATAATGTAACATTCCATTATGATGTCATAATGCAAAATTCCATTATGATGTCATAATGCAAAATTCCATTATGATGTCATAATGTAACATGCCATTATGATGTCATAATGCAAAATTCCATTATGATGTCATAATGTAACATTCCATTATGATGCCATAATGCAAAATTCTATTATGATGTCATAATGCAACATTCCATTATGATGTCATAATGTAACATTCTATTATGATGTCATAATGTAACATTCCATTATGATATCATAATGTAACATTCCATTATGATGTCATAATGCAAAATTCTATTATGATGTCATAATGCAAAATTCCATTATGATGTCATAATGCTAAATTCCATTATGATGTCATAATGTAACATTCCATTATGATGTCATAATGTAAACTTCTATTATGATGTCATAATGTAACATTCCATTATGATGTCATAATGTAACATTCCATTATGATGTCATAATGCAAAATTCCATTATGATGTCATAATGCAAAATTCCATTGTGATGTCATAATGTAACATTCCATTATGATGTCATAATGCAAAATTCCATTATGATGTCATAATGCAACATTCCATTATGATGGCATAATGTAACATTCCATTATGATGTCATAATGCAAAATTCTATTATGATGTCATAATGCAAAATTCCATTATGATGTCATAATGTAACATTCCATTATGATGTCATAATGTAACATTCCATTATGATGTCATAATGCAACATTCCATTATGATGTCATAATGTAACATTCCATAATGATGCCATAATGCAAAATTCTATTATGATGTCATAATGCAACATTCCAATATGATGTCATAATGTAACATTCTATTATGATGTCATAATGTAATATTCCATTATGATGTCATAATGTAACATTCCATTATGATGTCATAATGCAAAATTCCATTATGATGTCATAATGCAAAATTCCATTATGATGTCATAATGCAAAATTCCATTATGATGTCATAATGCAAAATTCCATTATGATGTCATAATGTAACATTCCATTATGATGCCATAATGCAAAATTCTATTATGATGTCATAATGCAACATTCCATTATGATGTCATAATGTAACATTCCATTTTGATGTCATAATGTAACATTCCATTATGATGTCATAATGCAAAATTCCATTATGATGTCATAATGCAACATTCCATTATGATGTCATAATGCAACATTCCATTATGATGGCATAATGTAACATTCCATTATGATGCCATAATGCAAAATTCTATTATGATGTCATAATGCAAAATTCCATTATGACATCATAATGTAACATTCCATTATGATGTCATAATGCAAAATTCCATTATGATGTCATAATGTAAAATTCCATTATGATGTCATAATGTAACATTCCATTATGATGTCATAATGTAAAATTCCATTATGATGTCATAATGTAACATTCCATTATGATGTCATAATGCAAAATTCCATTATGATGTCATAATGCAACATTCCATTATGATGTCATAATGCAAAATTCCATTATGATGTTATAATGTAACATTCCATAATGATGCCATAATGCAACATTCCATTATGATGTCATAATGCAACATTCCATTATGATCTCATAATGTAACATTCTATTATGATGTCATAATGTAACATTCCATTATGATGTCATAATGCAAAATTCCATTATGATGTCATAATGCAAAATTCCATTGTGATGTCATAATGTAACATTCCATTATGATGTCATAATGCAAAATTCCATTATGATGTCATAATGCAACATTCCATTATGATGGCATAATGTAACATTCCATTATGATGTCATAATGCAAAATTCTATTATGATGTCATAATGCAAAATTCCATTATGATGTCATAATGTAACATTCCATTATGATGTCATAATGTAACATTCCATTATGATGTCATAATGCAACATTCCATTATGATGTCATAATGTAACATTCCATAATGATGCCATAATGCAAAATTCTATTATGATGTCATAATGCAACATTCCATTATGATGTCATAATGTAACATTCTATTATGATGTCATAATGTAATATTCCATTATGATGTCATAATGTAACATTCCATTATGATGTCATAATGCAAAATTCCATTATGATGTCATAATGCAAAATTCCATTATGATGTCATAATGCAAAATTCCATTATGATGTCATAATGCAAAATTCCATTATGATGTCATAATGTAACATTCCATTATGATGCCATAATGCAAAATTCTATTATGATGTCATAATGCAACATTCCATTATGATGTCATAATGTAACATTCCATTTTGATGTCATAATGTAACATTCCATTATGATGTCATAATGCAAAATTCCATTATGATGTCATAATGCGACATTCCATTATGATGTCATAATGCAACATTCCATTATGATGGCATAATGTAACATTCCATTATGATGCCATAATGCAAAATTCTATTATGATGTCATAATGCAAAATTCCATTATGACATCATAATGTAACATTCCATTATGATGTCATAATGCAAAATTCCATTATGATGTCATAATGTAAAATTCCATTATGATGTCATAATGTTACATTCCTATATGATGTCATAATGTAAAATTCCATTATGATGTCATAATGTAACATTCCATTATGATGTCATAATGCAAAATTCCATTATGATGTCATAATGCAACATTCCATTATGATGTCATAATGCAAAATTCCATTATGATGTTATAATGTAACATTCCATAATGATGCCATAATGCAACATTCCATTATGATGTCATAATGCAACATTCCATTATGATGTCATAATGTAACATTCTATTATGATGTCATAATGTAACATTCCATTATGATGTCATAATGTAACATTCCATTATGATGTCATAATGCAAAATTCCATTATGATGATATAATACAAAATTCCATTATGATGTCATAATGCAAAATTCCATTATGATGTCATAATGTAACATTCCATTATGATGCCATAATGCAAAATTCTATTATGATGTCATAATGCAACATTCCATTATGATGTCATAATGTAACATTCCATTATGATGTCATAATGTAACATTCCATTATGATGTCATAATGCAAAATTCCATTATGATGTCATAATGTTAAATTCCATTATGATGTCATAATGTAACATTCCATTATGATGTCACAATGTAAAATTCCATTATGATGTCATAATGTAACATTCCATTATGATGTCATAATGCAAAATTCCATTATGATGTCATAATATAACATGCCATTATGATGTCATAATGCAAAATTCCATTATGATGTCATAATGTAACATTCCATTATGATGCCATAATGCAAAATTCTATTATGATGTCATAATGCAACATTCCATTATGATGTCATAATGTAACATTCTATTATGATGTCATAATGTAACATTCCATTATGATGTCATAATGTAACATTCCATTATGATGTCATAATGCAAAATTCCATTATGATGTCATAATGCAAAATTCCATTATGATGTCATAATGTAACATTCCATTATGATGTCATAATGTAACATTCCATTATGATGTCATAATGTAAAATTCCATTATGATGTCATAATGTAACATTCCATTATGATGTCATAATGCAAAATTCCATTATGATGTCATAATGCAACATTCCATTATGATGTCATAATGCAAAATTCCATTATGATGTTATAATGTAACATTCCATAATGATGCCATAATGCAACATTCCATTATGATGTCATAATGCAACATTCCATTATGATGTCATAATGCAAAATTCCATTGTGATGTCATAATGTAACATTCCATTATGATGTCATAATGCAAAATTCCATTATGATGTCATAATGCAACATTCCATTATGATGGCATAATGTAACATTCCATGATGATGTCATAATGCAAAATTCCATTATGATGTTATAATGTAACATTCCATAATGATGCCATAATGCAACATTCCATTATGATGTCATAATGCAACATTCCATTATGATGTCATAATGTAACATTATATTATGATGTCATAATGTAACATTCCATTATGATGTCATAATGTAACATTCCATAATGATGCCATAATGCAAAATTCCATTATGATGTCATAATGCAAAATTCCATTATGATGTCATAATGCAAAATTCCATTATGATGTCATAATGTAACATTCCATTATGATGCCATAATGCAAAATAATGCAACATTCCATTATGATGTCATAATGTAACATTCCATTATGATGTCATAATGTAACATTCCATTATGATGTCATAATGCAAAATTCCATTATGATGTCATAATGTAAAATTCCATTATGATGTCATAATCCAAAATTCCATTATGATGTCATAATGTAAAATTCCATTATGATGTCATAATGTAACATTCCATTATGATGTCATAATGTAACATTCCATTATGATGTCATAATGCAACATTCCATTATGATGTCATAATGTAACATTCCATAATGATGCCATAATGCAAAATTCTATTATGATGTCATAATGCAACATTCCATTATGATGTCATAATGTAACATTCTATTATGATGTCATAATGTAATATTCCATTATGATGTCATAATGTAACATTCCATTATGATGTCATAATGCAAAATTCCATTATGATGTCATAATGCAAAATTCCATTATGATGTCATAATGCAAAATTCCATTATGATGTCATAATGTAACATTCCATTATGATGCCATAATGCAAAATTCTATTATGATGTCATAATGCAACATTCCATTATGATGTCATAATGTAACATTCCATTTTGATGTCATAATGTAACATTCCATTATTATGTCATAATGCAAAATTCCATTATGATGTCATAATGCAACATTCCATTATGATGTCATAATGCAACATTCCATTATGATGGCATAATGTAACATTCCATTATGATGCCATAATGCAAAATTCTATTATGATGTCATAATGCAAAATTCCATTATGACATCATAATGTAACATTCCATTATGATGTCATAATGCAAAATTCCATTATGATGTCATAATGTAAAATTCCATTATGATGTCATAATGTAACATTCCATTATGATGTCATAATGTAAAATTCCATTATGATGTCATAATGTAACATTCCATTATGATGTCATAATGCAAAATTCCATTATGATGTCATAATGCAACATTCCATTATGATGTCATAATGCAAAATTCCATTATGATGTTATAATGTAACATTCCATAATGATGCCATAATGCAACATTCCATTATGATGTCATAATGCAACATTCCATTATGATGTCATAATGTAACATTCTATTATGATGTCATAATGTAACATTCCATTATGATGTCATAATGTAACATTCCATTATGATGTCATAATGCAAAATTCCATTATGATGATATAATACAAAATTCCATTATGATGTCATAATGCAAAATTCCATTATGATGTCATAATGTAACATTCCATTATGATGCCATAATGCAAAATTCTATTATGATGTCATAATGCAACATTCCATTATGATGTCATAATGTAACATTCCATTATGATGTCATAATGTAACATTCCATTATGATGTCATAATGCAAAATTCCATTATGATGTCATAATGTTAAATTGCATTATGATGTCATAATGTAACATTCCATTATGATGTCACAATGTAAAATTCCATTATGATGTCATAATGTAACATTCCATTATGATGTAATAATGCAAAATTCCATTATGATGTCATAATGTAACATTCCATTATGATGTCATAATGTAACATTCCATTATGATATCATAATGTAACATTCCATTATGATGTCATAATGCAAAATTCTATTATGATGTCATAATGCAAAATTCCATTATGATGTCATAATGTAACATTCCATTATGATGTCATAATGCAAAATTCCATTATGATGTCATAATGTAACATTCCATTATGATGTCATAATGTAAACTTCTATTATGATGTCATAATGTAACATTCCATTATGATGTCATAATGTAACATTCCATTATGATGTCATAATGCAAAATTCCATTATGATGTCATAATGCAAAATTCCATTGTGATGTCATAATGTAACATTCCATTATGATGTCATAATGCAAAATTCCATTATGATGTCATAATGCAACATTCCACTATGATGGCATAATGTAACATTCCATTATGATGTCATAATGCAAAATTCTATTATGATGTCATAATGCAAAATTCCATTATGATGTCATAATGTAACATTCCATTATGATGTCATAATGTAACATTCCATTATGATGTCATAATGCAACATTCCATTATGATGTCATAATGTAACATTCCATAATGATGCCATAATGCAAAATTCTATTATGATGTCATAATGCAACATTCCATTATGATGTCATAATGTAACATTCTATTATGATGTCATAATGTAATATTCCATTATGATGTCATAATGTAACATTCCATTATGATGTCATAATGCAAAATTCCATTATGATGTCATAATGCAAAATTCCATTATGATGTCATAATGCAAAATTCCATTATGATGTCATAATGCAAAATTCCATTATCATGTCATAATGTAACATTCCATTATGATGCCATAATGCAAAATTCTATTATGATGTCATAATGCAACATTCCATTATGATGTCATAATGTAACATTCCATTTTGATGTCATAATGTAACATTCCATTATGATGTCATAATGCAAAATTCCATTATGATGTCATAATGCAACATTCCATTATGATGTCATAATGCAACATTCCATTATGATGGCATAATGTAACATTCCATTATGATGCCATAATGCAAAATTCTATTATGATGTCATAATGCAAAATTCCATTATGACATCATAATGTAACATTCCATTATGATGTCATAATGCAAAATTCCATTATGATGTCATAATGTAAAATTCCATTATGATGTCATAATGTAACATTCCATTATGATGTCATAATGCAAAATTCCATTATGATGTCATAATGCAACATTCCATTATGATGTCATAATGCAAAATTCCATTATGATGTTATAATGTAACATTCCATAATGATGCCATAATGCAACATTCCATTATGATGTCATAATGCAACATTCCATTATGATGTCATAATGTAACATTCTATTATGATGTCATAATGTAACATTCCATTATGATGTCATAATGTAACACTCCATTATGATGTCATAATGCAAAATTCCATTATGATGATATAATACAAAATTCCATTATGATGTCATAATGCAAAATTCCATTATGATGTCATAATGTAACATTCCATTATGATGCCATAATGCAAAATTCTATTATGATGTCATAATGCAACATTCCATTATGATGTCATAATGTAACATTCCATTATGATGTCATAATGTAACATTCCATTATGATGTCATAATGCAAAATTCCATTATGATGTCATAATGTTAAATTCCATTATGATGTCATAATGTAACATTCCATTATGATGTCACAATGTAAAATTCCATTATGATGTCATAATGTAACATTCCATTATGATGTAATAATGCAAAATTCCATTATGATGTCATAATGTAACATTCCATTATGATGTCATAATGTAACATTCCATTATGATGTCATAATGCAAAATTCCATTATGATGTCATAATGTAAAATTCCATTATGATGTCATAATGTAACATTCCATTATGATGTCACAATGTAAAATTCCATTATGATGTCATAATGTAACATTCCATTATGATGTCATAATGCAAAATTCCATTATGATGTCATAATATAACATGCCATTATGATGTCATAATGCAAAATTCCATTATGATGTCATAATGTAACATTCCATTATGATGCCATAATGCAAAATTCTATTATGATGTCATAATGCAACATTCCATTATGATGTCATAATGTAACATTCTATTATGATGTCATAATGTAACATTCCATTATGATGTCATAATGTAACATTCCATTATGATGTCATAATGCAAAATTCCATTATGATGTCATAATGCAAAATTCCATTATGATGTCATAATGTAACATTCCATTATGATGTCATAATGTAACATTCCATTATGATGTCATAATGTAAAATTCCATTATGATGTCATAATGTAACATTCCATTATGATGTCATAATGCAAAATTCCATTATGATGTCATAATGCAACATTCCATTATGATGTCATAATGCAAAATTCCATTATGATGTTATAATGTAACATTCCATAATGATGCCATAATGCAACATTCCATTATGATGTCATAATGCAACATTCCATTATGATGTCATAATGTAACATTCCATTATGATGCCATAATGCAAAATTCTATTATGATGTCATAATGCAACATTCCATTATGATGTCATAATGTAACATTCTATTATGATGTCATAACGTAACATTCCATTATGATGTCATAATGTAACATTCCATTATGATGTCATAATGCAAAATTCCATTATGATGTCATAATGCAAAATTCCATTATGATGTCATAATGTAACATTCCATTATGATGTCATAATGTACCATTCCATTATGATGTCATAATGTAAAATTCCATTATGATGTCATAATGTAACATTCCATTATGATGTCATAATGTAAAATTCCATTATGATGTCATAATGTAACATTCCATTATGATGTCATAATGCAAAATTCCATCATGATGTCATAATGCAACATTCCATTATGATGTCATAATGCAACATTCCTTTATGATGTCATAATGTAACATTCTATTATGATGTCATAATGCAACATTCCATTATGATGTCATAATGTAACATTCCATTATGATGTCATAATGTAACATTCCATTATGATGTCATAATGCAAAATTCCATTATGATGTCATAATGCAAAATTCCATTATGATGTCATAATGCAAAATTCCATTATGATGTCATAATGTAACATGCCATTATGATGTCATAATGCAAAATTCCATTATGATGTCATAATGTAACATTCCATTATGATGCCATAATGCAAAATTCTATTATGATGTCATAATGCAACATTCCATTATGATGTCATAATGTAACATTCTATTATGATGTCATAATGTAACATTCCATTATGATATCATAATGTAACATTCCATTATGATGTCATAATGCAAAATTCTATTATGATGTCATAATGCAAAATTCCATTATGATGTCATAATGTAACATTCCATTATGATGTCATAATGCTAAATTCCATTATGATGTCATAATGTAACATTCCATTATGATGTCATAATGTAAACTTCTATTATGATGTCATAATGTAACATTCCATTATGATGTCATAATGTAACATTCCATTATGATGTCATAATGCAAAATTCCATTATGATGTCATAATGCAAAATTCCATTGTGATGTCATAATGTAACATTCCATTATGATGTCATAATGCAAAATTCCATTATGATGTCATAATGCAACATTCCATTATGATGGCATAATGTAACATTCCATTATGATGTCATAATGCAAAATTCTATTATGATGTCATAATGCAAAATTCCATTATGATGTCATAATGTAACATTCCATTATGATGTCATAATGTAACATTCCATTATGATGTCATAATGCAACATTCCATTATGATGTCATAATGTAACATTCCATAATGATGCCATAATGCAAAATTCTATTATGATGTCATAATGCAACATTCCAATATGATGTCATAATGTAACATTCTATTATGATGTCATAATGTAATATTCCATTATGATGTCATAATGTAACATTCCATTATGATGTCATAATGCAAAATTCCATTATGATGTCATAATGCAAAATTCCATTATGATGTCATAATGCAAAATTCCATTATGATGTCATAATGCAAAATTCCATTATGATGTCATAATGTAACATTCCATTATGATGCCATAATGCAAAATTCTATTATGATGTCATAATGCAACATTCCATTATGATGTCATAATGTAACATTCCATTTTGATGTCATAATGTAACATTCCATTATGATGTCATAATGCAAAATTCCATTATGATGTCATAATGCAACATTCCATTATGATGTCATAATGCAACATTCCATTATGATGGCATAATGTAACATTCCATTATGATGCCATAATGCAAAATTCTATTATGATGTCATAATGCAAAATTCCATTATGACATCATAATGTAACATTCCATTATGATGTCATAATGCAAAATTCCATTATGATGTCATAATGTAAAATTCCATTATGATGTCATAATGTAACATTCCATTATGATGTCATAATGTAAAATTCCATTATGATGTCATAATGTAACATTCCATTATGATGTCATAATGCAAAATTCCATTATGATGTCATAATGCAACATTCCATTATGATGTCATAATGCAAAATTCCATTATGATGTTATAATGTAACATTCCATAATGATGCCATAATGCAACATTCCATTATGATGTCATAATGCAACATTCCATTATGATCTCATAATGTAACATTCTATTATGATGTCATAATGTAACATTCCATTATGATGTCATAATGTAACATTCCATTATGATGTCATAATGCAAAATTCCATTATGATGATATAATACAAAATTCCATTATGATGTCATAATGCAAAATTCCATTATGATGTCATAATGTAACATTCCATTATGATGCCATAATGCAAAATTCTATTATGATGTCATAATGCAACATTCCATTATGATGTCATAATGTAACATTCCATTATGATGTCATAATGTAACATTCCATTATGATGTCATAATGCAAAATTCCATTATGATGTCATAATGTTAAATTCCATTATGATGTCATAATGTAACATTCCATTATGATGTCACAATGTAAAATTCCATTATGATGTCATAATGTAACATTCCATTATGATGTAATAATGCAAAATTCCATTATGATGTCATAATGCAACATTTCATTATGATGTCATAATGCAAAATTCCATTATGATGTCATAATGTAACATTCCATAATGATGCCATAATGCAAAATTCTATTATGATGTCATAATGCAACATTCCATTATGATGTCATAATGTAACATTCTATTATGATGTCATAATGTAACATTCCATTATGATGTCATAATGTAACATTCCATTATGATGTCATAATGCAAAATTCCATTATGATGTCATAATGTAAAATTCCATTATGATGTCATAATGCACCATTCCATTATGATGTCATAATGCAAAATTCCATTATGATGTCATAATGTAACATTCCATAATGATGCCATAATGCAAAATTCTATTATGATGTCATAATGCAACATTCCATTATGATGTCATAATGTAACATTCTATTATGATGTCATAATGCAAAATTCCATTATGATGTCATAATGTAACATTCCATTATGATGTCATAATGCAAAATTCCATTATGATGTCATAATGTAAAATTCCATTATGATGTCATAATGTAACATTCCATTATGATGTCATAATGTAACATTCCATTATGATGTAATAATGCAAAATTCCATTATGATGTCATAATGCAACATTCCATTATGATGTCATAATGCAAAATTCCATTATGATGTCATAATGTAACATTCCATAATGATGCCATAATGCAAAATTCTATTATGATGGCATTAAGCAACATTCCATTATGATGTCATAATGTAACATTCTATTATGATGTCATAATGCAGCATTCCATTATGATGTCATAATGTAACATTCCATTATGATGTCATAATGTAACATTCCATTATGATGTCATAATGCAAAATTCCATTATGATGTCATAATGCAAAATTCCATTATGATGTCATAATGTAACATTCCATTATGATGTCATAATGCAAAATTCCATTATGATGTCATAATGCAAAATTCCATTATGATGTCATAATGTAACATTCCATTATGATGTCATAATGTACCATTCCATTATGATGTCATAATGTAAAATTCCATTATGATGTCATAATGTAACATTCCATTATGATGTCATAATGTAAAATTCCATTATGATGTCATAATGTAACATTCCATTATGATGTCATAATCCAAAATTCCATCATGATGTCATAATGCAACATTCCATTATGATGTCATAATGCAACATTCCTTTATGATGTCATAATGTAACATTCTATTATGATGTCATAATGCAACATTCCATTATGATGTCATAATGTAACATTCCATTATGATGTCATAATGTAACATTCCATTATGATGTCATAATGCAAAATTCCATTATGATGTCATAATGCAAAATTCCATTATGATGTCATAATGCAAAATTCCATTATGATGTCATAATGTAACATGCCATTATGATGTCATAATGCAAAATTACATTATGATGTCATAATGTAACATTCCATTATGATGCCATAATGCAAAATTCTATTATGATGTCATAATGCAACATTCCATTATGATGTCATAATGTAACATTCTATTATGATGTCATAATGTAACATTCCATTATGATATCATAATGTAACATTCCATTATGATGTCATAATGCAAAATTCTATTATGATGTCATAATGCAAAATTCCATTATGATGTCATAATGTAACATTCCATTATGATGTCATAATGCTAAATTCCATTATGATGTCATAATGTAACATTCCATTATGATGTCATAATGTAAACTTCTATTATGATGTCATAATGTAACATTCCATTATGATGTCATAATGTAACATTCCATTATGATGTCATAATGCAAAATTCCATTATGATGTCATAATGCAAAATTCCATTGTGATGTCATAATGTAACATTCCATTATGATGTCATAATGCAAAATTCCATTATGATGTCATAATGCAACATTCCATTATGATGGCATAATGTAACATTCCATTATGATGTCATAATGCAAAATTCTATTATGATGTCATAATGCAAAATTCCATTATGATGTCATAATGTAACATTCCATTATGATGTCATAATGTAACATTCCATTATGATGTCATAATGCAACATTCCATTATGATGTCATAATGTAACATTCCATAATGATGCCATAATGCAAAATTCTATTATGATGTCATAATGCAACATTCCAATATGATGTCATAATGTAACATTCTATTATGATGTCATAATGTAATATTCCATTATGATGTCATAATGTAACATTCCATTATGATGTCATAATGCAAAATTCCATTATGATGTCATAATGCAAAATTCCATTATGATGTCATAATGCAAAATTCCATTATGATGTCATAATGCAAAATTCCATTATGATGTCATAATGTAACATTCCATTATGATGCCATAATGCAAAATTCTATTATGATGTCATAATGCAACATTCCATTATGATGTCATAATGTAACATTCCATTTTGATGTCATAATGTAACATTCCATTATGATGTCATAATGCAAAATTCCATTATGATGTCATAATGCAACATTCCATTATGATGTCATAATGCAACATTCCATTATGATGGCATAATGTAACATTCCATTATGATGCCATAATGCAAAATTCTATTATGATGTCATAATGCAAAATTCCATTATGACATCATAATGTAACATTCCATTATGATGTCATAATGCAAAATTCCATTATGATGTTATAATGTAAAATTCCATTATGATGTCATAATGTAACATTCCATTATGATGTCATAATGTAAAATTCCATTATGATGTCATAATGTAACATTCCATTATGATGTCATAATGCAAAATTCCATTATGATGTCATAATGCAACATTCCATTATGATGTCATAATGCAAAATTCCATTATGATGTTATAATGTAACATTCCATAATGATGCCATAATGCAACATTCCATTATGATGTCATAATGCAACATTCCATTATGATCTCATAATGTAACATTCTATTATGATGTCATAATGTAACATTCCATTATGATGTCATAATGTAACATTCCATTATGATGTCATAATGCAAAATTCCATTATGATGATATAATACAAAATTCCATTATGATGTCATAATGCAAAATTCCATTATGATGTCATAATGTAACATTCCATTATGATGCCATAATGCAAAATTCTATTATGATGTCATAATGCAACATTCCATTATGATGTCATAATGTAACATTCCACTATGATGTCATAATGTAACATTCCATTATGATGTCATAATGCAAAATTCCATTATGATGTCATAATGTTAAATTCCATTATGATGTCATAATGTAACATTCCATTATGATGTCACAATGTAAAATTCCATTATGATGTCATAATGTAACATTCCATTATGATGTAATAATGCAAAATTCCATTATGATGTCATAATGCAACATTCCATTATGATGTCATAATGCAAAATTCCATTATGATGTCATAATGTAACATTCCATAATGATGCCATAATGCAAAATTCTATTATGATGTCATAATGCAACATTCCATTATGATGTCATAATGTAACATTCTATTATGATGTCATAATGTAACATTCCATTATGATGTCATAATGTAACATTCCATTATGATGTCATAATGCAAAATTCCATTATGATGTCATAATGTAAAATTCCATTATGATGTCATAATGCACCATTCCATTATGATGTCATAATGCAAAATTCCATTATGATGTCATAATGTAACATTCCATAATGATGCCATAATGCAAAATTCTATTATGATGTCATAATGCAACATTCCATTATGATGTCATAATGTAACATTCTATTATGATGTCATAATGCAAAATTCCATTATGATGTCATAATGTAACATTCCATTATGATGTCATAATGCAAAATTCCATTATGATGTCATAATGTAAAATTCCATTATGATGTCATAATGTAACATTCCATTATGATGTCATAATGTAACATTCCATTATGATGTAATAATGCAAAATTCCATTATGATGTCATAATGCAACATTCCATTATGATGTCATAATGCAAAATTCCATTATGATGTCATAATGTAACATTCCATAATGATGCCATAATGCAAAATTCTATTATGATGGCATTAAGCAACATTCCATTATGATGTCATAATGTAACATTCTATTATGATGTCATAATGCAGCATTCCATTATGATGTCATAATGTAACATTCCATTATGATGTCATAATGCAAAATTCCATTATGATGTCATAATGCAAAATTCCATTATGATGTCATAATGTAACATTCCATTATGATGTCATAATGCAAAATTCCATTATGATGTCATAATGCAACATTCCATTATGATGGCATAATCTAACATTCCATTATGATGTCATAATGTAACATTCCATTATGATGTCATAATGCAAAATTCCATTATGATGTCATAATGCAACATTCCATTATGATGTCATAATGCAAAATTCCATTATGATGTTATAATGTAACATTCCATAATGATGCCATAATGCAACATTCCATTATGATGTCATAATGCAACATTCCATTATGATCTCATAATGTAACATTCTATTATGATGTCATAATGTAACATTCCATTATGATGTCATAATGTAACATTCCATTATGATGTCATAATGCAAAATTCCATTATGATGATATAATACAAAATTCCATTATGATGTCATAATGCAAAATTCCATTATGATGTCATAATGTAACATTCCATTATGATGTCATAATGTAACATTCCATTATGATGTCATAATGCAAAATTCCATTATGATGTCATAATGTTAAATTCCATTATGATGTCATAATGTAACATTCCATTATGATGTCACAATGTAAAATTCCATTATGATGTCATAATGTAACATTCCATTATGATGTAATAATGCAAAATTCCATTATGATGTCATAATGCAACATTCCATTATGATGTCATAATGCAAAATTCCATTATGATGTCATAATGTAACATTCCATAATGATGCCATAATGCAAAATTCTATTATGATGTCATAATGCAACATTCCATTATGATGTCATAATGTAACATTCTATTATGATGTCATAATGTAACATTCCATTATGATGTCATAATGTAACATTCCATTATGATGTCATAATGCAAAATTCCATTATGATGTCATAATGTAAAATTCCATTATGATGTCATAATGCACCATTCCATTATGATGTCATAATGCAAAATTCCATTATGATGTCATAATGTAACATTCCATAATGATGCCATAATGCAAAATTCCATTATGATGTCATAATGCAACATTCCATTATGATGTCATAATGTAACATTCTATTATGATGTCATAATGCAAAATTCCATTATGATGTCATAATGTAACATTCCATTATGATGTCATAATGCAAAATTCCATTATGATGTCATAATGTAAAATTCCATTATGATGTCATAATGTAACATTCCATTATGATGTCATAATGTAACATTCCATTATGATGTAATAATGCAAAATTCCATTATGATGTCATAATGCAACATTCCATTATGATGTCATAATGCAAAATTCCATTATGATGTCATAATGTAACATTCCATAATGATGCCATAATGCAAAATTCTATTATGATGGCATTAAGCAACATTCCATTATGATGTCATAATGTAACATTCTATTATGATGTCATAATGCAGCATTCCATTATGATGTCATAATGTAACATTCCATTATGATGTCATAATGTAACATTCCATTATGATGTCATAATGCAAAATTCCATTATGATGTCATAATGCAAAATTCCATTATGATGTCATAATGTAACATTCCATTATGATGTCATAATGCAAAATTCCATTATGATGTCATAATGCAACATTCCATTATGATGGCATAATCTAACATTCCATTATGATGTCATAATGTAACATTCCATTATGATGCCATAATGCAAAATTCTATTATGATGTCATAATGTAACATTCCATTATGATGCCATAATGCAAAATTCTATTATGATGTCATAATGCAACATTCCATTATGATGTCATAATGTAACATTCCATAATGATGCCATAATGCAAAATTCTATTATGATGGCATTAAGCAACATTCCATTATGATGTCATAATGTAACATTCTATTATGATGTCATAATGCAACATTCCATTATGATGTCATAATGTAACATTCTATTATGATGTCATAATGTAACATTCCATTATGATGTCATAATGTAACATTCCATTATGATGTCATAATGTAACATTCCATTATGATGTCATAATGTAACATTCCATTATGATGTCATAATGTAACATTCCATTATGATGTCATAATGCAAAATTCCATTATGATGTCATAATGCAAAATTCCATTATGATGTCATAATGCAAAATTCCATTATGATGTCATAATGTAACATTCCATTATGATGTCATAATGCAAAATTCCATTATGATGTCATAATGTAACATTCCATTACGATGTCATAATGTAACATTCCATTATGATGTCATAATGTAAAATTCCTTTATGATGTCATAATGTAACATTCCATTATGATGTCATAATGTAACATTCCATAATGATGTCATAATGTAACATTCCATAATGATGCCATAATGCAAAATTCTATAATGATCTCATAATGCAACATTCCATTATGATGTCATAATGTAACATTCTATTATGATGTCATAATGTAACATTCCATTATGATGTCATAATGTAACATTCCATTATGATGTCATAATGCAAAATTCCATTATGATGTCATAATGTAACATTCCATTATGATGCCATAATGCAAAATTCTATTATGATGTCATAATGCAACATTCCATTATGATGTCATAATGTAACATTCCATTTTGATGTCATAATGTAACATTCCATTATGATGTCATAATGCAAAATTCCATTATGATGTCATAATGCAACATTCCATTATGATGTCATAATGCAAAATTCAATTATGATGTCATAATGCAACATTCCATTATGATGTCATAATGCAAAATTCCATTATGATGTCATAATGCAACATTCCATTATGATGGCATAATGTAACATTCCATTATGATGCCATAATGCAAAATTCTATTATGATGTCATAATGCAAAATTCCATTATGATGTCATAATGTGACATTCCATTATGATGTCATAATGCAAAATTCCATTATGATGTCATAATGTAAAATTCCATTATGATGTCATAATGTAACATTCCATTATGATGTCATAATGTAAAATTCCATTATGATGTCATAATGTAACATTCCATTATGATGTCATAATGCAAAATTCCATTATGATGTCATAATGCAACATTCCATTATGATGTCATAATGCAAAATTCCATTATGATGTCATAATGTAACATTCCATAATGATGCCATAATGCAACATTCCATTATGATGTCATAATGCAACATTCCATTATGATGTCATAATGTAACATTCTATTATGATGTCATAATGCAACATTCCATTATGATGGCATAATGTAACATTCCATGATGATGTCATAATGCAAAATTCCATTATGATGTTATAATGTAACATTCCATAATGATGCCATAATGCAACATTCCATTATGATGTCATAATGCAACATTCCATTATGATGTCATAATGTAACATTATATTATGATGTCATAATGCAACATTCCATTATGATGTCATAATGTAACATTCCATAATGATGCCATAATGCAAAATTCCATTATGATGTCATAATGCAAAATTCCATTATGATGTCATAATGCAAAATTCCATTATGATGTCATAATGTAACATTCCATTATGATGCCATAATGCAAAATTCTATTATGATGTCATAATGCAACATTCCATTATGATGTCATAATGTAACATTCCATTATGATGTCATAATGTAACATTCCATTATGATGTCATAATGCAAAATTCCATTATGATGTCATAATGTAAAATTCCATTATGATGTCATAATCCAAAATTCCATTATGATGTCATAATGTAAAATTCCATTATGTCATAATGTAACATTCCATTATGATGTCATAATGTAACATTCCATTATGATGTCATAATGCAACATTCCATTATGATGTCATAATGTAACATTCCATAATGATGCCATAATGCAAAATTCTATTATGATGTCATAATGCAACATTCCATTATGATGTCATAATGTAACATTCTATTATGATGTCATAATGTAATATTCCATTATGATGTCATAATGTAACATTCCATTATGATGTCATAATGCAAAATTCCATTATGATGTCATAATGCAAAATTCCATTACGATGTCATAATGCAAAATTCCATTATGATGTCATAATGCAAAATTCCATTATGATGTCATAATGTAACATTCCATTATGATGCCATAATGCAAAATTCTATTATGATGTCATAATGCAACATTCCATTATGATGTCATAATGTAACATTCCATTTTGATGTCATAATGTAACATTCCATTATGATGTCATAATGCAAAATTCCATTATGATGTCATAATGCAACATTCCATTATGATGTCATAATGCAACATTCCATTATGATGGCATAATGTAACATTCCATTATGATGCCATAATGCAAAATTCTATTATGATGTCATAATGCAAAATTCCATTATGACATTATAATGTAACATTCCATTATGATGTCATAATGCAAAATTCCATTATGATGTCATAATGTAAAATTCCATTATGATGTCATAATGTAACATTCCATTATGATGTCATAATGTAAAATTCCATTATGATGTCATAATGTAACATTCCATTATGATGTCATAATGCAAAATTCCATTATGATGTCATAATGCAACATTCCATTATGATGTCATAATGCAAAATTCCATTATGATGTTATAATGTAACATTCCATAATGATGCCATAATGCAACATTCCATTATGATGTCATAATGCAACATTCCATTATGATGTCATAATGTAACATTCTATTATGATGTCATAATGTAACATTCCATTATGATGTCATAATGTAACATTCCATTATGATGTCATAATGCAAAATTCCATTATGATGATATAATACAAAATTCCATTATGATGTCATAATGCAAAATTCCATTATGATGTCATAATGTAACATTCCATTATGATGCCATAATGCAAAATTCTATTATGATGTCATAATGCAACATTCCATTATGATGTCATAATGTAACATTCCATTATGATGTCATAATGTAACATTCCATTATGATGTCATAATGCAAAATTCCATTATGATGTCATAATGTTAAATTGCATTATGATGTCATAATGTAACATTCCATTATGATGTCACAATGTAAAATTCCATTATGATGTCATAATGTAACATTCCATTATGATGTAATAATGCAAAATTCCATTATGATGTCATAATGTAACATTCCATTATGATGTCATAATGTAACATTCCATTATGATATCATAATGTAACATTCCATTATGATGTCATAATGCAAAATTCTATTATGATGTCATAATGCAAAATTCCATTATGATGTCATAATGTAACATTCCATTATGATGTCATAATGCAAAATTCCATTATGATGTCATAATGTAACATTCCATTATGATGTCATAATGTAAACTTCTATTATGATGTCATAATGTAACATTCCATTATGATGTCATAATGTAACATTCCATTATGATGTCATAATGCAAAATTCCATTATGATGTCATAATGCAAAATTCCATTGTGATGTCATAATGTAACATTCCATTATGATGTCATAATGCAAAATTCCATTATGATGTCATAATGCAACATTCCATTATGATGGCATAATGTAACATTCCATTATGATGTCATAATGCAAAATTCTATTATGATGTCATAATGCAAAATTCCATTATGATGTCATAATGTAACATTCCATTATGATGTCATAATGTAACATTCCATTATGATGTCATAATGCAACATTCCATTATGATGTCATAATGTAACATTCCATAATGATGCCATAATGCAAAATTCTATTATGATGTCATAATGCAACATTCCATTATGATGTCATAATGTAACATTCTATTATGATGTCATAATGTAATATTCCATTATGATGTCATAATGTAACATTCCATTATGATGTCATAATGCAAAATTCCATTATGATGTCATAATGCAAAATTCCATTATGATGTCATAATGCAAAATTCCATTATGATGTCATAATGCAAAATTCCATTATGATGTCATAATGTAACATTCCATTATGATGCCATAATGCAAAATTCTATTATGATGTCATAATGCAACATTCCATTATGATGTCATAATGTAACATTCCATTTTGATGTCATAATGTAACATTCCATTATGATGTCATAATGCAAAATTCCATTATGATGTCATAATGCAACATTCCATTATGATGTCATAATGCAACATTCCATTATGATGGCATAATGTAACATTCCATTATGATGCCATAATGCAAAATTCTATTATGATGTCATAATGCAAAATTCTATTATGACATCATAATGTAACATTCCATTATGATGTCATAATGCAAAATTCCATTATGATGTCATAATGTAAAATTCCATTATGATGTCATAATGTTACATTCCTATATGATGTCATAATGTAAAATTCCATTATGATGTCATAATGTAACATTCCATTATGATGTCATAATGCAAAATTCCATTATGATGTCATAATGCAACATTCCATTATGATGTCATAATGCAAAATTCCATTATGATGTTATAATGTAACATTCCATAATGATGCCATAATGCAACATTCCATTATGATGTCATAATGCAACATTCCATTATGATGTCATAATGTAACATTCTATGATGTCATAATGTAACATTCCATTATGATGTCATAATGTAACATTCCATTATGATGTCATAATGCAAAATTCCATTATGATGATATAATACAAAATTCCATTATGATGTCATAATGCAAAATTCCATTATGATGTCATAATGTAACATTCCATTATGATGCCATAATGCAAAATTCTATTATGATGTCATAATGCAACATTCCATTATGATGTCATAATGTAACATTCCATTATGATGTCATAATGTAACATTCCATTATGATGTCATAATGCAAAATTCCATTATGATGTCATAATGTTAAATTCCATTATGATGTCATAATGTAACATTCCATTATGATGTCACAATGTAAAATTCCATTATGATGTCATAATGTAACATTCCATTATGATGTCATAATGCAAAATTCCATTATGATGTCATAATATAACATGCCATTATGATGTCATAATGCAAAATTCCATTATGATGTCATAATGTAACATTCCATTATGATGCCATAATGCAAAATTCTATTATGATGTCATAATGCAACATTCCATTATGATGTCATAATGTAACATTCTATTATGATGTCATAATGTAACATTCCATTATGATGTCATAATGTAACATTCCATTATGATGTCATAATGCAAAATTCCATTATGATGTCATAATGCAAAATTCCATTATGATGTCATAATGTAACATTCCATTATGATGTCATAATGTAACATTCCATTATGATGTCATAATGTAAAATTCCATTATGATGTCATAATGTAACATTCCATTATGATGTCATAATGCAAAATTCCATTATGATGTCATAATGCAACATTCCATTATGATGTCATAATGCAAAATTCCATTATGATGTTATAATGTAACATTCCATAATGATGCCATAATGCAACATTCCATTATGATGTCATAATGCAACATTCCATTATGATGTCATAATGCAAAATTCCATTGTGATGTCATAATGTAACATTCCATTATGATGTCATAATGCAAAATTCCATTATGATGTCATAATGCAACATTCCATTATGATGGCATAATGTAACATTCCATGATGATGTCATAATGCAAAATTCCATTATGATGTTATAATGTAACATTCCATAATGATGCCATAATGCAACATTCCATTATGATGTCATAATGCAACATTCCATTATGATGTCATAATGTAACATTATATTATGATGTCATAATGTAACATTCCATTATGATGTCATAATGTAACATTCCATAATGATGCCATAATGCAAAATTCCATTATGATGTCATAATGCAAAATTCCATTATGATGTCATAATGCAAAATTCCATTATGATGTCATAATGTAACATTCCATTATGATGCCATAATGCAAAATAATGCAACATTCCATTATGATGTCATAATGTAACATTCCATTATGATGTCATAATGTAACATTCCATTATGATGTCATAATGCAAAATTCCATTATGATGTCATAATGTAAAATTCCATTATGATGTCATAATCCAAAATTCCATTATGATGTCATAATGTAAAATTCCATTATGATGTCATAATGTAACATTCCATTATGATGTCATAATGTAACATTCCATTATGATGTCATAATGCAACATTCCATTATGATGTCATAATGTAACATTCCATAATGATGCCATAATGCAAAATTCTATTATGATGTCATAATGCAACATTCCATTATGATGTCATAATGTAACATTCTATTATGATGTCATAATGTAATATTCCATTATGATGTCATAATGTAACATTCCATTATGATGTCATAATGCAAAATTCCATTATGATGTCATAATGCAAAATTCCATTATGATGTCATAATGCAAAATTCCATTATGATGTCATAATGTAACATTCCATTATGATGCCATAATGCAAAATTCTATTATGATGTCATAATGCAACATTCCATTATGATGTCATAATGTAACATTCCATTTTGATGTCATAATGTAACATTCCATTATTATGTCATAATGCAAAATTCCATTATGATGTCATAATGCAACATTCCATTATGATGTCATAATGCAACATTCCATTATGATGGCATAATGTAACATTCCATTATGATGCCATAATGCAAAATTCTATTATGATGTCATAATGCAAAATTCCATTATGACATCATAATGTAACATTCCATTATGATGTCATAATGCAAAATTCCATTATGATGTCATAATGTAAAATTCCATTATGATGTCATAATGTAACATTCCATTATGATGTCATAATGTAAAATTCCATTATGATGTCATAATGTAACATTCCATTATGATGTCATAATGCAAAATTCCATTATGATGTCATAATGCAACATTCCATTATGATGTCATAATGCAAAATTCCATTATGATGTTATAATGTAACATTCCATAATGATGCCATAATGCAACATTCCATTATGATGTCATAATGCAACATTCCATTATGATGTCATAATGTAACATTCTATTATGATGTCATAATGTAACATTCCATTATGATGTCATAATGTAACATTCCATTATGATGTCATAATGCAAAATTCCATTATGATGATATAATACAAAATTCCATTATGATGTCATAATGCAAAATTCCATTATGATGTCATAATGTAACATTCCATTATGATGCCATAATGCAAAATTCTATTATGATGTCATAATGCAACATTCCATTATGATGTCATAATGTAACATTCCATTATGATGTCATAATGTAACATTCCATTATGATGTCATAATGCAAAATTCCATTATGATGTCATAATGTTAAATTGCATTATGATGTCATAATGTAACATTCCATTATGATGTCACAATGTAAAATTCCATTATGATGTCATAATGTAACATTCCATTATGATGTAATAATGCAAAATTCCATTATGATGTCATAATGTAACATTCCATTATGATGTCATAATGTAACATTCCATTATGATATCATAATGTAACATTCCATTATGATGTCATAATGCAAAATTCTATTATGATGTCATAATGCAAAATTCCATTATGATGTCATAATGTAACATTCCATTATGATGTCATAATGCAAAATTCCATTATGATGTCATAATGTAACATTCCATTATGATGTCATAATGTAAACTTCTATTATGATGTCATAATGTAACATTCCATTATGATGTCATAATGTAACATTCCATTATGATGTCATAATGCAAAATTCCATTATGATGTCATAATGCAAAATTCCATTGTGATGTCATAATGTAACATTCCATTATGATGTCATAATGCAAAATTCCATTATGATGTCATAATGCAACATTCCATTATGATGGCATAATGTAACATTCCATTATGATGTCATAATGCAAAATTCTATTATGATGTCATAATGCAAAATTCCATTATGATGTCATAATGTAACATTCCATTATGATGTCATAATGTAACATTCCATTATGATGTCATAATGCAACATTCCATTATGATGTCATAATGTAACATTCCATAATGATGCCATAATGCAAAATTCTATTATGATGTCATAATGCAACATTCCATTATGATGTCATAATGTAACATTCTATTATGATGTCATAATGTAATATTCCATTATGATGTCATAATGTAACATTCCATTATGATGTCATAATGCAAAATTCCATTATGATGTCATAATGCAAAATTCCATTATGATGTCATAATGCAAAATTCCATTATGATGTCATAATGCAAAATTCCATTATCATGTCATAATGTAACATTCCATTATGATGCCATAATGCAAAATTCTATTATGATGTCATAATGCAACATTCCATTATGATGTCATAATGTAACATTCCATTTTGATGTCATAATGTAACATTCCATTATGATGTCATAATGCAAAATTCCATTATGATGTCATAATGCAACATTCCATTATGATGTCATAATGCAACATTCCATTATGATGGCATAATGTAACATTCCATTATGATGCCATAATGCAAAATTCTATTATGATGTCATAATGCAAAATTCCATTATGACATCATAATGTAACATTCCATTATGATGTCATAATGCAAAATTCCATTATGATGTCATAATGTAAAATTCCATTATGATGTCATAATGTAACATTCCATTATGATGTCATAATGCAAAATTCCATTATGATGTCATAATGCAACATTCCATTATGATGTCATAATGCAAAATTCCATTATGATGTTATAATGTAACATTCCATAATGATGCCATAATGCAACATTCCATTATGATGTCATAATGCAACATTCCATTATGATGTCATAATGTAACATTCTATTATGATGTCATAATGTAACATTCCATTATGATGTCATAATGTAACATTCCATTATGATGTCATAATGCAAAATTCCATTATGATGATATAATACAAAATTCCATTATGATGTCATAATGCAAAATTCCATTATGATGTCATAATGTAACATTCCATTATGATGCCATAATGCAAAATTCTATTATGATGTCATAATGCAACATTCCATTATGATGTCATAATGTAACATTCCATTATGATGTCATAATGTAACATTCCATTATGATGTCATAATGCAAAATTCCATTATGATGTCATAATGTTAAATTCCATTATGATGTCATAATGTAACATTCCATTATGATGTCACAATGTAAAATTCCATTATGATGTCATAATGTAACATTCCATTATGATGTAATAATGCAAAATTCCATTATGATGTCATAATGTAACATTCCATTATGATGTCATAATGTAACATTCCATTATGATGTCATAATGCAAAATTCCATTATGATGTCATAATGTAAAATTCCATTATGATGTCATAATGTAACATTCCATTATGATGTCACAATGTAAAATTCCATTATGATGTCATAATGTAACATTCCATTATGATGTCATAATGCAAAATTCCATTATGATGTCATAATATAACATGCCATTATGATGTCATAATGCAAAATTCCATTATGATGTCATAATGTAACATTCCATTATGATGCCATAATGCAAAATTCTATTATGATGTCATAATGCAACATTCCATTATGATGTCATAATGTAACATTCTATTATGATGTCATAATGTAACATTCCATTATGATGTCATAATGTAACATTCCATTATGATGTCATAATGCAAAATTCCATTATGATGTCATAATCCAAAATTCCATTATGATGTCATAATGTAACATTCCATTATGATGTCATAATGTAACATTCCATTATGATGTCATAATGTAAAATTCCATTATGATGTCATAATGTAACATTCCATTATGATGTCATAATGCAAAATTCCATTATGATGTCATAATGCAACATTCCATTATGATGTCATAATGCAAAATTCCATTATGATGTTATAATGTAACATTCCATAATGATGCCATAATGCAACATTCCATTATGATGTCATAATGCAACATTCCATTATGATGTCATAATGTAACATTCCATTATGATGCCATAATGCAAAATTCTATTATGATGTCATAATGCAACATTCCATTATGATGTCATAATGTAACATTCTATTATGATGTCATAACGTAACATTCCATTATGATGTCATAATGTAACATTCCATTATGATGTCATAATGCAAAATTCCATTATGATGTCATAATGCAAAATTCCATTATGATGTCATAATGTAACATTCCATTATGATGTCATAATGTACCATTCCATTATGATGTCATAATGTAAAATTCCATTATGATGTCATAATGTAACATTCCATTATGATGTCATAATGTAAAATTCCATTATGATGTCATAATGTAACATTCCATTATGATGTCATAATGCAAAATTCCATCATGATGTCATAATACAACATTCCATTATGATGTCATAATGCAACATTCCTTTATGATGTCATAATGTAACATTCTATTATGATGTCATAATGCAACATTCCATTATGATGTCATAATGTAACATTCCATTATGATGTCATAATGTAACATTCCATTATGATGTCATAATGCAAAATTCCATTATGATGTCATAATGCAAAATTCCATTATGATGTCATAATGTAACATGCCATTATGATGTCATAATGCAAAATTCCATTATGATGTCATAATGTAACATTCCATTATGATGCCATAATGCAAAATTCTATTATGATGTCATAATGCAACATTCCATTATGATGTCATAATGTAACATTCTATTATGATGTCATAATGTAACATTCCATTATGATATCATAATGTAACATTCCATTATGATGTCATAATGCAAAATTCTATTATGATGTCATAATGCAAAATTCCATTATGATGTCATAATGTAACATTCCATTATGATGTCATAATGCTAAATTCCATTATGATGTCATAATGTAACATTCCATTATGATGTCATAATGTAAACTTCTATTATGATGTCATAATGTAACATTCCATTATGATGTCATAATGTAACATTCCATTATGATGTCATAATGCAAAATTCCATTATGATGTCATAATGCAAAATTCCATTGTGATGTCATAATGTAACATTCCATTATGATGTCATAATGCAAAATTCCATTATGATGTCATAATGCAACATTCCATTATGATGGCATAATGTAACATTCCATTATGATGTCATAATGCAAAATTCTATTATGATGTCATAATGCAAAATTCCATTATGATGTCATAATGTAACATTCCATTATGATGTCATAATGTAACATTCCATTATGATGTCATAATGCAACATTCCATTATGATGTCATAATGTAACATTCCATAATGATGCCATAATGCAAAATTCTATTATGATGTCATAATGCAACATTCCAATATGATGTCATAATGTAACATTCTATTATGATGTCATAATGTAATATTCCATTATGATGTCATAATGTAACATTCCATTATGATGTCATAATGCAAAATTCCATTATGATGTCATAATGCAAAATTCCATTATGATGTCATAATGCAAAATTCCATTATGATGTCATAATGCAAAATTCCATTATGATGTCATAATGTAACATTCCATTATGATGCCATAATGCAAAATTCTATTATGATGTCATAATGCAACATTCCATTATGATGTCATAATGTAACATTCCATTTTGATGTCATAATGTAACATTCCATTATGATGTCATAATGCAAAATTCCATTATGATGTCATAATGCAACATTCCATTATGATGTCATAATGCAACATTCCATTATGATGGCATAATGTAACATTCCATTATGATGCCATAATGCAAAATTCTATTATGATGTCATAATGCAAAATTCCATTATGACATCATAATGTAACATTCCATTATGATGTCATAATGCAAAATTCCATTATGATGTCATAATGTAAAATTCCATTATGATGTCATAATGTAACATTCCATTATGATGTCATAATGTAAAATTCCATTATGATGTCATAATGTAACATTCCATTATGATGTCATAATGCAAAATTCCATTATGATGTCATAATGCAACATTCCATTATGATGTCATAATGCAAAATTCCATTATGATGTTATAATGTAACATTCCATAATGATGCCATAATGCAACATTCCATTATGATGTCATAATGCAACATTCCATTATGATCTCATAATGTAACATTCTATTATGATGTCATAATGTAACATTCCATTATGATGTCATAATGTAACATTCCATTATGATGTCATAATGCAAAATTCCATTATGATGATATAATACAAAATTCCATTATGATGTCATAATGCAAAATTCCATTATGATGTCATAATGTAACATTCCATTATGATGCCATAATGCAAAATTCTATTATGATGTCATAATGCAACATTCCATTATGATGTCATAATGTAACATTCCATTATGATGTCATAATGTAACATTCCATTATGATGTCATAATGCAAAATTCCATTATGATGTCATAATGTTAAATTCCATTATGATGTCATAATGTAACATTCCATTATGATGTCACAATGTAAAATTCCATTATGATGTCATAATGTAACATACCATTATGATGTAATAATGCAAAATTCCATTATGATGTCATAATGCAACATTCCATTATGATGTCATAATGCAAAATTCCATTATGATGTCATAATGTAACATTCCATAATGATGCCATAATGCAAAATTCTATTATGATGTCATAATGCAACATTCCATTATGATGTCATAATGTAACATTCTATTATGATGTCATAATGTAACATTCCATTATGATGTCATAATGTAACATTCCATTATGATGTCATAATGCAAAATTCCATTATGATGTCATAATGTAAAATTCCATTATGATGTCATAATGCACCATTCCATTATGATGTCATAATGCAAAATTCCATTATGATGTCATAATGTAACATTCCATAATGATGCCATAATGCAAAATTCTATTATGATGTCATAATGCAACATTCCATTATGATGTCATAATGTAACATTCTATTATGATGTCATAATGCAAAATTCCATTATGATGTCATAATGTAACATTCCATTATGATGTCATAATGCAAAATTCCATTATGATGTCATAATGTAAAATTCCATTATGATGTCATAATGTAACATTCCATTATGATGTCATAATGTAACATTCCATTATGATGTAATAATGCAAAATTCCATTATGATGTCATAATGCAACATTCCATTATGATGTCATAATGCAAAATTCCATTATGATGTCATAATGTAACATTCCATAATGATGCCATAATGCAAAATTCTATTATGATGGCATTAAGCAACTTTCCATTATGATGTCATAATGTAACATTCTATTATGATGTCATAATGCAGCATTCCATTATGATGTCATAATGTAACATTCCATTATGATGTCATAATGTAACATTCCATTATGATGTCATAATGCAAAATTCCATTATGATGTCATAATGCAAAATTCCATTATGATGTCATAATGTAACATTCCATTATGATGTCATAATGCAAAATTCCATTATGATGTCATAATGCAACATTCCATTATGATGGCATAATCTAACATTCCATTATGATGTCATAATGTAACATTCCATTATGATGTCATAATGCAAAATTCCATTATGATGTCATAATGCAAAATTCTATTATGATGTCATAATGCAACATTCCATTATGATGTCATAATGTAACATTCCATTATGATGTCATAATGTAACATTCCATTATGATGTCATAATGCAAAATTCCATTATGATGTCATAATGTTAAATTCCATTATGATGTCATAATGTAACATTCCATTATGATGTCACAATGTAAAATTCCATTATGATGTCATAATGTAACATTCCATTATGATGTAATAATGCAAAATTCCATTATGATGTCATAATGCAACATTCCATTATGATGTCATAATGCAAAATTCCATTATGATGTCATAATGTAACATTCCATAATGATGCCATAATGCAAAATTCTATTATGATGTCATAATGCAACATTCCATTATGATGTCATAATGTAACATTCTATTATGATGTCATAATGTAACATTCCATTATGATGTCATAATGTAACATTCCATTATGATGTCATAATGCAAAATTCCATTATGATGTCATAATGTAAAATTCCATTATGATGTCATAATGCACCATTCCATTATGATGTCATAATGCAAAATTCCATTATGATGTCATAATGTAACATTCCATAATGATGCCATAATGCAAAATTCTATTATGATGTCATAATGCAACATTCCATTATGATGTCATAATGTAACATTCTATTATGATGTCATAATGCAAAATTCCATTATGATGTCATAATGTAACATTCCATTATGATGTCATAATGCAAAATTCCATTATGATGTCATAATGTAAAATTCCATTATGATGTCATAATGTAACATTCCATTATGATGTCATAATGTAACATTCCATTATGATGTAATAATGCAAAATTCCATTATGATGTCATAATGCAACATTCCATTATGATGTCATAATGCAAAATTCCATTATGATGTCATAATGTAACATTCCATAATGATGCCATAATGCAAAATTCTATTATGATGGCATTAAGCAACATTCCATTATGATGTCATAATGTAACATTCTATTATGATGTCATAATGCAGCATTCCATTATGATGTCATAATGTAACATTCCATTATGATGTCATAATGTAACATTCCATTATGATGTCATAATGCAAAATTCCATTATGATGTCATAATGCAAAATTCCATTATGATGTCATAATGTAACATTCCATTATGATGTCATAATGCAAAATTCCATTATGATGTCATAATGCAACATTCCATTATGATGGCATAATCTAACATTCCATTATGATGTCATAATGTAACATTCCATTATGATGCCATAATGCAAAATTCTATTATGATGTCATAATGTAACATTCCATTATGATGCCATAATGCAAAATTCTATTATGATGTCATAATGCAACATTCCATTATGATGTCATAATGTAACATTCCATAATGATGCCATAATGCAAAATTCTATTATGATGGCATTAAGCAACATTCCATTATGATGTCATAATGTAACATTCTATTATGATGTCATAATGCAACATTCCATTATGATGTCATAATGTAACATTCTATTATGATGTCATAATGTAACATTCCATTATGATGTCATAATGTAACATTCCATTATGATGTCATAATGTAACATTCCATTATGATGTCATAATGTAACATTCCATTATGATGTCATAATGTAACATTCCATTATGATGTCATAATGCAAAATTCCATTATGATGTCATAATGCAAAATTCCATTATGATGTCATAATGCAAAATTCCATTATGATGTCATAATGTAACATTCCATTATGATGTCATAATGCAAAATTCCATTATGATGTCATAATGTAACATTCCATTACGATGTCATAATGTAACATTCCATTATGATGTCATAATGTAAAATTCCTTTATGATGTCATAATGTAACATTCCATTATGATGTCATAATGTAACATTCCATAATGATGTCATAATGTAACATTCCATAATGATGCCATAATGCAAAATTCTATAATGATCTCATAATGCAACATTCCATTATGATGTCATAATGTAACATTCTATTATGATGTCATAATGTAACATTCCATTATGATGTCATAATGTAACATTCCATTATGATGTCATAATGCAAAATTCCATTATGATGTCATAATGTAACATTCCATTATGATGCCATAATGCAAAATTCTATTATGATGTCATAATGCAACATTCCATTATGATGTCATAATGTAACATTCCATTTTGATGTCATAATGTAACATTCCATTATGATGTCATAATGCAAAATTCCATTATGATGTCATAATGCAACATTCCATTATGATGTCATAATGCAAAATTCAATTATGATGTCATAATGCAACATTCCATTATGATGTCATAATGCAAAATTCCATTATGATGTCATAATGCAACATTCCATTATGATGGCATAATGTAACATTCCATTATGATGCCATAATGCAAAATTCTATTATGATGTCATAATGCAAAATTCCATTATGATGTCATAATGTGACATTCCATTATGATGTCATAATGCAAAATTCCATTATGATGTCATAATGTAAAATTCCATTATGATGTCATAATGTAACATTCCATTATGATGTCATAATGTAAAATTCCATTATGATGTCATAATGTAACATTCCATTATGATGTCATAATGCAAAATTCCATTATGATGTCATAATGCAACATTCCATTATGATGTCATAATGCAAAATTCCATTATGATGTCATAATGTAACATTCCATAATGATGCCATAATGCAACATTCCATTATGATGTCATAATGCAACATTCCATTATGATGTCATAATGTAACATTCTATTATGATGTCATAATGTAACATTCCATTATGATGTCATAATGTAACATTCCATTATGATGTCATAATGCAAAATTCCATTATGATGTCATAATGTAACATTCCATAATGATGTCATAATGCAACATTCCATTATGATGTCATAATGCAACATTCCATTATGATGTCATAATGTAACATTCTATTATGATGTCATAATGTAACATTCCATTATGATGTCATAATGTAACATTCAATTATGATGTCATAATGTAAAATTCCATTATGATGTCATAATGTAACATTCCATTATGATGTCATAATGCAAAATTCCATTATGATGTCATAATGCAACATTCCATTATGATCTCATAATGCAAAATTCCATTCTGATGTTATAATGTAACATTCCATAATGATGCCATAATGCAACATTCCATTATGATGTCATAATGCAACATTCCATTATGATGTCATAATGTAACATTCTATTATGATGTCATAATGTAACATTCCATTATGATGGCATAATGTAACATTCCATTATGATGTCATAATGCAAAATTCCATTATGATGTCATAATGCAAAATTCCATTATGATGTCATAATGTAACATTCCATTATGATGTCATAATGTAACATTCCATTATGATGCCATAATGCAAAATTCTATTATGATGTCATAATGCAACATTCCAGTATGATGTCATAATGTAACATTCCATTATGATGTCATAATGTAACATTCCATTATGATGTCATAATGCAAAATTCCATTATGATGTCATAATGTAAAATTCCATTATGATGTCATAATGCAAAATTCCATTATGATGTCATAATGTAAAATTCCATTATGATGTCATAATGTAACATTCCATTATGATGTCATAATGTAACATTCCATTATGATGTAATAATGCAAAATTCCATTATGATGTCATAATGCAACATTCCATTATGATGTCATAATGCAAAATTCCATTATGATGTCATAATGTAACATTCCATAATGATGCCATAATGCAAAATTCTATTATGATGTCATAATGCAACATTCCATTATGATGTCATAATGTAACATTCTATTATGATGTCATAATGCAACATTCCATTATGATGTCATAATGTAACATTCTATTATGATGTCATAATGCAAAATTCCATTATGATGTCATAATATAAATTCCATTATGATGTCATAATGTAACATTCCATTATGATGTCATAATGTAAAATTCCATTATGATGTCATAATGTAACATTCCATTATGATGTCATAATGCAAAATTCCATTATGATGTCATAATGCAACATTCCATTATGATGTCATAATGCAAAATTCCATTATGATGTCATAATGTAAAATTCCATTATGATGTCATAATGTAACATTCCATTATGATGTCATAATGTAACATTCCATTATGATGTCATAATGCAACATTCCATTATGATGTCATAATGCAAAATTCCATTATGATGTCATAATGTAACATTCCATAATGATGCCATAATGCAACATTCCATTATGATGTCATAATGCAACATTCCATTATGATGTCATAATGTAACATTCTATTATGATGTCATAATGTAACATTCCATTATGATGTCATAATGTAACATTCAATTATGATGTCATAATGTAAAATTCCATTATGATGTCATAATGTAACATTCCATTATGATGTCATAATGCAAAATTCCATTATGATGTCATAATGCAACATTCCATTATGATCTCATAATGCAAAATTCCATTATGATGTTATAATGTAACATTCCATAATGATGCCATAATGCAACATTCCATTATGATGTCATAATGCAACATTCCATTATGATGTCATAATGTAACATTATATTATGATGTCATAATGTAACATTCCATTATGATGTCATAATGTAACATTCCATAATGATGCCATAATGCAAAATTCCATTATGATGTCATAATGCAAAATTCCATTATGATGTCATAATGCAAAATTCCATTATGATGTCATAATGTAACATTCCATTATGATGCCATAATGCAAAATTCTATTATGATGTCATAATGCAACATTCCATTATGATGTCATAATGTAACATTCCATTATGATGTCATAATGTAACATTCCATTATGATGTCATAATGCAAAATTCCATTATGATGTCATAATGTAAAATTCCATTATGATGTCATAATGCAAAATTCCATTATGATGTCATAATGCAACATTCCATTATGATGTCATAATGCAAAATTCCATTATGATGTCATAATGTAACATTCCATAATGATACCATAATGCAAAATTCTATTATGATGTCATAATGCAACATTCCATTATGATGTCATAATGTAACATTCTATTATGATGTCATAATGCAAAATTCCATTATGATGTCATAATGTAAAATTCCATTATGATGTCATAATGTAACATTCCATTATGATGTCATAATGTAAAATTCCATTATGATGTCATAATGTAACATTCCATTATGATGTCATAATGCAAAATTCCATTATGATGTCATAATGCAACATTCCATTATGATGTCATAATGTAAAATTCCATTATGATGTCATAATGTAACATTCAATTATGATGTCATAATGTAACATTCCATTATGATGTCATAATGCAACATTCCATTATGATGTCATAATGCAAAAATCCATTATGATGCCATAATGTAACATTCCATAATGATGCCATAATGCAAAATTCTATTATGATGTCATAATGCAACATTCCATTATGATGTCATAATGTAACATTCTATTATGATGTCATAATGCAACATTCCATTATGATGTCATAATATAACATTCTATTATGATGTCATAATGTAACATTCCATTATGATGTCATAATGTAACATTCCATTATGATGTCATAATGCAAAATTCCATTATGATGTCATAATGTAACATGCCATTATGATGTCATAATGCAAAATTCCATTATGATGTCATAATGTAACATTCCATTATGATGCCATAATGCAAAATTCTATTATGATGTCATAATGCAACATTCCATTATGATGTCATAATGTAACATTCTATTATGATGTCATAATGTAACATTCCATTATGATGTCATAATGTAAAATTCCATTATGATGTCATAATGTAACATTCCATTATGATGTCATAATGCAAAATTCCATTATGATGTCATAATGCAACATTCCATTATGATGTCATAATGCAAAATTCCATTATGATGTCATAATGTAAAATTCCATTATGATGTCATAATGTAACATTCCATTATGATGTCATAATGTAACATTCCATTATGATGTCATAATGCAAAATTCCATTATGATGTCATAATGCAACATTCCATTATGATGTCATAATGCAAAATTCCATTATGATGCCATAATGTAACATTCCATAATGATAACATAATGCAAAATTCTATTATGATGTCATAATGCAACATTCCATTATGATGTCATAATGTAACATTCTATTATGATGTCATAATGCAACATTCCATTATGATGTCATAATGTAACATTCTATTATGATGTCATAATGTAACATTCCATTATGATGTCATAATGTAACATTCCATTATGATGTCATAATGCAAAATTCCATTATGATGTCATAATGCAAAATTCCATTATGATGTCATAATGTAACATGCCATTATGATGTCATAATGCAAAATTTCATTATGATGTCATAATGTAACATTCCATTATGATGCCATAATGCAAAATTCTATTATGATGTCATAATGCAACATTCCATTATGATGTCATAATGTAACATTCTATTATGACGTCATAATGTAACATTCCATTATGATGTCATAATGTAACATTCCATTATGATGTCATAATGCAAAATTCTATTATGATGTCATAATGCAAAATTCCATTATGATGTCATAATGTAACATTCCATTATGATGTCATAATGCAAAATTCCATTATGATGTCATAATGTAACATTCCATTATGATGTCATAATGTAAACTTCCATTATGATGTCATAATGTAACATTCCATTATGATGTCCTAATGTAACATTCCATTATGATGTCATAATGCAAAATTCCATTATGATGTCATAATGCAAAATTCCATTATGATGTCATAATGTAACATTCCATTATGATGTCATAATGCAAAATTCCATTATGATGTCATAATGCAACATTCCATTATGATGTCATAATGTAACATTCCATTATGATGTCATAATGTAAAATTCCATTATGATGTCATAATGTAACATTCCATTATGATGTCATAATGCAAAATTCCATTATGATGTCATAATGCAACATTCCATTATGATGTCATAATGCAAAATTCCATTATGATGTCATAATGTAACATTCCATTATGATGCCATAATGCAAAATTCTATTATGATGTCATAATGCAACATTCCATTATGATGTCATAATGCAAAATTCCATTATGATGTCATAATGTAACATTCCATAATGATGCCATAATGCAAAATTCTATTATGATGGCATTAAGCAACATTCCATTATGATGTCATAATGTAACATTCTATTATGATGTCATAATGCAACATTCCATTATGATGTCATAATGTAACATTCTATTATGATGTCATAATGTAACATTCCATTATGATGTCATAATGTAACATTCCATTATGATGTCATAATGTAACATTCCATTATGATGTCATAATGCAAAATTCCATTATGATGTCATAATGCAAAATTCCATTATGATGTCATAATGTAACATTCCATTATGATGTCATAATGCAAAATTCCATTATGATGTCATAATGTAACATTCCATTATGATGCCATAATGCAAAATTCTATTATGATGTCATAATGCAACATTCCATTATGATGTCATAATGTAACATTCTATTATGATGTCATAATGTAACATTCCATTATGATGTCATAATGTAAAATTCTATTATGATGTCATAATGCAAAATTCCATTATGATGTCATAATGTAACATTCCATTATGATGTCATAATGCAAAATTCCATTATGATGTCATAATGTAAAATTCCATTATGATGTCATAATGTAACATTCCATTATGATGTCATAATGCAAAATTCCATTATGATGTCATAATGCAACATTCCATTATGATGTCATAATGCAAAATTCCATTATGATGTCATAATGTAACATTCCATAATGATGCCATAATGCAAAATTCTATTATGATGTCATAATGCAACATTCCATTATGATGTCATAATGTAACATTCCATTATGATGTCATAATGCAACATTCCATTATGATGTCATAATGTAACATTCTATTATGATGTCATAATGTAACATTCCAATATGATGTCATAATGTAAAATTCCATTATGATGTCATAATGCAACATTCCATTATGATGTCATAATGTAACATTCTATTATGATGTCATAATGTAACATTCCATTATGATGTCATAATGTAACATTCCATTATGATGTCATAATGCAAAATTCCATTATGATGTCATAATGCCAAATTCCATTATGATGTCATAATGTAACATTCCATTATGATGCCATAATGCAAAATTCTATTATGATGTCATAATGCAACATTCCATTATGATGTCATAATGTAACATTCTATTATGATGTCATAATGTAACATTCCATTATGATGTCATAATGTAACATTCCATTATGATGTCATAATGTAACATTCCATTATGATGTCATAATGTAACATTCCATTATGATGTCATAATGCAAAATTCCATTATGATGTCATAATGTAACATTCCATTATGATGCCATAATGCAAAATTCTATTATGATGCCATAATGCAAAATTCTATTATGATGTCATAATGCAACATTCCATTATGATGTCATAATGTAACATTCTATTATGATGTCATAATGTAACATTCCATTATGATGTCATAATGTAACATTCCATTATGATGTCATAATGTAAAATTCCATTATGATGTCATAATGTAACATTCCATTATGATGTCATAATGTAAAATTCCATTATGATGTCATAATGTAACATTCCATTATGATGTCATAATGCAAAATTCCATTATGATGTCATAATGCAACATTCTATTATGATGTCATAATGTAACATTCCATTATGATGTCATAATGTAACATTCCATTATGATGTCATAATGCTAAATTCCATTATGATGTCATAATGCAACATTCCATTATGATGTCATAATGTAACATTCTATTATGATGTCATAATGTAACATTCCATTATGATGTCATAATGTAACATTCCATTATGATGTCATAATGCAAAATTCCATTATGATGTCATAATGCAAAATTCCATTATGATGTCATAATGCAAAATTCCATTATGATGTCATAATGTAACATTCCATTATGATGCCATAATGCAAAATTCTATTATGATGTCATAATGCAACATTCCATTATGATGTCATAATGTAACATTCCATTATGATGTCATAATGTAACATTCCATTATGATGTCATAATGCAAAATTCCATTATGATGTCATAATGTAAAATTCCATTATGATGTCATAATGTAACATTCCATTATGATGTCATAATGTAACATGCCATTATGATGTCATAATGCAAAATTTCATTATGATGTCATAATGTAACATTCCATTATGATGCCATAATGCAAAATTCTATTATGATGTCATAATGCAACATTCCATTATGATGTCATAATGTAACATTCTATTATGACGTCATAATGTAACATTCCATTATGATGTCATAATGTAACATTCCATTATGATGTCATAATGCAAAATTCTATTATGACGTCATAATGCAAAATTCCATTATGATGTCATAATGTAACATTCCATTATGATGTCATAATGCAAAATTCCATTATGATGTCATAATGTAACATTCCATTATGATGTCCTAATGTAACATTCCATTATGATGTCATAATGCAAAATTCCATTATGATGTCATAATGCAAAATTCCATTATGATGTCATAATGTAACATTCCATTATGATGTCATAATGCAAAATTCCATTATGATGTCATAATGCAACATTCCATTATGATGTCATAATGTAACATTCCATTATGATGTCATAATGTAAAATTCCATTATGATGTCATAATGTAACATTCCATTATGATGTCATAATGCAAAATTCCATTATGATGTCATAATGCAACATTCCATTATGATGTCATAATGCAAAATTCCATTATGATGTCATAATGTAACATTCCATTATGATGCCATAATGCAAAATTCTATTATGATGTCATAATGCAACATTCCATTATGATGTCATAATGCAAAATTCCATTATGATGTCATAATGTAACATTCCATAATGATGCCATAATGCAAAATTCTATTATGATGGCATTAAGCAACATTCCATTATGATGTCATAATGTAACATTCTATTATGATGTCATAATGCAACATTCCATTATGATGTCATAATGTAACATTCTATTATGATGTCATAATGTAACATTCCATTATGATGTCATAATGTAACATTCCATTATGATGTCATAATGTAACATTCCATTATGATGTCATAATGCAAAATTCCATTATGATGTCATAATGCAAAATTCCATTATGATGTCATAATGTAACATTCCATTATGATGTCATAATGCAAAATTCCATTATGATGTCATAATGTAACATTCCATTATGATGCCATAATGCAAAATTCTATTATGATGTCATAATGCAACATTCCATTATGATGTCATAATGTAACATTCTATTATGATGTCATAATGTAACATTCCATTATGATGTCATAATGTAAAATTCTATTATGATGTCATAATGCAAAATTCCATTATGATGTCATAATGTAACATTCCATTATGATGTCATAATGCAAAATTCCATTATGATGTCATAATGTAAAATTCCATTATGATGTCATAATGTAACATTCCATTATGATGTCATAATGCAAAATTCCATTATGATGTCATAATGCAACATTCCATTATGATGTCATAATGCAAAATTCCATTATGATGTCATAATGTAACATTCCATAATGATGCCATAATGCAAAATTCTATTATGATGTCATAATGCAACATTCCATTATGATGTCATAATGTAACATTCCATTATGATGTCATAATGCAACATTCCATTATGATGTCATAATGTAACATTCTATTATGATGTCATAATGTAACATTCCATTATGATGTCATAATGTAAAATTCCATTATGATGTCATAATGCAACATTCCATTATGATGTCATAATGTAACATTCTATTATGATGTCATAATGTAACATTCCATTATGATGTCATAATGTAACATTCCATTATGATGTCATAATGCAAAATTCCATTATGATGTCATAATGCCAAATTCCATTATGATGTCATAATGTAACATTCCATTATGATGCCATAATGCAAAATTCTATTATGATGTCATAATGCAACATTCCATTATGATGTCATAATGTAACATTCTATTATGATGTCATAATGTAACATTCCATTATGATGTCATAATGTAACATTCCATTATGATGTCATAATGTAACATTCCATTATGATGTCATAATGTAACATTCCATTATGATGTCATAATGCAAAATTCCATTATGATGTCATAATGTAACATTCCATTATGATGCCATAATGCAAAATTCTATTATGATGCCATAATGCAAAATTCTATTATGATGTCATAATGCAACATTCCATTATGATGTCATAATGTAACATTCTATTATGATGTCATAATGTAACATTCCATTATGATGTCATAATGTAACATTCCATTATGATGTCATAATGTAAAATTCCATTATGATGTCATAATGTAACATTCCATTATGATGTCATAATGTAAAATTCCATTATGATGTCATAATGTAACATTCCATTATGATGTCATAATGCAAAATTCCATTATGATGTCATAATGCAACATTCTATTATGATGTCATAATGTAACATTCCATTATGATGTCATAATGTAACATTCCATTATGATGTCATAATGCTAAATTCCATTATGATGTCATAATGCAACATTCCATTATGATGTCATAATGTAACATTCTATTATGATGTCATAATGTAACATTCCATTATGATGTCATAATGTAACATTCCATTATGATGTCATAATGCAAAATTCCATTATGATGTCATAATGCAAAATTCCATTATGATGTCATAATGCAAAATTCCATTATGATGTCATAATGTAACATTCCATTATGATGCCATAATGCAAAATTCTATTATGATGTCATAATGCAACATTCCATTATGATGTCATAATGTAAAATTCCATTATGATGTCATAATGTAACATTCCATTATGATGTCATAATGCAAAATTCCATTATGATGTCATAATGTAAAATTCCATTATGATGTCATAATGTAACATTCCATTATGATGTCATAATGTAACATTCCATTATGATGTCATAATGCAAAATTCCATTATGATGTCATAATGCAAAATTCCATTATGATGTCATAATGTAACATTCCATAATGATGCCATAATGCAAAATTCTATTATGATGTCATAATGCAACATTCCATTATGATGTCATAATGTAACATTCTATTATGATGTCATAATGCAACATTCCATTATGATGTCATAATGTAACATTCTATTATGATGTCATAATGTAACATTCCATTATGATGTCATAATGTAACATTCCATTATGATGTCATAATGCAAAATTCCATTATGATGTCATAATGCAAAATTCCATTATGATGTTATAATTAGAGATGAGCGAACGCGTTCGTCCGAGCTTGATATTCGTGCGAATATTAGGGTGTTCGGGATGTTCGTTATTCGTAACGAACACCATGCGGTGTTCTGGTTACTTTCACTTCCTTCCCTGAGACGTTAGCGCGCTTTTCTGGCCAATTGAAAGACAGGGAAGGCATTACAACTTCCCCCTGCAACGTTTAAGCCCTATACCACCCCCCTGCTGTGAGTGGCTGGCGAGATCAGGTGTTCGCCTAATATAAAAGTCGGCCCCTCCCGCGGCTCGCCTCAGATGCCTGGTGAGTTAGATGAGGGACAGTGCTGTTTATACCGGAGCTGCTGTAGGGAAAGAATTGGTAGTTAGTGTAGGCTTCAAGACCCCCCAAAGGTCCTTATTAGGGCCACTGATAGCTGTGTGTTGGCTGCTGTTAGCAGTGGCATTTTTTTTTTCTCAAAATCGGCTCTGCAGAGCGTTGCACCTGGCATTAGGGACAGAAGTGCTGCATAGGCAGGGAGAGTGTTAGGAGTGAGTGTAGCCTTCAAGAACCTCAACGGTCCTTTCTAGGGCCATATTTATCCGTGTGCAGTACTGTCCAGGCTGCTGTTAGCTGTGCTGCATTTTTTTGGGGCTTCTCAAAATCGCCTCTGCAGAGCATTCCACCCTCCATTGATACTGCAGGGAAAGAATTGTATAGGCAGGGCCACAACACAGTTATTATTCATAGAATATACGCAGTGCTGCCTTTTGGTGGAAAAACAAGTGAAAACAAATCTATTTGTCCAGCCTCTGTCCGTCCTTACGGGCGGTGGACACGTGTGAGCTGCGTGAAAAACATTGCTAAATCATACGCACCCAGCTACGCTTTACTGCTGGCTTCGCCATTTGCTTTCCTTAATTGGGAAAAAAAATACCTGCTCTGCCAGAGTTATAATAACTCTGCTACCCTCACGTTCTGTGACACATTAGCAGGGACACAGCACAGTTATTAAACTTCTCATGTTCATTGAATATACGCAGTGCTGCCTTTTGGTGGAAAAACAAGTGAAAACAAATCTATTTGTCCAGCCTCTGTCCGTCCTTACGGGCGGTGGACACGTGTGAGCTGCGTGAAAAACATTGCTAAATCATACGCACCCAGCTACGCTTTACTGCTGGCTTCGCCATTTGCTTTCCTTAATTGGGAAAAAAAATACCTGCTCTGCCAGAGTTATAATAACTCTGCTACCCTCACGTTCTGTGACACATTAGCAGGGACACAGCACAGTTATTAAACTTCTCATGTTCATTGAATATACGCAGTGCTGCCTTTTGGTGGAAAAACAAGTGAAAACAAATCTATTTGTCCAGCCTCTGTCCGTCCTTACGGGCGGTGGACACGTGTGAGCTGCGTGAAAAACATTGCTAAATCATACGCACCCAGCTACGCTTTACTGCTGGCTTCGCCATTTGCTTTCCTTAATTGGGAAAAAAAATACCTGCTCTGCCAGAGTTATAATAACTCTGCTACCCTCACGTTCTGTGACACATTAGCAGGGACACAGCACAGTTATTAAACTTCTCATGTTCATTGAATATACGCAGTGCTGCCTTTTGGTGGAAAAACAAGTGAAAACAAATCTATTTGTCCAGCCTCTGTCCGTCCTTACGGGCGGTGGACACGTGTGAGCTGCGTGAAAAACATTGCTAAATCATACGCACCCAGCTACGCTTTACTGCTGGCTTCGCCATTTGCTTTCCTTAATTGGGAAAAAAAATACCTGCTCTGCCAGAGTTATAATAACTCTGCTACCCTCACGTTCTGTGACACATTAGCAGGGACACAGCACAGTTATTAAACTTCTCATGTTCATTGAATATACGCAGTGCTGCCTTTTGGTGGAAAAACAAGTGGAAACAAATCTATTTGTCCAGCCTCTGTCCGTCCTTACGGGCGGTGGACACGTGTGAGCTGCGTGAAAAACATTGCTAAATCATACGCACCCAGCTACGCTTTACTGCTGGCTTCGCCATTTGCTTTCCTTAATTGGGAAAAAAAATACCTGCTCTGCCAGAGTTATAATAACTCTGCTACCCTCACGTTCTGTGACACATTAGCAGGGACACAGCACAGTTATTAAACTTAGATTATTCATTCACTAGAGGCAGTGGGGCCTTTCGTTTTCCAAAAAGGGAAAAAATTATATTTGGCCTGCAGTCTTGCGCCAATTTATTTCCTGCCTGTGAAATCAAATCACTGGTAATACAGCATGCTGAGGGGTAGGGGTAGGCCTAGAGGACGTGGACGCGGCCGAGGACGCGGAGGGCCAAGTCAGGGTGTGGGCACAGGCCGAGCTCCTGATCCCGGTGTGTCGCAGCCGACTGCTGCGCGATTAGGAGAGAGGCACGTTTCTGGCGTCCCCACATTCATCGCCCAATTAATGGGTCCACGCGGGAGACGGTTATTAGAAAATGAGCAGTGTGAGCAGGTCCTGTCCTGGATGGCAGAAAGTGCTTCGAGCAACCTATCGTCAACACGCACTTCTGCGCCGTCCACTGCTGCAAATCCGAATCCTCTGTCTGCTGCTCCTCCTTCCTCCCAGCCTCCTCACTCCACTACAATGACACCTGCTCAGGAGCGGGAACACTCCCAGGAACTGTTCTCGGGCCCCTGCTTAGATTGGGCAGCAGCGGTTCCTCTCCCACCAGAGGAGTTTATCGTCACTGATGCCCAACCATTCGAAAGTTCCCGGGGTCCGAGGGAAGAGGCTGGGGACTTCCGCCAACTGTCTCAACAACTTTCTGTGGGTGAGGAGGACGATGACGATCAGACACAGTTGTCTTGCAGTGAGGTAGTAGTAAGGGCAGTAAGTCCAAGGGAGCAGCGCACAGAGGATTCGGAGGAAGAGCAGCAGGACGATGAGGTGACTGACCCCACCTGGTGTGCAACGCTTACTCAGGAGGACAGGTCTTCAGAGGGGGAGTCAAGGGCATCAGCAGGGCAGGTTGCAAGAGGCAGTGCGGTGGCCAGGGCCAGGGGTAGAGGCAGGGCCAGACCGAATAATCCACCAAGTGTTTCCCAAAGCGCCCCCTCGCGCCATGCCACCCTGCAGAGGCCGAGATGCTCTAAGGTCTGGCAGTTTTTCACAGAGACGCCTGACGACCGACGAACAGTGGTGTGCAACCTTTGTTGCGCAAAGCTCAGCCGGGGAGCCAACACCAACAGCCTCACCACCACCACCATGCGCAGACATATGATGGCCAAGCACCCCACAAGGTGGGACGAAGGCCGTTCACCGCCTCCGGTTTGCACCCCTGCCTCTCCCCCTGTGCCCCAACCTGCCACTGAGATGCAACCCCCCTCTCAGGACACAGGCACTACCGCCTCATGGCCTGCACCCACACCCTCATCTCCGCTGTCCTCGGCCCCATCCAGCAGTGTAGTTCAGCGCACCGTTCAGCTGTCGCTTGCGCAAGTGTTCGAGCGCAAGCGCAAGTACGCCGCCACGCACCCGCACGCTCAAACGTTAACCGTCCGCATAGCAAAATTCATCAGCCTTGAGATGCTGCCGTATAGGGTTGTGGAAACTGAGTCCTTCAAAAGTATCATGGAGGCGGCGGCCCCGCGCTACTCAGTTCCCAGTCGCCACTACTTTTCCCGATGTGCCGTCCCAGCCCTGCACGACCACGTCTCCCGCAACATTGTGCGCGCCCTCACCAACGCGGTTACTGCCACGGTCCACTTAACTACGGACACGTGGACAAGCACAGGCGGGCAGGGCCACTACATCTCCCTGACGGCACATTGGGTGAATTTAGTGGAGGCTGGGACAGAGTCAGAGCCTGGGACCGCTCACGTCCTACCCACCCCCAGAATTGCGGGCCCCAGCTCGGTGCTGGTATCTGCGGAGGTGTATGCTTCCTCCACTAAAGCACCCTCCTCCTCCTCCTCCTCTGTCTCGCAATCAAGATGTGTTAGCAGCAGCATGTCGCCAGCAGTCGGTGCCGCGCGGTGTGGCAGCACAGCGGTGGGCAAGCGTCAGCAGGCCGTGCTGAAACTACTCAGCTTAGGCGATAAGAGGCACACGGCCCACGAACTGCTGCAGGGTCTGACAGAGCAGACCGACCGCTGGCTTGCGCCGCTGAGCCTCCAACCGGGCATGGTCGTGTGTGACAACGGGCGTAACCTGGTGGCGGCTCTGCAGCTTGGCAGCCTCACGCACGTGCCATGCCTGGCCCACGTCTTTAATTTGGTGGTTCAGCGCTTTCTGAAAAGCTACCCACGCTTGTCAGACCTGCTCGTAAAGGCGCGCCGGCTCTGCGCACATTTCCGCAAGTCCCACACGGACGCTGCCACCCTGTGCACCCTGCAACATCACTTTAAGCTGCCAGTGCACCGACTGCTGTGCGACGTGCCCACACGGTGGAACTCTACGCTCCACATGTTGGCCAGGCTCTATGAACAACGTAGAGCTATAGTCGAATACCAACTCCAACATGGGCGGCGCAGTGGGAGTCAGCCTCCTCAATTCCTTTCAGAAGAGTGGGCCTGGTTGGCAGACATCTGCCATGTCCTTGGTAATTTTGAGGAGTCTACCCAGGTGGTGAGCGGCGATGCTACAATCATTAGCGTCACCATTCCTCTGCTATGCATCTTGAGAAATTCCCTGCAAACCATAAAGGCAGCTGCTTTGCGCTCGGAAACGGGGGCGGGGGAAGACAGTATGCCGCTGGATAGTCAGGGCACCCTCCTGTCTATTTCTCAGCGCGTACAGGAGGAGGAGGAGGAGCATGAGGAGGATGAGGAGGAGGGGGAAGAGACAGCTTGGGCCGCTGCTGACGGTACACCGGCTGATTGCCTGTCATCCTTTCAGCGTGTATGGCCTGAGGAGGAGGAGGAGGATCCTGAAAGTGATCTTCCTAGTGAAGACAGCCATGTGTTGCGTACAGGTACCCTGGCACACATGGCTGACTTCATGTTAGGATGCCTTTCTCGTGACCCTCGCGTTGCACGCATTCTGGCCACTACGGATTACTGGGTGTACACACTGCTCGATCCACGGTATAAGGAGAACCTGCCCACTCTGATTCCCGAAGAGGAAAGGGGTTCGAGAGTGTTGCTATACCACAGGACCCTTGCGGACAAGCTGATGGTAAAATTCCCAGCCGACAGCGCTAGTGGCAGAAGGCGCAGTACCGAGGGCAAGGTAGCAGGGGATGTGCGTAGATCGAGCAGCATGTACATCCCAGGCAGTGCAACAGTCTTTAAGGGCCTGGCCAGCTTTATGGCTCCCCACCAAGACTGTGTCACCGCTCCCCAGTCACGGCTGAGTCGGCGGGAGCACTGTAAAAGGATGGTGAGGGAGTACGTAGCGGATCGCACGACCATCCTTGGTGACGCCTCTGCCCCCTACAACTACTGGGTGTCGAAGCTGGACATGTGGCCTGAACTAGCGCTGTATGCCCTGGAGGTGCTTGCTTGTCCTGCGGCTAGCGTGTTGTCGGAGAGGGTGTTTATTGCGGCTGGGGGAATCATCACAGATAAGCGTAGCCGCTTGTCAACCGACAGTGCCGACAGGCTAACACTCATCAAGATAAACAAAGGCTGGATTTCCCCAGACTTCTGTTCTCCACCAGCGGACAGCAGCGATACGTAAGCAATACGTAGGCTGCACCCGGGGATGGAAGCTACGTTCTCTCTCACCATCCAAAACGGGGACATTTCTGCTTCATCAATCTGTGTCTAATATTCCTCCTCCTCCTCCTCCTGCTCCTCCTCCTGAAACCTCACGTAATCACGCTGAACGGGCAATTTTTCTTAGGGCCACAAGGCTCACTCAAATAATTTTTCAGAACAATTTTTATAAGTTTCAATGCGCTTAAAAGCATTGGAACTTTAACTTGAACCAATTTTTCGTTACACTGGGCTGCCTCCAGGCCTAGTTACCACTTAAGCCACATTAACCAAAGCGATTAATGGGTTTCACCTGCCCTCTTGGCTGGCCATGGCCAATTTTTGGGATGTACATTAGTACTGTTGATACAGCAATTTTTGTGGGCCCTCGCCTACAGTGTAATCAAATTAATTTTTAGCCCACCTGCATTACAGCTGACGTTACCTCAGCTGTGTTGGGCAATGCAATGGGATATTTTTATGTACCGCCGGTGGGTTCCAGGGAGCCACCCATGCTGTAGGTGCACACTGAGTTTTTAATACATCTGTACACTTCTAAAGAACCCGTCTGACTGGGGCATGCAGTGTGGGCCGAAGCCCACCTGTATTACGCACGACATTACTACCTCAGCTGTGTTGGGCAATGCAATGGGATATTTCTATGTACCGCCGGTGGCTTCCTGGCACCCACCCAGGCAGTGGGTCCACAGGGAGTTTAACCTACATGTGTCCACTTGTAAAGAACCCCAGTCTGACTGGGGCATGCAGTGTGGGCCGAAGCCCACCTGCATTAAGCACGACATTACTACCTCAGCTGTGTTGGGCAATGCAATGGGATATTTTTGTGTACCGCCGGTGGGTTCCAGGGAGCCACCCATGCTGTAGGTGCACACTGAGTTTTTAATACATCTGTACACTTCTAAAGAACCCGTCTGACTGGGGCATGCAGTGTGGGCCGAAGCCCACCTGTATTACGCACGACATTACTACCTCAGCTGTGTTGGGCAATGCAATGGGATATTTCTATGTACCGCCGGTGGCTTCCTGGCACCCACCCAGGCAGTGGGTCCACAGGGAGTTTAACCTACATGTGTCCACTTGTAAAGAACCCCAGTCTGACTGGGGCATGCAGTGTGGGCCGAAGCCCACCTGCATTAAGCACGACATTACTACCTCAGCTGTGTTGGGCAATGCAATGGGATATTTTTGTGTACCGCCGGTGGGTTCCAGGGAGCCACCCATGCTGTAGGTGCACACTGAGTTTTTAATACATCTGTACACTTCTAAAGAACCCGTCTGACTGGGGCATGCAGTGTGGGCCGAAGCCCACCTGTATTACGCACGACATTACTACCTCAGCTGTGTTGGGCAATGCAATGGGATATTTCTATGTACCGCCGGTGGCTTCCTGGCACCCACCCAGGCAGTGGGTCCACAGGAAGTTTAACCTACATGTGTCCACTTGTAAAGAACCCCAGTCTGACTGGGGCATGCAGTGTGGGCCGAAACCCACCTGCATTAACCCTTTCCAGTCCACTGTGTGACCTGTGAAGACATTAGGGTTTAAGGCTGTACAGCTCCGTTGTTGGTAGACGTCCGTCGGGGTTCTCTTACTGTATATTGCCAGCCTCTCTGCTGTCGGAGCCTATCCTACGTGTCAGCTCATGCAGTACTGGCTTTAGCCAGCATATAGCGCCGTTGTATAACAGCAGAAAAAGAGTAAGCCCCCTAGGAAAACCATATACAAATTGGATTGGAAAGGGTTAAGCACAACATTACTACCTCAGCTGTGTTGGGCAATGCAATGGGATATTTCTATGTACCGCCGGTGGCTTCCTGGCACCCACCCATGCTGTAGGTGCACACGGAGTTTTTACTACATCTGTACACTTATAAAGAACCCCAGTCAGACTGGGGCATGCAGTGTGGGCCGAAGCCCACCTGCATTAAGCACGACATTACTACCTCAGCTGTGTTGGGCAATGCAATGGGATATTTCTGTGTACCGCCGGTGGGTTCCAGGGAGCCACCCATGCTGTGGGTCGACAGGGACTTCACAATAGGGAGTTGTACCTGCCTGTGTCTATGAATTAAAAAGCCCGGTCTGACTGGGGCATGCAGACACCTTGACAGAATGAATAGTGTGTGGCACATAGGTTCCCCATTGCTATGCCCACGTGTGCAGCTCCTGATGGCGGTGGCACAGGATTCTATTTCTCATTGCTTCTGTACAGCATTGTGGGCTATCGCTCCGCCACTTTTAAAGAGGGTCGCTGCCTAGCCGTGCCAACCTCTGCAGTGTGTGCCTGCGGTCCCTCGTCATGGCAGACGCAATTCTAAATAGACATGAGCGTGGTGTGGCATGAGGGCAGCTGAAGGCTGCCCAGGGACACTTTGGTGTGCGCTGTGGGGGGGGAGGGGGGGCGGTTGGGCAGCATGTAACCCAGGAGAAGTGTCAGTGGAGTGTCATGCAGGCAGTGATTGTGCTTTGTTGGAGGTAGTGTGGTGCTTAGCAAAGGTATGCCATGCTAATGAGGGCTTTTCAGAAGTAAAAGTTGTTGGGAGGGGGGGGGCCCACTCTTGCCGGTATTGTGGCTTAATAGTGGGACCTGTGAACTTGAGATGCAGCCCAACACGTAGCCCCTCGCCTGCCCTATCCGTCACTGTGTCATTCCCATCACTTTCCTGAATTGCCCAGATTTTCACACATGAAAACCTTAGCGAGCATCGGCGAAATACAAAAATGTTCTGGTCGCCCATTGACTTCAATGGGGTTCGTTGTTCGAAACGAACCCTCGAGCATCACGGGAAGTTCGTTCCGAATAACGAACACCCGAACATTTTGGTGTTCGCTCATCTCTAGTTATAATGTAACATTCCATTATGATGTCATAATGCAAAATTCCATTATGATGTCATAATGCAAAATTCCATTATGATGTCATAATGTAACATTCCATTATGATGTCATAATGCAAAATTCCATTATGATGTCATAATGCAAAATTCCATTATGATGTCATAATGTAACATTCCATTATGATGTCATAATGCAAAATTCCATTATGATGTCATAATGTAAAATTCCATTATGATGTCATAATGCAAAATTCCATTATGATGTCATAATGCAAAATTCCATTATGATGTCATAATGTAACATTCCATTATGATGTCATAATGCAAAATTCCATTATGATGTCATAATGTAAAATTCCATTATGATGTCATAATTAGAGATGAGCGAACGCGTTCGTCCGAGCTTGATATTCGTGCGAATATTAGGGTGTTCGGGATGTTCGTTATTCGTAACGAACACCATGCGGTGTTCTGGTTACTTTCACTTCCTTCCCTGAGACGTTAGCGCGCTTTTCTGGCCAATTGAAAGACAGGGAAGGCATTACAACTTCCCCCTGCAACGTTTAAGCCCTATACCACCCCCCTGCTGTGAGTGGCTGGCGAGATCAGGTGTTCGCCTAATATAAAAGTCGGCCCCTCCCGCGGCTCGCCTCAGATGCCTGGTGAGTTAGATGAGGGACAGTGCTGTTTATACCGGAGCTGCTGTAGGGAAAGAATTGGTAGTTAGTGTAGGCTTCAAGACCCCCCAAAGGTCCTTATTAGGGCCACTGATAGCTGTGTGTTGGCTGCTGTTAGCAGTGGCATTTTTTTTTTCTCAAAATCGGCTCTGCAGAGCGTTGCACCTGGCATTAGGGACAGAAGTGCTGCATAGGCAGGGAGAGTGTTAGGAGTGAGTGTAGCCTTCAAGAACCTCAACGGTCCTTTCTAGGGCCATATTTATCCGTGTGCAGTACTGTCCAGGCTGCTGTTAGCTGTGCTGCATTTTTTTGGGGCTTCTCAAAATCACCTCTGCAGAGCATTCCACCCTCCATTGATACTGCAGGGAAAGAATTGTATAGGCAGGGCCACAACACAGTTATTATTCATAGAATATACGCAGTGCTGCCTTTTGGTGGAAAAACAAGTGAAAACAAATCTATTTGTCCAGCCTCTGTCCGTCCTTACGGGCGGTGGACATGTGTGAGCTGCGTGAAAAACATTGCTAAATCATACGCACCCAGCTACGCTTTACTGCTGGCTTCGCCATTTGCTTTCCTTAATTGGGAAAAAAAATACCTGCTCTGCCAGAGTTATAATAACTCTGCTACCCTCACGTTCTGTGACACATTAGCAGGGACACAGCACAGTTATTAAACTTCTCATGTTCATTGAACATACGCAGTGCTGCCTTTTGGTGGAAAAACAAGTGGAAACAAATCTATTTGTCCAGCCTCTGTCCGTCCTTACGGGCGGTGGACACGTGTGAGCTGCGTGAAAAACATTGCTAAATCATACGCACCCAGCTACGCTTTACTGCTGGCTTCGCCATTTGCTTTCCTTAATTGGGAAAAAAAATACCTGCTCTGCCAGAGTTATAATAACTCTGCTACCCTCACGTTCTGTGACACATTAGCAGGGACACAGCACAGTTATTAAACTTCTCATGTTCATTGAATATACACAGTGCTGCCTTTTGGTGGAAAAACAAGTGAAAACAAATCTATTTGTCCAGCCTCTGTCCGTCCTTACGGGCGGTGGACACGTGTGAGCTGCGTGAAAAACATTGCTAAATCATACGCACCCAGCTACGCTTTACTGCTGGCTTCGCCATTTGCTTTCCTTAATTGGGAAAAAAAATACCTGCTCTGCCAGAGTTATAATAACTCTGCTACCCTCACGTTCTGTGACACATTAGCAGGGACACAGCACAGTTATTAAACTTCTCATGTTCATTGAATATACGCAGTGCTGCCTTTTGGTGGAAAAACAAGTGAAAACAAATCTATTTGTCCAGCCTCTGTCCGTCCTTACGGGCGGTGGACACGTGTGAGCTGCGTGAAAAACATTGCTAAATCATACGCACCCAGCTACGCTTTACTGCTGGCTTCGCCATTTGCTTTCCTTAATTGGGAAAAAAAATACCTGCTCTGCCAGAGTTATAATAACTCTGCTACCCTCACGTTCTGTGACACATTAGCAGGGACACAGCACAGTTATTAAACTTCTCATGTTCATTGAATATACGCAGTGCTGCCTTTTGGTGGAAAAACAAGTGGAAACAAATCTATTTGTCCAGCCTCTGTCCGTCCTTACGGGCGGTGGACACGTGTGAGCTGCGTGAAAAACATTGCTAAATCATACGCACCCAGCTACGCTTTACTGCTGGCTTCGCCATTTGCTTTCCTTAATTGGGAAAAAAAATACCTGCTCTGCCAGAGTTATAATAACTCTGCTACCCTCACGTTCTGTGACACATTAGCAGGGACACAGCACAGTTATTAAACTTCTCATGTTCATTGAATATACGCAGTGCTGCCTTTTGGTGGAAAAACAAGTGGAAACAAATCTATTTGTCCAGCCTCTGTCCGTCCTTACGGGCGGTGGACACGTGTGAGCTGCGTGAAAAACATTGCTAAATCATACGCACCCAGCTACGCTTTACTGCTGGCTTCGCCATTTGCTTTCCTTAATTGGGAAAAAAAATACCTGCTCTGCCAGAGTTATAATAACTCTGCTACCCTCACGTTCTGTGACACATTAGCAGGGACACAGCACAGTTATTAAACTTAGATTATTCATTCACTAGAGGCAGTGGGGCCTTTCGTTTTCCAAAAAGGGAAAAAATTATATTTGGCCTGCAGTCTTGCGCCAATTTATTTCCTGCCTGTGAAATCAAATCACTGGTAATACAGCATGCTGAGGGGTAGGGGTAGGCCTAGAGGACGTGGACGCGGCCGAGGACGCGGAGGGCCAAGTCAGGGTGTGGGCACAGGCCGAGCTCCTGATCCCGGTGTGTCGCAGCCGACTGCTGCGCGATTAGGAGAGAGGCACGTTTCTGGCGTCCCCACATTCATCGCCCAATTAATGGGTCCACGCGGGAGACGGTTATTAGAAAATGAGCAGTGTGAGCAGGTCCTGTCCTGGATGGCAGAAAGTGCTTCGAGCAACCTATCGTCAACACGCAGTTCTGCGCCGTCCACTGCTGCAAATCCGAATCCTCTGTCTGCTGCTCCTCCTTCCTCCCAGCCTCCTCACTCCACTACAATGACACCTGCTCAGGAGCGGGAACACTCCCAGGAACTGTTCTCGGGCCCCTGCTTAGATTGGGCAGCAGCGGTTCCTCTCCCACCAGAGGAGTTTATCGTCACTGATGCCCAACCATTCGAAAGTTCCCGGGGTCCGAGGGAAGAGGCTGGGGACTTCCGCCAACTGTCTCAACAACTTTCTGTGGGTGAGGAGGACGATGACGATCAGACACAGTTGTCTTGCAGTGAGGTAGTAGTAAGGGCAGTAAGTCCAAGGGAGCAGCGCACAGAGGATTCGGAGGAAGAGCAGCAGGACGATGAGGTGACTGACCCCACCTGGTGTGCAACGCTTACTCAGGAGGACAGGTCTTCAGAGGGGGAGTCAAGGGCATCAGCAGGGCAGGTTGCAAGAGGCAGTGCGGTGGCCAGGGCCAGGGGTAGAGGCAGGGCCAGACCGAATAATCCACCAAGTGTTTCCCAAAGCGCCCCCTCGCGCCATGCCACCCTGCAGAGGCCGAGGTGCTCTAAGGTCTGGCAGTTTTTCACAGAGACGCCTGACGACCGACGAACAGTGGTGTGCAACCTTTGTTGCGCAAAGCTCAGCCGGGGAGCCAACACCAACAGCCTCACCACCATGCGCAGACATATGATGGCCAAGCACCCCACAAGGTGGGACGAAGGCCGTTCACCGCCTCCGGTTTGCACCCCTGCCTCTCCCCCTGTGCCCCAACCTGCCACTGAGATGCAACCCCCCTCTCAGGACACAGGCACTACCGCCTCATGGCCTGCACCCACACCCTCATCTCCGCTGTCCTCGGCCCCATCCAGCAGTGTAGTTCAGCGCACCGTTCAGCCGTCGCTTGCGCAAGTGTTCGAGCGCAAGCGCAAGTACGCCGCCACGCACCCGCACGCTCAAACGTTAACCGTCCGCATAGCAAAATTCATCAGCCTTGAGATGCTGCCGTATAGGGTTGTGGAAACTGAGTCCTTCAAAAGTATCATGGAGGCGACGGCCCCGCGCTACTCAGTTCCCAGTCGCCACTACTTTTCCCGATGTGCCGTCCCAGCCCTGCACGACCACGTCTCCCGCAACATTGTGCGCGCCCTCACCAACGCGGTTACTGCCACGGTCCACTTAACTACGGACACGTGGACAAGCACAGGCGGGCAGGGCCACTACATCTCCCTGACGGCACATTGGGTGAATTTAGTGGAGGCTGGGACAGAGTCAGAGCCTGGGACCGCTCACGTCCTACCCACCCCCAGAATTGCGGGCCCCAGCTCGGTGCTGGTATCTGCGGAGGTGTATGCTTCCTCCACTAAAGCACCCTCCTCCTCCTCCTCCTCCTCTGTCTCGCAATCAAGATGTGTTAGCAGCAGCATGTCGCCAGCAGTCGGTGTCGCGCGGTGTGGCAGCACAGCGGTGGGCAAGCGTCAGCAGGCCGTGCTGAAACTACTCAGCTTAGGCGATAAGAGGCACACGGCCCACGAACTGCTGCAGGGTCTGACAGAGCAGACCGACCGCTGGCTTGCGCCGCTGAGCCTCCAACCGGGCATGGTCGTGTGTGACAACAGGCGTAACCTGGTGGCGGCTCTGCAGCTTGGCAGCCTCACGCACGTGCCATGCCTGGCCCACGTCTTTAATTTGGTGGTTCAGCGCTTTCTGAAAAGCTACCCACGCTTGTCAGACCTGCTCGTAAAGGCGCGCCGGCTCTGCGCACATTTCCGCAAGTCCCACACGGACGCTGCCACCCTGCGCACCCTGCAACATCACTTTAAGCTGCCAGTGCACCGACTGCTGTGCGACGTGCCCACACGGTGGAACTCTACGCTCCACATGTTGGCCAGGCTCTATGAACAACGTAGAGCTATAGTCGAATACCAACTCCAACATGGGCGGCGCAGTGGGAGTCAGCCTCCTCAATTCCTTTCAGAAGAGTGGGCCTGGTTGGCAGACATCTGCCATGTCCTTGGTAATTTTGAGGAGTCTACCCAGGTGGTGAGCGGCGATGCTACAATCATTAGCGTCACCATTCCTCTGCTATGCATCTTGAGAAATTCCCTGCAAACCATAAAGGCAGCTGCTTTGCGCTCGGAAACGGGGGCGGGGGAAGACAGTATGCCGCTGGATAGTCAGGGCACCCTCCTGTCTATTTCTCAGCGCGTACAGGAGGAGGAGGAGGAGCATGAGGAGGATGAGGAGGAGGGGGAAGAGACAGCTTGGGCCGCTGCTGACGGTACACCGGCTGATTGCCTGTCATCCTTTCAGCGTGTATGGCCTGAGGAGGAGGAGGAGGAGGAGGAGGAGGATCCTGAAAGTGATCTTCCTAGTGAAGACAGCCATGTGTTGCATACAGGTACCCTGGCACACATGGCTGACTTCATGTTAGGATGCCTTTCTCGTGACCCTCGCGTTGCACGCATTCTGGCCACTACGGATTACTGGGTGTACACACTGCTCGATCCACGGTATAAGGAGAACCTGCCCACTCTGATTCCCGAAGAGGAAAGGGGTTCGAGAGTGTTGCTATACCACAGGACCCTTGCGGACAAGCTGATGGTAAAATTCCCAGCCGACAGCGCTAGTGGCAGAAGGCGCAGTACCGAGGGCAAGGTAGCAGGGGATGTGCGTAGATTGAGCAGCATGTACATCCCAGGCAGTGCAACAGTCTTTAAGGGCCTGGCCAGCTTTATGGCTCCCCACCAAGACTGTGTCACCGCTCCCCAGTCACGGCTGAGTCGGCGGGAGCACTGTAAAAGGATGGTGAGGGAGTACGTAGCGGATCGCACGACCATCCTTGGTGACGCCTCTGCCCCCTACAACTACTGGGTGTCGAAGCTGGACATGTGGCCTGAACTAGCGCTGTATGCCCTGGAGGTGCTTGCTTGTCCTGCGGCTAGCGTGTTGTCGGAGAGGGTGTTTAGTGCGGCTGGGGGAATCATCACAGATAAGCGTAGCCGCTTGTCAACCGACAGTGCCGACAGGCTAACACTCATCAAGATGAACAAAGGCTGGATTTCCCCAGACTTCTGTTCTCCACCAGCGGACAGCAGCGATACGTAAGCAATACGTAGGCTGCACCCGCGGATGGAAGCTACGTTCTCTCTCACCATCCAAAACGGGGACATTTCTGCTTCATCAATCTGTGTCTAATATTCCTCCTCCTCCTCCTCCTGCTCCTCCTCCTGAAACCTCACGTAATCACGCTGAACGGGCAATTTTTCTTAGGGCCACAAGGCTCACTCAAATAATTTTTCAGAACAATTTTTATAAGTTTCAATGCGCTTAAAAGCATTGGAACTTTAACTTGAACCAATTTTTCGTTACACTGGGCTGCCTCCAGGCCTAGTTACCACTTAAGCCACATTAACCAAAGCGATTAATGGGTTTCACCTGCCCTCTTGGCTGGCCATGGCCAATTTTTGGGATGTACATTAGTACTGTTGATACAGCAATTTTTGTGGGCCCTCGCCTACAGTGTAATCAAATTAATTTTTAGCCCACCTGCATTACAGCTGACCTTACCTCAGCTGTGTTGGGCAATGCAATGGGATATTTTTATGTACCGCCGGTGGGTTCCAGGGAGCCACCCATGCTGTAGGTGCACACTGAGTTTTTAATACATCTGTACACTTCTAAAGAACCCGTCTGACTGGGGCATGCAGTGTGGGCCGAAGCCCACCTGTATTACGCACGACATTACTACCTCAGCTGTGTTGGGCAATGCAATGGGATATTTCTATGTACCGCCGGTGGCTTCCTGGCACCCACCCAGGCAGTGGGTCCACAGGGAGTTTAACCTACATGTGTCCACTTGTAAAGAACCCCAGTCTGACTGGGGCATGCAGTGTGGGCCGAAGCCCACCTGCATTAAGCACGACATTACTACCTCAGCTGTGTTGGGCAATGCAATGGGATATTTTTGTGTACCGCCGGTGGGTTCCAGGGAGCCACCCATGCTGTAGGTGCACACTGAGTTTTTAATACATCTGTACACTTCTAAAGAACCCGTCTGACTGGGGCATGCAGTGTGGGCCGAAGCCCACCTGTATCTCGCACGACATTACTACCTCAGCTGTGTTGGGCAATGCAATGGGATATTTCTATGTACCGCCGGTGGCTTCCTGGCACCCACCCAGGCAGTGGGTCCACAGGGAGTTTAACCTACATGTGTCCACTTGTAAAGAACCCCAGTCTGACTGGGGCATGCAGTGTGGGCCGAAGCCCACCTGCATTAAGCACGACATTACTACCTCAGCTGTGTTGGGCAATGCAATGGGATATTTTTGTGTACCGCCGGTGGGTTCCAGGGAGCCACCCATGCTGTAGGTGCACACTGAGTTTTTAATACATCTGTACACTTCTAAAGAACCCGTCTGACTGGGGCATGCAGTGTGGGCCGAAGCCCACCTGTATTACGCACGACATTACTACCTCAGCTGTGTTGGGCAATGCAATGGGATATTTCTATGTACCGCCGGTGGCTTCCTGGCACCCACCCAGGCAGTGGGTCCACAGGAAGTTTAACCTACATGTGTCCACTTGTAAAGAACCCCAGTCTGACTGGGGCATGCAGTGTGGGCCGAAACCCACCTGCATTAACCCTTTCCAGTCCACTGTGTGACCTGTGAAGACATTAGGGTTTAAGGCTGTACAGCTCCGTTGTTGGTAGACGTCCGTCGGGGTTCTCTTACTGTATATTGCCAGCCTCTCTGCTGTCGGAGCCTATCCTACGTGTCAGCTCATGCAGTACTGGCTTTAGCCAGCATATAGCGCCGTTGTATAACAGCAGAAAAAGAGTAAGCCCCCTAGGAAAACCATATACAAATTGGATTGGAAAGGGTTAAGCACAACATTACTACCTCAGCTGTGTTGGGCAATGCAATGGGATATTTCTATGTACCGCCGGTGGCTTCCTGGCACCCACCCATGCTGTAGGTGCACACGGAGTTTTTACTACATCTGTACACTTATAAAGAACCCCAGTCAGACTGGGGCATGCAGTGTGGGCCGAAGCCCACCTGCATTAAGCACGACATTACTACCTCAGCTGTGTTGGGCAATGCAATGGGATATTTCTGTGTACCGCCGGTGGGTTCCAGGGAGCCACCCATGCTGTGGGTCGACAGGGACTTCACAATAGGGAGTTGTACCTGCCTGTGTCTATGAATTAAAAAGCCCGGTCTGACTGGGGCATGCAGACACCTTGACAGAATGAATAGTGTGTGGCACATAGGTTCCCCATTGCTATGCCCACGTGTGCAGCTCCTGATGGCGGTGGCACAGGATTCTATTTCTCATTGCTTCTGTACAGCATTGTGGGCTATCGCTCCGCCACTTTTAAAGAGGGTCGCTGCCTAGCCGTGCCAACCTCTGCAGTGTGTGCCTGCGGTCCCTCGTCATGGCAGACGCAATTCTAAATAGACATGAGCGTGGTGTGGCATGAGGGCAGCTGAAGGCTGCCCAGGGACACTTTGGTGTGCGCTGTGGGGGGGGAGGGGGGGCGGTTGGGCAGCATGTAACCCAGGAGAAGTGTCAGTGGAGTGTCATGCAGGCAGTGATTGTGCTTTGTTGGAGGTAGTGTGGTGCTTAGCAAAGGTATGCCATGCTAATGAGGGCTTTTCAGAAGTAAAAGTTGTTGGGAGGGGGGGGGGCCCACTCTTGCCGGTATTGTGGCTTAATAGTGGGACCTGTGAACTTGAGATGCAGCCCAACACGTAGCCCCTCGCCTGCCCTATCCGTCACTGTGTCATTCCCATCACTTTCCTGAATTGCCCAGATTTTCACACATGAAAACCTTAGCGAGCATCGGCGAAATACAAAAATGTTCTGGTCGCCCATTGACTTCAATGGGGTTCGTTGTTCGAAACGAACCCTCGAGCATCACGGGAAGTTCGTTCCGAATAACGAACACCCGAACATTTTGGTGTTCGCTCATCTCTAGTTATAATGTAACATTCCATTATGATGTCATAATGCAAAATTCCATTATGATGTCATAATGCAAAATTCCATTATGATGTCATAATGTAACATTCCATTATGATGTCATAATGCAAAATTCCATTATGATGTCATAATGCAAAATTCCATTATGATGTCATAATGTAACATTCCATTATGATGTCATAATGCAAAATTCCATTATGATGTCATAATGTAAAATTCCATTATGATGTCATAATGCAAAATTCCATTATGATGTCATAATGCAAAATTCCATTATGATGTCATAATGTAACATTCCATTATGATGTCATAATGCAAAATTCCATTATGATGTCATAATGTAAAATTCCATTATGATGTCATAATTAGAGATGAGCGAACGCGTTCGTCCGAGCTTGATATTCGTGCGAATATTAGGGTGTTCGGGATGTTCGTTATTCGTAACGAACACCATGCGGTGTTCTGGTTACTTTCACTTCCTTCCCTGAGACGTTAGCGCGCTTTTCTGGCCAATTGAAAGACAGGGAAGGCATTACAACTTCCCCCTGCAACGTTTAAGCCCTATACCACCCCCCTGCTGTGAGTGGCTGGCGAGATCAGGTGTTCGCCTAATATAAAAGTCGGCCCCTCCCGCGGCTCGCCTCAGATGCCTGGTGAGTTAGATGAGGGACAGTGCTGTTTATACCGGAGCTGCTGTAGGGAAAGAATTGGTAGTTAGTGTAGGCTTCAAGACCCCCCAAAGGTCCTTATTAGGGCCACTGATAGCTGTGTGTTGGCTGCTGTTAGCAGTGGCATTTTTTTTTTCTCAAAATCGGCTCTGCAGAGCGTTGCACCTGGCATTAGGGACAGAAGTGCTGCATAGGCAGGGAGAGTGTTAGGAGTGAGTGTAGCCTTCAAGAACCTCAACGGTCCTTTCTAGGGCCATATTTATCCGTGTGCAGTACTGTCCAGGCTGCTGTTAGCTGTGCTGCATTTTTTTGGGGCTTCTCAAAATCACCTCTGCAGAGCATTCCACCCTCCATTGATACTGCAGGGAAAGAATTGTATAGGCAGGGCCACAACACAGTTATTATTCATAGAATATACGCAGTGCTGCCTTTTGGTGGAAAAACAAGTGAAAACAAATCTATTTGTCCAGCCTCTGTCCGTCCTTACGGGCGGTGGACATGTGTGAGCTGCGTGAAAAACATTGCTAAATCATACGCACCCAGCTACGCTTTACTGCTGGCTTCGCCATTTGCTTTCCTTAATTGGGAAAAAAAATACCTGCTCTGCCAGAGTTATAATAACTCTGCTACCCTCACGTTCTGTGACACATTAGCAGGGACACAGCACAGTTATTAAACTTCTCATGTTCACTGAATATACGCAGTGCTGCCTTTTGGTGGAAAAACAAGTGGAAACAAATCTATTTGTCCAGCCTCTGTCCGTCCTTACGGGCGGTGGACACGTGTGAGCTGCGTGAAAAACATTGCTAAATCATACGCACCCAGCTACGCTTTACTGCTGGCTTCGCCATTTGCTTTCCTTAATTGGGAAAAAAAATACCTGCTCTGCCAGAGTTATAATAACTCTGCTACCCTCACGTTCTGTGACACATTAGCAGGGACACAGCACAGTTATTAAACTTCTCATGTTCATTGAATATACACAGTGCTGCCTTTTGGTGGAAAAACAAGTGAAAACAAATCTATTTGTCCAGCCTCTGTCCGTCCTTACGGGCGGTGGACACGTGTGAGCTGCGTGAAAAACATTGCTAAATCATACGCACCCAGCTACGCTTTACTGCTGGCTTCGCCATTTGCTTTCCTTAATTGGGAAAAAAAATACCTGCTCTGCCAGAGTTATAATAACTCTGCTACCCTCACGTTCTGTGACACATTAGCAGGGACACAGCACAGTTATTAAACTTCTCATGTTCATTGAATATACGCAGTGCTGCCTTTTGGTGGAAAAACAAGTGAAAACAAATCTATTTGTCCAGCCTCTGTCCGTCCTTACGGGCGGTGGACACGTGTGAGCTGCGTGAAAAACATTGCTAAATCATACGCACCCAGCTACGCTTTACTGCTGGCTTCGCCATTTGCTTTCCTTAATTGGGAAAAAAAATACCTGCTCTGCCAGAGTTATAATAACTCTGCTACCCTCACGTTCTGTGACACATTAGCAGGGACACAGCACAGTTATTAAACTTCTCATGTTCATTGAATATACGCAGTGCTGCCTTTTGGTGGAAAAACAAGTGGAAACAAATCTATTTGTCCAGCCTCTGTCCGTCCTTACGGGCGGTGGACACGTGTGAGCTGCGTGAAAAACATTGCTAAATCATACGCACCCAGCTACGCTTTACTGCTGGCTTCGCCATTTGCTTTCCTTAATTGGGAAAAAAAATACCTGCTCTGCCAGAGTTATAATAACTCTGCTACCCTCACGTTCTGTGACACATTAGCAGGGACACAGCACAGTTATTAAACTTCTCATGTTCATTGAATATACGCAGTGCTGCCTTTTGGTGGAAAAACAAGTGGAAACAAATCTATTTGTCCAGCCTCTGTCCGTCCTTACGGGCGGTGGACACGTGTGAGCTGCGTGAAAAACATTGCTAAATCATACGCACCCAGCTACGCTTTACTGCTGGCTTCGCCATTTGCTTTCCTTAATTGGGAAAAAAAATACCTGCTCTGCCAGAGTTATAATAACTCTGCTACCCTCACGTTCTGTGACACATTAGCAGGGACACAGCACAGTTATTAAACTTAGATTATTCATTCACTAGAGGCAGTGGGGCCTTTCGTTTTCCAAAAAGGGAAAAAATTATATTTGGCCTGCAGTCTTGCGCCAATTTATTTCCTGCCTGTGAAATCAAATCACTGGTAATACAGCATGCTGAGGGGTAGGGGTAGGCCTAGAGGACGTGGACGCGGCCGAGGACGCGGAGGGCCAAGTCAGGGTGTGGGCACAGGCCGAGCTCCTGATCCCGGTGTGTCGCAGCCGACTGCTGCGCGATTAGGAGAGAGGCACGTTTCTGGCGTCCCCACATTCATCGCCCAATTAATGGGTCCACGCGGGAGACGGTTATTAGAAAATGAGCAGTGTGAGCAGGTCCTGTCCTGGATGGCAGAAAGTGCTTTGAGCAACCTATCGTCAACACGCAGTTCTGCGCCGTCCACTGCTGCAAATCCGAATCCTCTGTCTGCTGCTCCTCCTTCCTCCCAGCCTCCTCACTCCACTACAATGACACCTGCTCAGGAGCGGGAACACTCCCAGGAACTGTTCTCGGGCCCCTGCTTAGATTGGGCAGCAGCGGTTCCTCTCCCACCAGAGGAGTTTATCGTCACTGATGCCCAACCATTCGAAAGTTCCCGGGGTCCGAGGGAAGAGGCTGGGGACTTCCGCCAACTGTCTCAACAACTTTCTGTGGGTGAGGAGGACGATGACGATCAGACACAGTTGTCTTGCAGTGAGGTAGTAGTAAGGGCAGTAAGTCCAAGGGAGCAGCGCACAGAGGATTCGGAGGAAGAGCAGCAGGACGATGAGGTGACTGACCCCACCTGGTGTGCAACGCTTACTCAGGAGGACAGGTCTTCAGAGGGGGAGTCAAGGGCATCAGCAGGGCAGGTTGCAAGAGGCAGTGCGGTGGCCAGGGCCAGGGGTAGAGGCAGGGCCAGACCGAATAATCCACCAAGTGTTTCCCAAAGCGCCCCCTCGCGCCATGCCACCCTGCAGAGGCCGAGGTGCTCTAAGGTCTGGCAGTTTTTCACAGAGACGCCTGACGACCGACGAACAGTGGTGTGCAACCTTTGTTGCGCAAAGCTCAGCCGGGGAGCCAACACCAACAGCCTCACCACCATGCGCAGACATATGATGGCCAAGCACCCCACAAGGTGGGACGAAGGCCGTTCACCGCCTCCGGTTTGCACCCCTGCCTCTCCCCCTGTGCCCCAACCTGCCACTGAGATGCAACCCCCCTCTCAGGACACAGGCACTACCGCCTCATGGCCTGCACCCACACCCTCATCTCCGCTGTCCTCGGCCCCATCCAGCAGTGTAGTTCAGCGCACCGTTCAGCCGTCGCTTGCGCAAGTGTTCGAGCGCAAGCGCAAGTACGCCGCCACGCACCCGCACGCTCAAACGTTAACCGTCCGCATAGCAAAATTCATCAGCCTTGAGATGCTGCCGTATAGGGTTGTGGAAACTGAGTCCTTCAAAAGTATCATGGAGGCGGCGGCCCCGCGCTACTCAGTTCCCAGTCGCCACTACTTTTCCCGATGTGCCGTCCCAGCCCTGCACGACCACGTCTCCCGCAACATTGTGCGCGCCCTCACCAACGCGGTTACTGCCACGGTCCACTTAACTACGGACACGTGGACAAGCACAGGCGGGCAGGGCCACTACATCTCCCTGACGGCACATTGGGTGAATTTAGTGGAGGCTGGGACAGAGTCAGAGCCTGGGACCGCTCACGTCCTACCCACCCCCAGAATTGCGGGCCCCAGCTCGGTGCTGGTATCTGCGGAGGTGTATGCTTCCTCCACTAAAGCACCCTCCTCCTCCTCCTCCTCCTCTGTCTCGCAATCAAGATGTGTTAGCAGCAGCATGTCGCCAGCAGTCGGTGTCGCGCGGTGTGGCAGCACAGCGGTGGGCAAGCGTCAGCAGGCCGTGCTGAAACTACTCAGCTTAGGCGATAAGAGGCACACGGCCCACGAACTGCTGCAGGGTCTGACAGAGCAGACCGACCGCTGGCTTGCGCCGCTGAGCCTCCAACCGGGCATGGTCGTGTGTGACAACAGGCGTAACCTGGTGGCGGCTCTGCAGCTTGGCAGCCTCACGCACGTGCCATGCCTGGCCCACGTCTTTAATTTGGTGGTTCAGCGCTTTCTGAAAAGCTACCCACGCTTGTCAGACCTGCTCGTAAAGGCGCGCCGGCTCTGCGCACATTTCCGCAAGTCCCACACGGACGCTGCCACCCTGCGCACCCTGCAACATCACTTTAAGCTGCCAGTGCACCGACTGCTGTGCGACGTGCCCACACGGTGGAACTCTACGCTCCACATGTTGGCCAGGCTCTATGAACAACGTAGAGCTATAGTCGAATACCAACTCCAACATGGGCGGCGCAGTGGGAGTCAGCCTCCTCAATTCCTTTCAGAAGAGTGGGCCTGGTTGGCAGACATCTGCCATGTCCTTGGTAATTTTGAGGAGTCTACCCAGGTGGTGAGCGGCGATGCTACAATCATTAGCGTCACCATTCCTCTGCTATGCATCTTGAGAAATTCCCTGCAAACCATAAAGGCAGCTGCTTTGCGCTCGGAAACGGGGGCGGGGGAAGACAGTATGCCGCTGGATAGTCAGGGCACCCTCCTGTCTATTTCTCAGCGCGTACAGAAGGAGGAGGAGGAGCATGAGGAGGATGAGGAGGAGGGGGAAGAGACAGCTTGGGCCGCTGCTGACGGTACACCGGCTGATTGCCTGTCATCCTTTCAGCGTGTATGGCCTGAGGAGGAGGAGGAGGAGGAGGAGGATCCTGAAAGTGATCTTCCTAGTGAAGACAGCCATGTGTTGCATACAGGTACCCTGGCACACATGGCTGACTTCATGTTAGGATGCCTTTCTCGTGACCCTCGCGTTGCACGCATTCTGGCCACTACGGATTACTGGGTGTACACACTGCTCGATCCACGGTATAAGGAGAACCTGCCCACTCTGATTCCCGAAGAGGAAAGGGGTTCGAGAGTGTTGCTATACCACAGGACCCTTGCGGACAAGCTGATGGTAAAATTCCCAGCCGACAGCGCTAGTGGCAGAAGGCGCAGTACCGAGGGCAAGGTAGCAGGGGATGTGCGTAGATTGAGCAGCATGTACATCCCAGGCAGTGCAACAGTCTTTAAGGGCCTGGCCAGCTTTATGGCTCCCCACCAAGACTGTGTCACCGCTCCCCAGTCACGGCTGAGTCGGCGGGAGCACTGTAAAAGGATGGTGAGGGAGTACGTAGCGGATCGCACGACCATCCTTGGTGACGCCTCTGCCCCCTACAACTACTGGGTGTCGAAGCTGGACATGTGGCCTGAACTAGCGCTGTATGCCCTGGAGGTGCTTGCTTGTCCTGCGGCTAGCGTGTTGTCGGAGAGGGTGTTTAGTGCGGCTGGGGGAATCATCACAGATAAGCGTAGCCGCTTGTCAACCGACAGTGCCGACAGGCTAACACTCATCAAGATGAACAAAGGCTGGATTTCCCCAGACTTCTGTTCTCCACCAGCGGACAGCAGCGATACGTAAGCAATACGTAGGCTGCACCCGCGGATGGAAGCTACGTTCTCTCTCACCATCCAAAACGGGGACATTTCTGCTTCATCAATCTGTGTCTAATATTCCTCCTCCTCCTCCTCCTGCTCCTCCTCCTGAAACCTCACGTAATCACGCTGAACGGGCAATTTTTCTTAGGGCCACAAGGCTCACTCAAATAATTTTTCAGAACAATTTTTATAAGTTTCAATGCGCTTAAAAGCATTGGAACTTTAACTTGAACCAATTTTTCGTTACACTGGGCTGCCTCCAGGCCTAGTTACCACTTAAGCCACATTAACCAAAGCGATTAATGGGTTTCACCTGCCCTCTTGGCTGGCCATGGCCAATTTTTGGGATGTACATTAGTACTGTTGATACAGCAATTTTTGTGGGCCCTCGCCTACAGTGTAATCAAATTAATTTTTAGCCCACCTGCATTACAGCTGACCTTACCTCAGCTGTGTTGGGCAATGCAATGGGATATTTTTATGTACCGCCGGTGGGTTCCAGGGAGCCACCCATGCTGTAGGTGCACACTGAGTTTTTAATACATCTGTACACTTCTAAAGAACCCGTCTGACTGGGGCATGCAGTGTGGGCCGAAGCCCACCTGTATTACGCACGACATTACTACCTCAGCTGTGTTGGGCAATGCAATGGGATATTTCTATGTACCGCCGGTGGCTTCCTGGCACCCACCCAGGCAGTGGGTCCACAGGGAGTTTAACCTACATGTGTCCACTTGTAAAGAACCCCAGTCTGACTGGGGCATGCAGTGTGGGCCGAAGCCCACCTGCATTAAGCACGACATTACTACCTCAGCTGTGTTGGGCAATGCAATGGGATATTTTTGTGTACCGCCGGTGGGTTCCAGGGAGCCACCCATGCTGTAGGTGCACACTGAGTTTTTAATACATCTGTACACTTCTAAAGAACCCGTCTGACTGGGGCATGCAGTGTGGGCCGAAGCCCACCTGTATTACGCACGACATTACTACCTCAGCTGTGTTGGGCAATGCAATGGGATATTTCTATGTACCGCCGGTGGCTTCCTGGCACCCACCCAGGCAGTGGGTCCACAGGGAGTTTAACCTACATGTGTCCACTTGTAAAGAACCCCAGTCTGACTGGGGCATGCAGTGTGGGCCGAAGCCCACCTGCATTAAGCACGACATTACTACCTCAGCTGTGTTGGGCAATGCAATGGGATATTTTTGTGTACCGCCGGTGGGTTCCAGGGAGCCACCCATGCTGTAGGTGCACACTGAGTTTTTAATACATCTGTACACTTCTAAAGAACCCGTCTGACTGGGGCATGCAGTGTGGGCCGAAGCCCACCTGTATTACGCACGACATTACTACCTCAGCTGTGTTGGGCAATGCAATGGGATATTTCTATGTACCGCCGGTGGCTTCCTGGCACCCACCCAGGCAGTGGGTCCACAGGGAGTTTAACCTACATGTGTCCACTTGTAAAGAACCCCAGTCTGACTGGGGCATGCAGTGTGGGCCGAAACCCACCTGCATTAACCCTTTCCAGTCCACTGTGTGACCTGTGAAGACATTAGGGTTTAAGGCTGTACAGCTCCGTTGTTGGTAGACGTCCGTCGGGGTTCTCTTACTGTATATTGCCAGCCTCTCTGCTGTCGGAGCCTATCCTACGTGTCAGCTCATGCAGTACTGGCTTTAGCCAGCATATAGCGCCGTTGTATAACAGCAGAAAAAGAGTAAGCCCCCTAGGAAAACCATATACAAATTGGATTGGAAAGGGTTAAGCACAACATTACTACCTCAGCTGTGTTGGGCAATGCAATGGGATATTTCTATGTACCGCCGGTGGCTTCCTGGCACCCACCCATGCTGTAGGTGCACACGGAGTTTTTACTACATCTGTACACTTATAAAGAACCCCAGTCAGACTGGGGCATGCAGTGTGGGCCGAAGCCCACCTGCATTAAGCACGACATTACTACCTCAGCTGTGTTGGGCAATGCAATGGGATATTTCTGTGTACCGCCGGTGGGTTCCAGGGAGCCACCCATGCTGTGGGTCGACAGGGACTTCACAATAGGGAGTTGTACCTGCCTGTGTCTATGAATTAAAAAGCCCGGTCTGACTGGGGCATGCAGACACCTTGACAGAATGAATAGTGTGTGGCACATAGGTTCCCCATTGCTATGCCCACGTGTGCAGCTCCTGATGGCGGTGGCACAGGATTCTATTTCTCATTGCTTCTGTACAGCATTGTGGGCTATCGCTCCGCCACTTTTAAAGAGGGTCGCTGCCTAGCCGTGCCAACCTCTGCAGTGTGTGCCTGCGGTCCCTCGTCATGGCAGACGCAATTCTAAATAGACATGAGCGTGGTGTGGCATGAGGGCAGCTGAAGGCTGCCCAGGGACACTTTGGTGTGCGCTGTGGGGGGGGAGGGGGGGCGGTTGGGCAGCATGTAACCCAGGAGAAGTGTCAGTGGAGTGTCATGCAGGCAGTGATTGTGCTTTGTTGGAGGTAGTGTGGTGCTTAGCAAAGGTATGCCATGCTAATGAGGGCTTTTCAAAAGTAAAAGTTGTTGGGAGGGGGGGGGGCCCACTCTTGCCGGTATTGTGGCTTAATAGTGGGACCTGTGAACTTGAGATGCAGCCCAACACGTAGCCCCTCGCCTGCCCTATCCGTCACTGTGTCATTCCCATCACTTTCCTGAATTGCCCAGATTTTCACACATGAAAACCTTAGCGAGCATCGGCGAAATACAAAAATGTTCTGGTCGCCCATTGACTTCAATGGGGTTCGTTGTTCGAAACGAACCCTCGAGCATCACGGGAAGTTCGTTCCGAATAACGAACACCCGAACATTTTGGTGTTCGCTCATCTCTAGTCATAATGTAACATTCCATTATGATGTCATAATGCAAAATTCCATTATGATGTCATAATGTAAAATTTCATTATGATGTCATAATGTAACATTCCATTATGATGTCATAATGCAAAATTCCATTATGATGTCATAATGTAACATTCCATTATGATGTCATAATGTAACATTCCATTATGATGTCATAATGTAAAATTCCATTATGATGTCATAATGCAAAATTCCATTATTATGTCATAATGTAACATTCCATTATGATGTCATAATGTAAAATTCCATTATGATGTCATAATGTAAAACTCCATTATGATGTCATAATGTAAAATTCCATTATGATGTCATAATGCAAAATTCCATTATGATGTCATAATGCAAAATTCCATAATGATATCATAATGCAAAACTCCATTATGATGTCATAATGCAAAGTTCCATTATGATGTCATAATGCAAAATTCCATTATGATGTCATAATGCAACATTCCATTATGATGTCATAATGTAAAATTCCATTATGATGTCATAGTGTTAAATTCCATTATGATGTCATAATGCAAAATTCCATTATGATGTCATAATGTAAAACTCCATAATGATGTCATAATGCAAAATTCTATTATGATGTCATAATGTAAAACTCCATTATGATGTCATAATATAAAATTCCATTATGATGTCATAATGTAACATTCCATTATGATGTCATAATGCAAAATTGCATTATGATATCATAATGCAAAATTCCATTATGATGTCATAATGTAACATTCCATTATGATGTCATAATGCAAAATTCCATTATGATGTCATAATGTAAAATTCCATTATGATGTCATAATGTAACGTTCCATTATAATGTCATAATGCAAAATTCCATTATGATGTCATAATGTAAAATTCCATTATGATGTCATAATGTAAAATGCCATTATGATGTCATAATGTAAAATTCCATTATGATGTCATAATGTAACATTCCATTATGATGTCATAATGTAAAACTCCATTATGATGTCATAATGTAAAATTCCATTATGATGTCATAATGCAAAATTCCATTATGATGTCATAATGCAAAATTCCATTATGATGTCATAATGCAAAATTCCATAATGATATCATAATGCAAAACTCCATTATGATGTCATAATGTAAAATTCCATTATGATGTCATAATGTAAAATTCCATTATGATGTCATAATGCAACATTCCATTATGATGTCATAATGCAAAATTCCATTATGATGTCATAATGTAAAATTCCATTATGATGTCATAATGCAAAATTCCACTATGATGTCATAATGTAAAATTCCATTATGATGTCATAATGCAAAATTCCATTATGATGTCATAATGCAAAATTCCATAATGATGTCATAATGTAAAATTCCATTATGATGTCATAATGCAAAATTCCATAATGATGTCATAATGTTAAACTCCATTATGATGTCATAATGCAAAATTCCATTATGATGTCATAATGTTAAACTCCATTATGATGTCATAATGTAAAATTCCATTATGATGTCATAATTTAAAACTCCATTTTGATGTCGTAATGTACAATTCCATTATGATGTTATAATGCAAAATTCTGTTATGATGTCATAATGCAAAATTCCATTATGATGTCATAATGTAACATTCCATTATGATGTCATAATGTAAAATTCCATTATGATGTCATAATGTAAAATTCCATTATGATGTCATAATGCAAAATTCCATTATGATGTCATAATGTAAAATTCCATTATGATGTCATAATGGAAAATTCCATTATGATGTCATAATGTAAAATTCCATTATGATGTCATAATGTAAAACTCCATTATGATGTCATAATGTAAAATTCCATTATGATGTCATAATTTAAAACTCCATTATGATGTCATAATGTAAAATTCCATTATGATGTTATAATGCAAAATTCCATTATGATGTCATAATGTAACATTGCATTATGATGTCATAATGCAACATTCCATTATGATGTCATAATGCAAAATTCCATTATGATGTCATAATGTAAAATTCCATTATGATGTCATAATGTAACATTCCATTATAATGTCATAATGCAACATTCCATTATGATGTCATAATGTGAAATTCCATTATGATGTCATAATGTAAAATTCCATTATAATGTCATAATGCAACATTCCATTATGATGTCATAATGCAAAATTCCATTATGATGTCATAATGTAACATTCCATTATGATGTCATAATGTAACATTCCATTATGATGTCATAATGCAAAATTCCATTATGATGTCATAATGTAACATTCCATTATGATGTCATAATGCAAAATTCCATTATGATGTCATAATGCAAAATTCCATTATGATGTAATAATGTAACATTCCATTATGATGTCATAATGCAAAATTCCATTATGATGTCATAATGCAAAATTCCATTATGATGTCATAATGTAACATTCCATTATGATGTCATAATGCAAAATTCCATTATGATGTCATAATGTAACATTCCATTATGATGTCATAATGTAACATTCCATTATGATGTCATAATGTAACATTCCATTATGATGTCATATTGTAAAATTCCATTATGATGTCATAATGCAAAATTCCATTATGATGTCATAATGTAAAATTCCATTATGATGTCATAATGCAAAATTCCTTTATGATGTCATAATGCAAAATTCCATTATGATGTCATAATGTAAAATTCCATTATGATGTCATAATGTAAAACTCCATTATGATGTCATAATGTAAAATGCCATTATGATGTCATAATGTAACATTCCATTATGATGTCATAATGTAAAATTCCATTATGATGTCATAATGTAAAATTCCATTTTGATGTCATAATGTAACATTCCATTATGATGTCATAATGTAACATCCCATTATGATGTCATAATGCAAAATTTCATTATGATGTCATAATGTAACATTCCATTATGATGTCATAATGCAAAATTCCATTATGAAGTCATAATGTATCATTCCATTATGATGTCATAATGTAAAATTCCATTATGATGTCATAATGTAACATTCCATTATGATGTCATAATGCAAAATTCCATTATGATGTCATAATGCAAAATTCCATTATGATGTCATAATGTAAAATTCCATTATGATGTCATAATGTAAAACTCCATTATGATGTCATAATGTAAAATTCCATTATGATGTCATAATGCAAAATTCCATTATGATGTCATAATGCAAAATTCCATTATGATGTCATAATGTAAAACTCTATTATGATGTCATAATGTAAAATTCCATTATGATGTCATAATGTAAAATTCCATTATGATGTCATAATGCAAAATTCCATTATGATGTCATAATGCAAAATTCCACTATGATGTCATAATGTAACATTCCATTATGATGTCATAATGCAAAATTCCATTATGATGTCATAATGTTAAACTCCATTATGATGTCATAATGTAAAATTCCATTATGATGTCATAATGTAAAACTCCATTATGATGTCATAATGTAAAATTCCATTATGATGTCATAATTTAAAGCTCCATTATGATGTCATAATGTAACATTCCATTATGATGTTATAATGCAAAATTCTGTTATGATGTCAAAATGCAAAACTCCATTATGATGTCATAATGTAACATTCCATTATGATGTCATAATGTTAAATTCCATTATGATGTCATAATGTAAAATTCCATTATAATGTCATAATGCAACATTCCATTATGATGTCATAATGCAAAATTCCATTATGATGTCATAATGTAAAATTCCATTATGATGTCATAATGTAACATTCCATTATGATGTCATAATGCAAAATTCCATTATGATGTCATAATGTAACATTCCATTATGATGTCATAATGCAAAATTCCATTATGATGTCATAATGCAAAATTCCATTATGATGTCATAATGTAAAATTCCATTATGATGTCATAATGTAACATTCCATTATGATGTCATAATGTAAAATTCCATTATGATGTCATAATGTAACATTCCATTATGATGTCATAATGCAAAATTCCATTATGATGTCATAATGCAAAATTCCATTATGATGTCATAATGTAAAATTCCATTATGATGTCATAATGTAAAACTCCATTATGATGTCATAATGTAAAATTCCATTATGATGTCATAATGTAAAACTCTATTATGATGTCATAATGTAAAATTCCATTATGATGTCATAATGTAAAATTCCATTATGATGTCATAATGCAAAATTCCATTATGATGTCATAATGCAAAACTCCATTATGATGTCATAATGTAAAATTCCATTATGATGTCATAATGTAACATTCCATTATGATGTCATAATGCAAAATTCCATTATGATGTCATAATGTAACATTCCATTATGATTTCATAATGCAACATTCCATTATGATGTCATAATACAAAATTCCATTATGATGTCATAATGTAACATTCCATTATGATGTCATAATGCAACATTCCATTATGATGTCATAATGTAAAATTCCAGTATGATGTCATAATGTAAAATTCCATTATGATGTCATAATGCAACATTCCATTATGATGTCATAATGCAAAATTCCATTATGATGTCATAATGTTTAATTCCATTATGATGTCATAATGTAACATTCCATTATGATGTCATAATGCAAAATTCCATTATGATGTCATAATGTAACATTCCATTATGATGTCATAATGCAAAATTCCATTATGATGTCATAATGTAAAATTCCATTATGATGTCATAATGTAAAATTCCATTATGATGTCATAATGCAAAATTCCATTTTGATGTCATAATGTAAAATTTCATTATGATGTCATAATGTAACATTCCATTATGATGTCATAATGCAAAATTCCATTATGATGTCATAATGTAACATTCCATTATGATGTCATAATGTAACATTCCATTATGATGTCATAATGTAAAATTCCATTATGATGTCATAATGCAAAATTCCATTATGATGTCATAATGTAACATTCCATTATGATGTCATAATGTAAAATTCCATTATGATGTCATAATGTAAAACTCCATTATGATGTCATAATGTAAAATTCCATTATGATGTCATAATGCAAAATTCCATTATGATGTCATAATGCAAAATTCCATAATGATATCATAATGCAAAACTCCATTATGATGTCATAATGTAAAATTCCATTATGATGTCATAATGTAAAATTCCATTATGATGTCATAATGCCAAATTCCATTATGATGTCATAATGCAAAATTCCATTATGATGTCATAATGTAAAATTCCATTATGATGTCATAATGCAAAATTCCACTATGATGTCATAATGTAAAATTCCATTATGATGTCATAATGCAAAATTCCATTATGATGTCATAATGCAAAATTCCATAATGATGTCATAATGTAAAACTCCATTATGATGTCATAATGCAAAATTCCATTATGATGTCATAATGTTAAACTCCATTATGATGTCATAATGCAAAATTCCATTATGATGTCATAATGTAAAATTCCATTATGATGTCATAATGTAAAATTCCATTATGATGTCATAATTTAAAACTCCATTTTGATGTCGTAATGTAAAATTCCATTATGATGTTATAATGCAAAATTCTGTTATGATGTCATAATGCAAAATTCCATTATGATGTCATAATGTAAAATTCCATTATGATGTCATAATGCAAAATTCCATTATGATGTCATAATGGAAAATTCCATTATGATGTCATAATGGAAAATTCCATTATGATGTCATAATGTAAAATTCCATTATGATGTCATAATGTAAAACTCCATTATGATGTCATAATGTAAAATTCCATTATGATGTCATAATTTAAAACTCCATTATGATGTCATAATGTAAAATTCCATTATGATGTTATAATGCAAAATTCCATTATGATGTCATAATGTAACATTGCATTATGATGTCATAATGCAACATTCCATTATGATGTCATAATGCAAAATTCCATTATGATGTCATAATGTAAAATTCCATTATGATGTCATAATGTAACATTCCATTATGATGTCATAATGCAAAATTCCATTATGATGTCATAATGCAAAATTCCATTATGATGTCATAATGTAACATTCCATTATGATGTCATAATGTAAAATTCCATTATGATGTCATAATGCAAAATTCCATTATGATGTCATAATGTAACATTGCATTATGATGTCATAATGCAACATTCCATTATGATGTCATAATGCAAAATTCCATTATGATGTCATAATGTAACATTCCATTATGATGTCATAATGCAAAATTCCATTATGATGTCATAATGCAAAATTCCATTATGATGTCATAATGTAAAATTCCATTATGATGTCATAATGTAACATTCCATTATGATGTCATAATGTAAAATTCCATTATGATGTCATAATGTAACATTCCATTATGATGTCATAATGCAAAATTCCATTATGATGTCATAATGCAAAATTCCATTATGATGTCATAATGTAAAATTCCATTATGATGTCATAATGTAAAACTCCATTATGATGTCATAATGTAAAATTCCATTATGATGTCATAATGTAAAACTCTATTATGATGTCATAATGTAAAATTCCTATATGATGTCATAATGTAAAATTCCATTATGATGTCATAATGCAAAATTCCATTATGATGTCATAATGCAAAACTCCATTATGATGTCATAATGTAAAATTCCATTATGATGTCATAATGCAAAATTCCATTATGATGTCATAATGCAAAATTCCATTAGGATGTCATAATGTAAAATTCCATTATGATGTCATAATGCAAAATTCCATTATGATGTCATAATTTAAAACTCCATTATGATGTCATAATGTAAAATTCCATTATGATGTTATAATGTAAAATTCCATTATGATGTCATAATGTAACATTGCATTATGATGTCATAATGCAAAATTCCATTATGATGTCATAATGCAAAATTCCATTATGATGTCATAATGTAACATTCCATTATGATGTCATAATGCAAAATTCCATTATGATGTCATAATGTAACATTCCATTATGATTTCATAATGCAACATTCCATTATGATGTCATAATACAAAATTCCATTATGATGTCATAATGTAACATTCCATTATGATGTCATAATGCAACATTCCATTATGATGTCATAATGTAAAATTCCAGTATGATGTCATAATGTAAAATTCCATTATGATGTCATAATGCAACATTCCATTATGATGTCATAATGCAAAATTCCATTATGATGTCATAATGTTTAATTCCATTATGATGTCATAATGTAACATTCCATTATGATGTCATAATGCAAAATTCCATTATGATGTCATAATGTAACATTCCATTATGATGTCATAATGCAAAATTCCATTATGATGTCATAATGTAAAATTCCATTATGATGTCATAATGTAAAATTCCATTATGATGTCATAATGCAAAATTCCATTTTGATGTCATAATGTAAAATTTCATTATGATGTCATAATGTAACATTCCATTATGATGTCATAATGCAAAATTCCATTATGATGTCATAATGTAACATTCCATTATGATGTCATAATGTAACATTCCATTATGATGTCATAATGTAAAATTCCATTATGATGTCATAATGCAAAATTCCATTATGATGTCATAATGTAACATTCCATTATGATGTCATAATGTAAAATTCCATTATGATGTCATAATGTAAAACTCCATTATGATGTCCTAATGTAAAATTCCATTATGATGTCATAATGCAAAATTCCATTATGATGTCATAATGCAAAATTCCATAATGATATCATAATGCAAAACTCCATTATGATGTCATAATGTAAAATTCCATTATGATGTCATAATGTAAAATTCCATTATGATGTCATAATGCCAAATTCCATTATGATGTCATAATGCAAAATTCCATTATGATGTCATAATGTAAAATTCCATTATGATGTCATAATGCAAAATTCCACTATGATGTCATAATGTAAAATTCCATTATGATGTCATAATGCAAAATTCCATTATGATGTCATAATGCAAAATTCCATAATGATGTCATAATGTAAAACTCCATTATGATGTCATAATGCAAAATTCCATTATGATGTCATAATGTTAAACTCCATTATGATGTCATAATGCAAAATTCCATTATGATGTCATAATGTAAAATTCCATTATGATGTCATAATGTAAAATTCCATTATGATGTCATAATTTAAAACTCCATTTTGATGTCGTAATGTAAAATTCCATTATGATGTTATAATGCAAAATTCTGTTATGATGTCATAATGCAAAATTCCATTATGATGTCATAATGTAAAATTCCATTATGATGTCATAATGCAAAATTCCATTATGATGTCATAATGGAAAATTCCATTATGATGTCATAATGGAAAATTCCATTATGATGTCATAATGTAAAATTCCATTATGATGTCATAATGTAAAACTCCATTATGATGTCATAATGTAAAATTCCATTATGATGTCATAATTTAAAACTCCATTATGATGTCATAATGTAAAATTCCATTATGATGTTATAATGCAAAATTCCATTATGATGTCATAATGTAACATTGCATTATGATGTCATAATGCAACATTCCATTATGATGTCATAATGCAAAATTCCATTATGATGTCATAATGTAAAATTCCATTATGATGTCATAATGTAACATTCCATTATGATGTCATAATGCAACATTCCATTATGATGTCATAATGTAAAATTCCATTATGATGTCATAATGTAAAATTCCATTATAATGTCATAATGCAACATTCCATTATGATGTCATAATGCAAAATTCCATTATGATGTCATAATGTAAAATTCCATTATGATGTCATAATGTAACATTCCATTATGATGTCATAATGCAAAATTCCATTATGATGTCATAATGTAACATTCCATTATGATGTCATAATGCAAAATTCCATTATGATGTCATAATGCAAAATTCCATTATGATGTCATAATGTAACATTCCATTATGATGTCATAATGCAAAATTCCATTATGATGTCATAATGTAAAATTCCATTATGATGCCATAATGTAAAATTCCATTATGATGTCATAATGCAAAATTCCATTATGATGTCATAATGTAACATTCCATTATGATGTCATAATGTAACATTCCATTATGATGTCATAATGCAAAATTCCATTATGATGTCATAATGTAACATTCCATTATGATGTCATAATGCAAAATTCCATTATGATGTCATAATGTAACATTCCATTATGATGTCATAATGCAAAATTCCATTATTATTAACTAAACCTAACCCTAACCCCAACCCCAACCCTAAACCTAACCCTAAACACTAACCCTAAACCTAACCCTAACCCCAACCCCAACCCTAACCCTAAACACTAACCCTAAACCTAACCCTATACCTAACCCTAAACCTAACCCTAAACCCTAACCCCGTGCTGCTTAAGTGTAGTGTGTAGTGCATGTCTGTTTAACTGTAGTGTGTAGTGCACACGGCTGCTGAAGGCAATCCGCATGCACGCTGTGTAGTCACGTGGTGCCGATTCCAGCCAGCTGATTGGCTAATACGCCGCGCCGGAGAATTGCGGCTGAAAAGGGTAATATGCGAACAGGAAGCTTCTGAGTTGTTGGCTTGCTGCTGCTGTCACATGAAGGAGAAGTGGACCGGGCCCTGGGGTAACTGCATATGTGTGTGTCTGTCTGTCTCTCTCCTTTATCTATCTATCTATCTATCTCATATCTATCTATCTATCTACTATCTATCTATCTATCTGCTATCTATATACTATCTATCTATGTGCTATATATATGCTATCTATATACTATCTATCTATCCCATATCTATCTATCTATATACTATCTATCTATCCCATATCTATCTATCTATATACTATGTATCTATCTATCTATCCCATATCTATTTATCTATCTATCGATATACTATCTATCTACTATCAATCTATCTGCTATCTATATACTATCTCTCTGCTATCTATATATCTGCTATCTATATACTATCTATCGATCTGCTTTCTATCTAGCTATCTATCTATCCCATATCTAGCTATATACTATCTTTCTGCTATCTATATGCTATCTATCTCTCTGCTATCTATTTATCTATCTATCCCATATCTATCTATATACTATCTACCAATCCCATATCTATCTATATACTATCTATCTATCCCATATCTATCTATATACTATCTATCTGCTATCTATATATTATCTATCTATCTACCTATATACTATCTATCTATCCCATATCTATCTATATACCATCTATCTATCCCATATCTATCCATATACTATCTATATATTCATCCATCTATCTATATACTATCTATCTATATAATATCTATCTATATACTATCTATCTATCTCATATCTATCTGTATACTATCTATCTATCTTATATCTATCTATATACTATTTATCTATATACCATATATCTATCCCATATCTATCTATTTACTATCTATTCATCCATCTATCTATATACTATCTATTTGCTATCTATATACTATCTATCTCATATGAGATAGATAGTATATAGATAGATGAATAGATAGTGTGTATATAGATAGATAGATAGTGTATAGATAGATGGATGAATAGATAGATGGTATATAGATAAATATGAGATAGATAGATAGATAGTGTATAGATAGATATGAGATAGATAATGTATAGCTAGATAGTGTAAAGATATAGTATATAGATAGATAGTGGATAGATAGTATATAGATAGATATGAGATAGATAGTATATAGATAGATGGATGATTAGATAGATAGTCTATAGATAGCAGATAGTATATAGATAGATATGGGATACATAGATAGTATATAGATAGATATGGGATACATAGATAGTATATAGATAGCAGATAGATAGATAGTATATAGATAGCAGATAGATAGTATATAGATAGATATGGGATAGATAGATAGATAGTATATGGATAGATATGGGATACATAGATAGTAGATAGATAGATAGATAGTGTATAGATAGTTAGTGTATAGATAGATATGAGATAGATAGATAGTGTATAGATAGATATGAGATAGATAGATAGTGTATAGATAGATGGATGAATATATAGATAGTATACAAATAGCAGACAGATAGTATATAGATAGATATGGGATAGATAGATAGATAGATAGTATATAGATAGATATGGGATACATAGATAGTATATAGATAGCAGATAGATAGATAGTATATAGATAGCAGATAGCTAGTATATAGATAGATATGGGATAGGTATATAGATAGATAGATAGATAGATAGATAGATAGATAGATAGATAGTGTATAGATATATAGTGTATAGATAGATATGAGATAGATAGTGTATAGATAGATATGAGATAGATAGTGTATAGATAGATAGTATAGAGATAGATAGTATATAGATAGATAGTATAGAGATAGATAGTATATAGATAGATATAAGATAGTGTATAGATAGATAATGTATAGATAGATATGAGATAGATAGATAGTGTATAGATGGATGGATGAATAGATAGTATACAGATAGCAGATAGATAGTATATAGATAGATATGGGATAGATAGGTAGTATATAAATAGATATGGGATAGATAGATAGTATATAGATAGATATGAGATAGATAGTATATAGATAGATATGGGATAGATAGTATATAGATAGATATGGGATAGATAAATAGTATATAGATAGATATGAGATAGATAGATAGTATATAGATAGATAGATAGATAGATAGACATGTGTTCAGAAAACGCAGCTTGAAATCGTGGCATTTTTACCAGGATTTTGAGCAGCGTTTTTGAACACAGGTTACAGCGTCTGACGGTGCTTTTTAATGCACCCCATCGTTGTGAGGAGGTGTGTTAAAAACCACGACAACGCAAAAATAGAACAGACAGCTCTCGAAAATCACAGTGTTAGAAACACTGTGTTCGAGCGCAGGTTTAAGTAAGCTCATTAAAATCTCTGGGAGTGTTGTACAGCGGTTAGTACGGCGCTCGGGACACCGTGCTAATAGCAGTAAAAAGTGGTGCGTGAGAGTGGCCTGCGGGGCTGCAAACAAATCATCATGTTCAGGAAATGCGTTATGTTTGGAAAAATTACGCCAAGGGGGAGATCATGTATGCAGCACGATCTAAGTATGGGTACGGGGGAGTGTGGGGTGGAGGCCCAAGGGGGGCCCCCGAGCGGAACTTTTGCACCCGGGCCCCTGAGCCCTTGGGGATGCCCTGAGTTTAAGTACTCGGCGGTCACCTGATCCCGCCAGCCACTCACTGCTGTTGCCGGGCAGAGGGCTGGCACGTCACAGCAGGATGTGGTAATGCCTTCCCCGCATGTCTATTGGCTAGAAAATGGCGCTAAACATGCAGGGAAGGAAAATGCAATTGATTCGAGTACCGCGTGGTGTTCATCTCGAGTACTAATACTCGAACGAGCATCAAGCTCGGACGAGTGTGCTCGCTCATCTCTAGTAGCATCCCCTCCTTTTTACAACACTTTGTAAACATCTGGGAAGTGGGTAGACCAGATGCTGGAGTTTTGGGAGAGGAATTTTGTGCCACTCTTGTTTAATGTATGAATCTAGCTGCTCGACAGTCTTTGTCAGATGTTTTGTTTTTTAATGCATCAAATTTTTTCTACTGGTGAAGGGTATCTACTGTAGGTGGCTGCTTCAGCAGCCGGACTCTTCTTGCTCAAATATGCAAGGCCTTCCCTGAAAGAGACATTGTCTGGATGGGAGTATGTTGTTCTAAAACCTCGGATGCCTCAGCATTGATAGTGCCTTTCAGGATGTGTAAGCTCCCCATGCCATAGGCACTAATGCAACCTCATACCTTCAGAGATGCAGGCTTTTGAACTACGCGCTGATAACAAGCTGGATGGTCCTTCTCCTCTTGAGTCCGCATGACATGGCATACGTGGTTTCCAAAGACAATTTCACATTTTGAGTCATCTGACCAGCAAACAGTTTTCCATTTTGCCTCGGTTAATTTTAAATGAGCTTTCGCCCATAGAAAATGCTGGTGTTTCTGGATTGTGTTGATACATGACTTCTTTGCATGATATAGATTTAACTTGCATTTGTGGATTGTATGGCAATCTGTGTTCAGACAATGATTTCTGGAAGTATTCCTGAGACCATGAAGTGTTTTGCATTACAAAATCATGCCTGTTTTTAATGCAGGAACACCTGAGGGCCCATAGATCTCGAGCATCCAATATTGACTATCGACCTTGTGCCTATGAATTTCTCGAGATTCTCTGAATCTTTTGATATTATGTAGTGTAGATGGTGGGATATTTATTATCATTATACCACCCCTCCCCTTTAAAATCGGTATTACCATTATACTGCCCCTCGCTCTCTCTATTATATATTACTATCATTATGCCATTCCTTCCCTCTATTGTATAGTATTACCATTATACTGCCTCTCGCCTTCTCTATTAAATAATGTTATCATTATACCACCAGAAGGCCACAAAGTATAGCTTGGATTTTTTCTGAGCTCATCTCTGTTTGGCACAGCGTAATTAAATTCCCCCCATTCTACTGCTGGCTGTGTAAGGTCTGCAATTAATTCATAGTGGCAGGACTGGTGACTTTGAACAACATTGCAGGACAAAAACTGAAAACTGCAATATTCCCCACTGTAAAGCATAGTATGTCTGCATGCTTTGCTGTTATATACAGTGACAGCAGCAGAAATATACCCTCTCCCAATATACGTTTCATATTGGCATATAAACATGATGCAGCTTCTTTCTCTGTTCCCTCCAAAAGAAGCCATCATTAATAGAGATGAGCGAGCACCAAAATGCGCGGGTGCTCGTTATTCGGGACGAAATTATTGCGATGCTCGAGGGTTCGTTTCGAATAACGAACCCCATTGAAGTCAATGGGCGACCCGAGCATTTTTGTATTTCGCCGATGCTCGCTAAGGTTTTCATGTGTGAAAATCTGGGCAATTCAAGAAAGTGATGGGAACGACACAGCAACGGATAGGGCAGGCGAGGGGCTACGTGTTGGGCTGCATCTCAAGTTCACAGGTCCCACTATTAAGCCACAATACCGGCAAGAGTGGGCCTCCCGCCCTCCCAACAACTTTTACTTCTGAAAAGCCCTCATTAGCATGGCATACCTTAGCTAAGCACCACACTACCTACAACAAAGCACAATCACTGCCTGGATGACACTCCGCTGCCACTTCTCCTGGGTTACATGCTGCCCAACCCCCTCCCCCCCCCCCCCGCACGACGCAGTGTCCACAGCGCACAACAAACTGTCCCTGCGCAGCCTTCAGCTGCCCTCATGCCACACCACCCTCATGTCTATTTATAAGTGCGTCTGCCATGAGGAGGAACCGCAGGCACACACTGCAGAGGGGTTGGCACGGCTAGGCAGCGACCCTCTTTAAAAGTGGTGGGGCGATAGCCCACAATGCTGTACAGAAGCAATGAGAAATAGAATCCTGTGCCACTGCCATCAGGAGCTGCACACGTGGGCATAGCAATGGGGAACCTATGTGCCACACACTATTCATTCTGTAAAGGTGTCTGCATACCCCAGTCAGACTGGTAATATGTACCTTAACAGTAACCGCGTTGGTGGTAATGTGGTGGTGACTGCGGACCTAGTAGCGCGGTTTTATTTTGTTGGTTTTCGGAATGTGGCCCGGATTAAGTGGGCCGTGGTGGGGGGATGTTTTTGAGGCACTACGTGTCCTCTCCACGTGTCCGTGGTTATATGCACCTTAACAGTAACCGCGTTGGTGGTAATGTGGTGGTGACTGCGGACCTAGTAGCGCGGTTTTATTTTGTTGGTTTTCGGAATGTGTCCAGGATTAAGTGGGCCGTGGCGGGGGGATGGTGGGGGGGCTCTCTTGTAGTGTCGGTAAAGGTGAAATTCTTGGACTGCCACCAGACGAACCAATGCAAAGGCATTTGCCAAGAATGTTTTCCCTGTTGGAGGAGGAGGGGGATGTTTTTGAGGCACTACGTGTCCTCTCCACGTGTCCGTGGTTATATGCACCTTAACAGTAACCGCGTTGGTGGGAAATGGCCTCGCCGCCATCATGTCTTTGGGAAGCCTCTGTTTCCACACCCCAGAGACATACCATTAGCAGCGGTATAGGCAGAGCCCATAATTCGTAACATTTCAGCCGTAGCATTAGGACAGGCCCCACTAACATATCACTAGCAGCATTATAGGAGGAGCGCAGTCTTCGTTCCATGTCAGCAATAGTAGCACTCAAGACAGGCCCCAGTAACAATTCCGAAGCAGCAGTATAGCGGGAGCGCAGTCTTCGTTCCATGTCAGCAATAGTAGCACTCAAGACAGGCCCCAGTAACAATTCCGAAGCAGCAGTATAGCGGGAGCGCAGTCTTCGTTCCATGTCAGCAATAGTAGCACTCAAGACAGGCCCCAGTAACAATTCCAAAGCAGCAGTATAGCGGGAGCGCAGTCTTCGTTCCATGTCAGCAATAGTAGCACTCAAGACAGGCCCCAGTAACAATTCCGAAGCAGCAGTATAGCGGGAGCGCAGTCTTCGTTCCATGTCAGCAATAGTAGCACTCAAGACAGGCCCCAGTAACAATTCCGAAGCAGCAGTATAGCGGGAGCGCAGTCTTCGTTCCATGTCAGCAATAGTAGCACTCAAGACAGGCCCCAGTAACAATTCCAAAGCAGCAGTATAGCGGGAGCGCAGTCTTCGTTCCATGTCAGCAATAGTAGCACTCAAGACAGGCCCCAGTAACAATTCCGAAGCAGCAGTATAGTGGGAGCGCAGTCTTAGTTCCATTTCAGTAGCTGCAGTATAGCCAAGGCCCAAGTTACATTTATGTAGCTAAAGTGTAGGCCAACCCCACACACACTTCTGTACCATGAGTGCAGGCGAAGAACAAACAAATTGCTATGATAACACTGTAGGTGAGGGCCCCAAAAAATTGGTGTACCAACAGTACTAATGTACCTCAGTAAAAATTGGCCATGCCCAACCAAGATGGCAGGTGAAACCCATTAATCGCTTTGGTTAATGTGGCTTAAGTGGTAACTAGGCCTGGAGGCAGCCCAGTTTAACGAAAAATTGGTTCAAGTTAAAGTTTCACCGCTTTTAAGAGCATTGAAACATATAAAAATTGTTTAGAAAAATTAGATGAGTGAGCCTTGTGGCCCTAAGAAAAATTGCCCGTTCAGCGTGATTACGTGAGGTTTCAGGAGGAGGAGCAGGAGGAGGAGGAGGAATATTAGACACAGATTGATGAAGCAGAAATGTCCCCGTTTTGGATGGTGAGAGAGAACGTAGCTTCCACCCGCGGGTGCAGCCTACGTATTGCTTACGTATCGCTGCTGTCCGCTGGTGGAGAAGAGAAGTCTGGGGAAATCCAGGCTTTGTTCATCTTGATGAGTGTTAGCCTGTCGGCACTGTCGGTTGACAGGCGGGTACGCTTATCTGTGATGATTCCCCCAGCCGCACTAAACACCCTCTCCGACAAGACGCTAGCCGCAGGACAAACAAGCACCTCCAGGGCATACAGCGCTAGTTCAGGCCACGTGTCCAGCTTCGACACCCAGTAGTTGTAGGTGGCAGAGGCGTCACAGAGGACGGTCGTGCGATCCACTACGTACTCCCTCACCATCCTTTTACAGTGCTCCCGCCGACTCAGCCTTGACTGGGGAGCGGTGACACAGTCTTGGTGGGGAGCCATAAAGCTGTCCAGGCCCTTAAAGACTGTTGCACTGCCTGGGCTGTACATGCTGCTCGATCTCCGCACCTCCCCTGCTACCTGGCCCTCGGAACTGCGCCTTCTGCCACTAGCGCTGTCGGATGGGAATTTTACCATCAGCTTGTCCGCCAGGGTCCTGTGGTATAGCAACACTCTCGAACCCCTTTCCTCTTCGGGAATGAGACTGGGAAGGTTCTCCTTATAGCGTGGGTCGAGCAGTGTGTACACCCAGTAATCCGTAGGGGCCAGAATGCGTGCAACGCGAGGGTCACGAGAAAGGCATCCTAACATGAAGTCAGCCATGTGTGCCAGGGTACCCGTACGCAACACATGGCTGTCTTCACTAGGAAGATCACTTTCAGGATCCTCCTCCTCCTCCTCCTCCTCATCCTCCTCAGGCCATACACGCTGAAAGGATGACAGGCAAGTAGCAGGGGCACCGTCAGCAGTGGGCCAAGCTGTCTCTTCCCCCTCCTCCTCATCCTCCTCATGCTCCTCCTCCTCCTCCTCCTGAATGCGCTGAGATATAGACAGGAGGGTGCTCTGACTATCCAGCGACATACTGTCTTCCCCCGCCTCCGTTTCCGAGCGCAAAGCGGCTGCCTTTATGGTTTGCAGGGAACTTCTCAAGATGCATAGCAGAGGAATGGTGACGCTAATGATTGCAGCATCGCCGCTTACCACCTGGGTAGACTGCTCAAAGTTTCCAAGGACCTGGCAGATGTCTGCCAACCATGCCCACTCTTCTGAAAAGAATTGAGGAGGCTGACTCCCACTGCGCCGCCCATGTATTCCACGATAGCTCTACGCTGCTCATAGAGTCTGGCCAACATGTGGAGCGTAGAGTTCCACCGTGTGGGCACGTCGCACAGCAGTCGGTGCACTGGCAGATTAAAGCGATGTTGCAGGGTGCGCAGGGTGGCAGCGTCCGTGTGGGACTTGCGGAAATGTGTGCAGAGCCGGCGCACCTCTACGAGCAGGTCTGACAAGCGTGGGTAGCTTTTCAGAAAGCGCTGAACCACCAAATTAAAGACGTGGGCCAGGCATGGGACGTGCGTGAGGCTGCCGAGCTGCAGAGCCGCCACCAGGTTACGGCCGTTGTCACACACGACCATGCCCGGTCGGAGGTTCAGCGGCGCAAGCCAGCGGTCGGTCTGCTCTGTCAGACCCTGCAGCAGTTCGTGGGCCGTGTGCCTCCTATCTCCTAAGCTGAGTAGTTTCAGCACGGCCTGCTGACGCTTGCCCACCGCTGTGCTGCCACGCTGCGCGACACCGACTGCTGGCGACGTCCTGCTGCTGCTGACACATCTAGATTGCGAGACAGAGGTTGAGGAGGAGGAGGAGGAGGGTGCTTTAGTGGAGGAAGCATACACTGCCGAACATACCACCACCGAGCTGTGGCCCGCAATTCTGGGGGTGGGTAGGACGTGAGCGGTCCCAGGCTCTGACTCTGTCCCAGCCTCCACTAAATTCACCCAATGTGCCGTCAGGGAGATGTAGTGGCCCTGCCCGCCTGTGCTTGTCCACGTGTCCGTAGTTAAGTGGACCTTGTCACTAACTGCATTGGTGAGGGCGCGTACAATGTTGCGGGAGACGTGGTCGTGCAGGGCTGGGACGGCACATCGGGAAAAGTAGTGGCGACTGGGAACTGAGTAGCGCGGGGCCGCCGCCACCATCATAGCTTTGAAAGCCTCCGTTTCCACAACCCTATACGGCAGCATCTCAAGGCTGATAAATTTGGCTATGTGGACGGTTAACGATTGAGCGTGCGGGTGCGTGGCGGCGTACTTGCGCTTGCGCTCCAACACTTGCGCTAGCGACGGCTGGACTGTGCGGTGCGAGACATTGGTGGATGGGGCCGAGGACAGCGGAGGTGAGGGTGTGGGTGCAGGCCATGAGACGGTAGTGCCTGTGTCCTGAGAGGGGGGTTGGATCTCAGTGGCAGGTTGGGGCACAGGGGGAGAGGCAGCGGTGCAAACCGGAGGCGGTGAACGGCCTTCGTCCCACCTTGTGGGGTGCTTGGCCATCATATGTCTGCGCATGCTGGTGGTGGTGAGGCTGTTGGTGGTGGCTCCCCGGCTGATCTTGGCGCGACAAAGGTTGCACACCACTGTTCGTCGGTCGTCAGGCGTCTCTGTGAAAAACTGCCAGACCTTAGAGCACCTCGGCCTCTGCAGGGTGGCATGGCGCGAGGGTGCGCTTTGGGAAACAGTTGGTGGATTATTCGGTCTGGCCCTGCCTCTACCCCTGGCCACCGCACTGCCTCTTGCAACCTGCCCTGCTGCTGCCCGTGCCTCCCCCTCTGAAGACCTGTCCTGTGTAGGCGTTGCACACCAGGTGGGGTCAGTCACCTCATCGGCCTGCTGCTCTTCCTCCGAATCCTCTGTGCGCTCCTCCCTCGGACTTACTGCCCTTACTACTACCTCACTGCAAGACAACTGTGTCTCATCGTCATCGTCCTCCTCACCCACAGAAAGTTCTTGAGACAGTTGGCGGAAGTCCCCAGCCTCATCCCCCGGACCCCGAGAACTTTCCAATGGTTGGGCATCAGTGACGATAAACTCCTCTGGTGGGAGAGGAACCACTGCTGCCCAATCTGAGCAGGGGCCCGAGAACAGTTCCTGGGAGTCTTCCCGCTCCTGAGCATGTGTCATTGTAGTGGAGTGAGGAGGCTGGGAGGAAGGAGGAGCAGCAGACAGAGGATTCGGATTTGCAGCAGTGAACGGCGCAGAACTGTGGCTGGACGATAGGTTGCTCGAAGCACTTTCTGCCATCCAGGACAGGACCTGCTCACACTGCTCATTTTCTAATAAAGGTCTCCCGCGTGGACCCATTAATTGGGCGATGAATGTGGGGACGCCAGAAATGTGCCTCTCTCCTAATCGCGCAGCAGTCGGCTGCGACACACCTGGATCAGGAGCTCGGCCTGTGCCCACACCATCACTTGGCCCTCCGCGTCCTCGGCCGCGTCCACGTCCTCTAGGCCTACCCCTACCCCTCAGCATGCTGTATTACCAGTGATTTGATTTCACAGGCAGGAAATAAATTGGCGCAAGCCTGCAGGTCAAATATAATTGTTTCCCTTTTTTGCAAAGGGAAGGCCCCACTGCGTATATTCAATGAACAATACGTTTAATAACTGTGGTGTGGCCCTGAAAAAGTGTCACACAACTTTAGTGTAGCAGAGTTATTAACTCTGGCAGAGCAGGTATTTGCCAGTCAGGAAAGAAAATGGCGCAAGCCTGCAGTAAACCGTAGCTGGTTGCGTCTGATTTTTGTACGTTCTCCACGCAGCACACACGTACACGGAGACCTTAGGACTGACACAGGCAGGCCAAATATAATGTTTTCCCTTTTTTGCAAAGGAAAGGCCCCACTGCGTATATTCAATGAACAATAACTGTGTTGTGGCCCTGCCTACACAATTCTGTCCCTGTAGTATCAATGGAGGGTGCAATGCTCTGCACAGACGATTTTTAGAAAAAAAAAATATGCAACACTGCTAACAGCAGCCAGCACAGTACTGCACACGGTTAAATTTGGCCCTAGAAAGGACCGTTGAGGTTCTTGAAGGCTACACTCACTCCTAACACTCTCCCTGCCTAAGCACCACTTCTGTCCCTAATGCCGGGTGCAATGCTCTGCACTGCCGATTTTGAGGAAAAAAAAAAAAAACCACTGCTAGCAGCAGCCTGCACACAGGTAGATGTGGCCCTAAGAAGGACCTTTGGGGTTCTTGAAGCCTACACTAACTCCTAACGCTCTCCCTACAGCAGCTCAGGCACCAGCAGCACTGTCCCTCAGCTAACTCACAAGGCATCTGAGGCGAGCCGCGGGAGGGGCCGACTTTTATACTCGGGTGACATCTGATCTCCCTAGCCACTCATAGCAGGGGGGTGGTATAGGGCTGGAACAACACTGGAGGAAGTTGTAATGCCTTCCCTGTCTTTCAATTGGCCAGAAAAGCGCGCAAATTTCTCAGGGAAGAAAGTGAAAGTAACCGGAACACCGCGTGGTACTCGTTACGAGTAACGAGCATCCCGAACACCCTAATATTCGCCCGAGCATCGAGCTCGGACGAGTACGTTCGCTCATCTCTAATGGCGTCATAATAGTTCGACAGGTTGCCCTGCACCTCAATAAGTGAACCTCATTGGTACTGCCACCCTGGGCTCCCCCAGGCAATTAAAAGCCGCACTGCATGTGAATAATATATAATTAAGGCCACCTGCAGACGAGCAGGTCGGATCTGGCGGCGATGATTCTCGCCGCGGGACCCGACCCGAGCGCCTGCATGGACAAGCGCGTACTCACCCACTCCTGGTGGCCCTGGCTCTTTCGTGTGAGAAATAGGACATGCTGCGGTTTGTTTGCCGCGTGAGATTTTGCGTGGCCAAACCGCGGCCGTCTGCATAGGATTGCGATTGTTAACGCAATCCTATGCAAGCTTTCAGTGGCGGAAATCCCACGGGAAATCCCGCCGCGGGATTTCCGCCCGTGTGCAGGCGCCCTAATGCATGGTATTAGTTAGATTTTGGTCAAAATACATGAGCTCACACAACGCGTCAAGGCTCCTTGAGTGTTGTGAGTCCCTACACTAACATAAATATGTCACAGAAGGGAAAATATAAAAACATTGTTTGTTGGGATGCAGGGCCACCCGCCGAACTATTATGGCATCATTAATAGGTTGCTGGTCTGCATGGTGCACCACATGTATCAGAATGGTCTGACACTTTGTATCTATTCTGTGTGGGAGTATGCACCAAGCAGCCACCCCCTCTATATCTATATCTACAGGGCAGACAGTGTTGCCAGCCTGAGAGGAAGCAGAGAAGAGCACAGAAGAGCAGGGGAGAGGAGGAGGGAGGCAGCCACATGGGCCGTCAGGGACTGATGATGTCATTGTGCTGCCCCTGCCTCCTGCTAGACGGAGGCTGCTGCGTCTGTCTATTCTGCTGTTATCACATGGAGAAGTGGTCCTGGCCCTAGGATATGTATATATATATATATATATATATATATATATATATATATATATATATATATATATATGTGTGTGTGTGTGTGTGTCTGTATATGTGTATATAGTGTGTATATATAATGTTTGTGTATATCTGTATATAGTGTGTGTGTATATACTGTGTATATTATAGTGTGTGTGTATATAGTGTGTGTGTATATATATCTGAATATAGTGTGTGTATATACTCTGTATGTAGTCTGTGTATGTATATATTTATATATATATATATAGATATAGTGTTTGTCTTTATATGTTTCTCATATCTATCTATCTATCTCATATCTATCTATCTATCTCATTTCTATCTATCTATCTATCTATCTCATATCTATCTATCTCATTTCTATCTATCTATCTATCTATCTATCTATCTATCTCATATCTGTCTATCTATCTATCTATCTCATATCTCTCTCATATCTATCTATCTATCTATCTATCTATCTCACTATCTCTCTCTCTGGTATAAGGTATATACCGTATTTTTCGCTTTATAAGATGCACTTTTTCCGCCTCCAAAGCGGGGGGGGGGGGGGGGAGAGTTCCTGCGTCTTATGGAGCTAATGTGCCGAAAATGTGTTCCAAACGCCATTTTTAGCGTGATCGCGAATTTAACACGCGAACGCGATTTAGTTCGCGTGATTGCGCGTTAAACTCGCGATCGCACGAACAAATGTGCGATCAGTTAGAAGATTTCTCTCCTCCCAACTGCCGCCCATACATACCTCTGATTGGTGGTGAGCGCCGCCGGGTACTACTGCTGCTCTCCGCCTCCCCCAAACGGCTTCCTTCTTCCTCCTGCTGCACACACGCGCCGCTGTGACATGGAGCGCCGGTTTTTCAGACCTCTGCTGCTTCTTCTGCTCCGTCGCCCGGCACTAACCCTGCGCTGTCCCTGGGTGAGTTTAAATTTCTTTTCCCCTATCTTCCTGCTCTAAAACGGGGGTGCGTCCTATAGACTGGTGCGTCTTATAGAACGAAAAATACGGTATCTCTGTATTTACTGTATATATTTTCACTCCTTACACGCAATTAGAAAACGCATCAGAAACACGTGCGGTTATTATAAGTGTTTGCAGCTTCTTAATAACATTGGTGGTCTTTTAATACCGCATGCAGTGTTTTTAATGTGATTTTCTTAATTGTGGCTCTAAAGTACAACAAAAACATGAACACACCCTAAGGCCGCGGTCACACAGGACCAAAATCACGTGGAAATATCGCAGAATGATTGCAAGGGAATACTGTGAGATTTCTACGGCAGAAATACAGCTTCATAAATCGCGTCGTTTGGCATGGGTTTTGAAGCAGCTTCATCACCTGTATTCTGCTGCGGCCATCTCTCCGCATAGAGAGGAGAGAGGCCACCGCAGAAACGATGATACAATTGACATGCCATGGCTTTGATTTCCATGCTGCATGTCAATTTCAGCACAGCTCGGCCTAATGGACTGGCTGCAGTGTGTGAGCGAGATTTTTGCAAATCTTGTCCACTTTGCTGCTTTGACCCAGGATAAAAATTGCAGGTGGAATTTCCGTACAGAAAGTCTGCTCTGAAATTCTATGGCAATTCCGCCCCGTGTGAACCCAGCCTAAGGCCACTCTCACATGTGTGTTCAGAAAACGCAGCTTAAAATCGCAGCCTTTTAACCAGAATTTCGAGCAGCGTTTTTGAACACATGGTACAGCGTTTGACAGTGCTTTTTAATGCACCCCATCATTGTGATGGGTGAGAAGGTAAAAAAAACATGATACTGCAGAAAGAGAGCAGACAGCTCTCAACAATCGTTAGTAGCACCATGTTCAAGTGCAGGTTTGAGTTACCCCATTAAAATCAATGGGAGTGTTGTACGGGGGTTAGTATGGCGGTTGGGATGCTGCGCTAATAGCAGTAAAAAGCAGTGTGTGTGAGTGGCCTGAGGGGCTACAAACAAATTTTCATGTGCAGGAAATGTGTTGTGTTTGGAAAGATTAGGCTAAGGAGTTAGATCATGTATGGAAATTTGTTTTGCAGCTGTATGCAGCACAATCTAGGTATAGGTACGGGATAGGAGGGGGGCCATGAGCTGAACTTTTGCACCCGGGCCCCTGAGCCTTTAGGTACACCCCTGCTCACAGGTGTAATTAGCTCTCTCATTTGGCATTTGCTACCTGCATGCTGGGGTTGGTGCACATGTTTGCCCTCCTGGGTCATTAAGTATATGGCCGTTTTCAGTCATTGTTTAGCTCTATGCCTGCAACAAAATCTACAACTGAACACGTGAAGGAAATTATTCATGAACTGAAGAATCTAAGTTCTGCTTCCGAGGTATGTAGAATACATGTATGTTAGCGTATAGAGATGAGCGAACGTACTCGTCCGAGCTTGATACTCGGGTGAATATTAGCGTGTTCGGGATATTCGTTACTCGAAACGAATACCACGCGGTGTTCTGGTTACTTTCAGTTTCCTGTCTGAGACGTTAGCGCGCTTTTCTGGCCAATTGAAAGACAGGGAAGGCATTACAACTTCCCCCTGTGACGTTCAAGCCCTATACCACCCCCCTGCTGTGAGTGGCTGGAAAGATCAGATGTCACCCGAGTATAAAAATCGGCCCCTCCCGCGGCTCGGCTCAGATGCCTTGTGTGACTTAGCTGAGGGACAGTGCTGCTGCTGGCGCTGCTATAGGGAGAGCGTTAGGAGTTAGTGTAGGCTTCAAGAACCCCAACGGTCCTTTCTAGGGCCACTTCTATCCGTGTGCAGTACTGTCCAGGCTGCTGTTAGCAGTGTTGCATTTTTTTTTTTTCTCAAAACCGGCTGTGCAGAGCATTGCACCCGTCATTAATACTACAGGGATAGAATTGTGTAGGCAGGGCCAGAAGACATACATTATTCATTGAATACACGCAGTGTGGGTGTTCCTTGTAAAAAGCAGGGAAAAAATTCTATTTGGCCTGCCTCTGACAGTACTCAGGGCTCTGTGTACGTGTGTGCTGTGCGCTGAACGTTCAAAAAAAATCAGACGCAGTCAGCTACGTTTTACCGCAGGCGTGCGGCAATTTTTTTCCTGCATGGGAAATCCCTGATCTGCTGTAGGTAGCGAATTACTTTGCATCACTGCAGTTCTGGGACAAATTGGCAGGGCCACAACACAGTTATTAAACTTAGTATTCATTGAATACACGCAGTGTGGGTGTTCCTTGTAAAAAGCAGGGAAAAAATTCTATTTGGCCTGCCTCTGACAGTACTCAGGGCTCTGTGTACGTGTGTGCTGTGCGCTGAACGTTCAAAAAAAATCAGACGCAGTCAGCTACGTTTTACCGCAGGCGTGCGGCAATTTTTTTCCTGCATGGGAAATCCCTGATCTGCTGTAGGTAGCGAATTACTTTGCATCACTGCAGTTCTGGGACAAATTGGCAGGGCCACAACACAGTTATTAAACTTAGTATTCATTGAATACACGCAGTGTGGGTGTTCCTTGTAAAAAGCAGGGAAAAAATTCTATTTGGCCTGCCTCTGACAGTACTCAGGGCTCTGTGTACGTGTGTGCTGTGCGCTGAACGTTCAAAAAAAATCAGACGCAGTCAGCTACGTTTTACCGCAGGCGTGCGGCAATTTTTTTCCTGCATGGGAAATCCCTGATCTGCTGTAGGTAGCGAATTACTTTGCATCACTGCAGTTCTGGGACAAATTGGCAGGGCCACAACACAGTTATTAAACTTAGTATTCATTGAATACACGCAGTGTGGGTGTTCCTTGTAAAAAGCAGGGAAAAAATTCTATTTGGCCTGCCTCTGACAGTACTCAGGGCTCTGTGTACGTGTGTGCTGTGCGCTGAACGTTCAAAAAAAATCAGACGCAGTCAGCTACGTTTTACCGCAGGCGTGCGGCAATTTTTTTCCTGCATGGGAAATCCCTGATCTGCTGTAGGTAGCGAATTACTTTGCATCACTGCAGTTCTGGGACAAATTGGCAGGGCCACAACACAGTTATTAAACTTAGTATTCATTGAATACACGCAGTGTGGGTGTTCCATGTAAAAAGCAGGGAAAAAATTCTATTTGGCCTGCAGGCTTGCGCCAATTTATTTCCTGGCTGTGAAATCACTGGTAATACAGCATGCTGAGGGGTAGGGGTAGGGGTAGGGCTAGAGGACGTGGACGCGGCCGAGGACGCGTAGGCCCAAGTGAGGGTGTGGGCACAGGTCGAGCTCCTGATCCAGGTGTGTCGCAGCCGACTGCTGCGCGATTAGGAGAGAGGCACGTTTCTGGCGTCCCCACATTCATCGCACAATTAATGGGTCCACGCGGGAGACCTTTATTAGAAAATGAGCAGTGTGAGCAGGTCCTGTCGTGGATGGCAGAAAGTGCTTCGAGCAAGCTATCATCCACCCAGAGTTCTGCGCCGTCCAGTGCTGCAAATCCGAATCCTCTGTCTGCTGCTCCTCCTTCCTCCCAGCCTCCTCACTCCACTACAATGACACATGCTCAGGAGCGGGAAGACTCTCAGGAACTGTTCTCGGGCCCCTGCTCAGATTGGGCAGCAGTGGTTCCTCTCCCACCAGAGGAGTTTATCGTCACTGATGCCCAACCATTGGAAAGTTCCCGGGGTCCGGGGGATGAGGCTGGGGACTTCTGCCAACTGTCTCAAGACCTTTCAGTGGGTGAGGAGGACGATGACGATGAGACACAGTTGTCTTGCAGTGAGGTAGTAGTAAGGGCAGTAAGTGCGAGGGAGGAGCGCACAGAGGATTCGGAGGAAGAGCAGCTGGACGATGAGGTGACTGACCCCACCTGGTGTGCAACGCCTACACAGGACAGGTCTTCAGAGGGGGAGGCACGAGCAGCAGCAGGGCAGGTTGCAAGAGGCAGTGCGGTGGCCAGGGGTAGAGGCAGGGCCAGACCGAATAATCCACCAACTGTTTCCCAAAGCGCACCCTCGCGCCATGCCACCCTGCAGAGGCCGAGGTGCTCTAAGGTCTGGCAGTTTTTCACAGAGACGCCTGACGACCGACGAACAGTGGTGTGCAACCTTTGTCGCGCCAAGATCAGCCGGGGAGCCACCACCAACAGCCTCACCACCACCAGCATGCGCAGACATATGATGGCCAAGCACCCCACAAGGTGGGACGAAGGCCGTTCACCGCCTCCGGTTTGCACCGCTGCCTCTCCCCCTGTGCCCCAACCTGCCACTGAGATCCAACCCCCCTCTCAGGACACAGGCACTACCGTCTCATGGCCTGCACCCACACCCTCACCTCCGCTGTCCTCGGCCCCATCCACCAATGTCTCGCACCGCACAGTCCAGCCGTCGCTAGCGCAAGTGTTGGAGCGCAAGCGCAAGTACGCCGCCACGCACCCGCACGCTCAATCGTTAACCGTCCACATCGCCAAATTTATCAGCCTTGAGATGCTGCCGTATAGGGTTGTGGAAACGGAGGCTTTCAAAGCTATGATGGTGGCGGCGGCCCCGCGCTACTCAGTTCCCAGTCGCCACTACTTTTCCCGATGTGCCGTCCCAGCCCTGCAGGACCACATCTCCCGCAACATTGTACGCGCCCTCACCAATGCGGTTAGTGGCAAGGTTCACTTAACTATGGACACGTGGACAAGCACAGGCGGGCAGGGCCACTACATCTCCCTGACGGCACATTGGGTGAATTTAGTGGAGGCTGGGACCGAGTCAGAGCCTGGGACCGCTCACGTCCTACCCACCCCAAGAATTGCGGGCCCCAGCTCGGTGGTGGTATCTGCGGCGGTGTATGCTTCCTCCACTAAAGCACCCTCCTCCTCCTCCTCCTCCTCCTCCTCAACCTCTGTCTCGCAATCTAGATGTGTCAGCAGCAGCAGGACGTCGCCAGCAGTCGGTGTCGCGCGGCGTGGCAGCACAGCGGTGGGCAAGCGTCAGCAGGCCGTGCTGAAACTACTCAGCTTAGGAGATAGGAGGCACACGGCCCACAAACTGCTGCAGGGTCTGACACAGCAGACCGACCGTTGGCTTGCGCCGCTGAGCCTCCAACCGGGCATGGTCGTGTGTGACAACGGCCGTAACCTGGTGGCGGCTCTGCAGCTCGGCAGCCTCACGCACGTGCCATGCCTGGCCCACGTCTTTAATTTGGTGGTTCAGCGCTTTCTGAAAAGCTACCCACGCTTGTCAGACCTGCTCGTAGAGGTGCGCCGCCTCTGCGCACATTTCCGCAAGTCCCACACGGACGCTGCCACCCTGCGCACCCTGCAACATCGCTTTAATCTGCCAGTGCACCGACTGCTGTGCGACGTGCCCACACGGTGGAACTCTACGCTCCACATGTTGGCTAGGCTCTATGAGCAGCGTAGAGCTATAGTGGAATACCAACTCCAACATGGGCGGCGCAGTGGGAGTCAGCCTCCTCAATTCTTTTCAGAAGAGTGGGCCTGGTTGGCAGACATCTGCCAGGTCCTAGGAAACTTTGAGCAGTCTACCCAGGTGGTGAGCGGCGATGCTGCAATCATTAGCGTCACCATTCCTCTGCTATGCATCTTGAGAACTTCCCTGCAAACCATAAAGGCAGCCGCTTTGCGCTCGGAAACAGAGCCGGGGGAAGACAGTATATCGCTGGATAGTCAGAGCACCCTCCTGTCTATATCTCAGCGCATTGAGGAGGAGGAGGAGCATGAGGAGGATGAGGAGGAGGGGGAAGAGACAGCTTGGGCCACTGCTGACAGTACCCATGCTGTCTGTCATCATTTCAGCGTGTATGGCCTGAGGAGGAGGAGGAGGAGGAGGATCCTGAAAGTGATCTTCCTAGTGCGGACAGCCATGTGTTGCGTACAGGTACCCTGGCACACATGGCTGACTTCATGTTAGGATGCCTTTCTCGTGACCCTCGCGTTACACGCATTCTGGCCACTACGGATTACTGGGTATACACACTGCTCGACCCACGCTATAAGGAGAACCTTCCCACTCTCATTCCCGAAGAGGAAAGGGGTTCGAGAGTGTTGCTATACCACAGGACCCTGGCGGACAAGCTGATGGTAAAATTCCCATCCGACAGCGCTAGTGGCAGAAGGCGCAGTTCCGAGGGCAAGGTAGCAGGGGAGGTGCGGAGATCGAGCAGCATGTACAGCCCAGACAGTGCAACAGTCTTTAAGGGCCTGGACAGCTTTATGGCTCCCCACCAAGACTGTGTCACCGCTCCCCAGTCAAGGCTGAGTCGGCGGGAGCACTGTAAAAGGATGGTGAGGGAGTACGTAGCGGATCGCACAACCGTCCTCCGTGACGCCTCTGCCACCTACAACTACTGGGTGTCGAAGCTGGACACGTGGCCTGAACTAGCGCTGTATGCCCTGGAGGTGCTTGCTTGTCCTGCGGCTAGCGTCTTGTCGGAGAGGGTGTTTAGTGCGGCTGGGGGAATCATCACAGATAAGCGTACCCGCCTGTCAACTGACAGTGCCGACAGGCTAACACTCATCAAGATGAACAAAGCCTGGATTTCCCCAGACTTCTCTTCTCCACCAGCGGACAGCAGCGATACGTAAGCAATACGTAGGCTGCACCCGCGGATGGAAGCTACGTTCTCTCTCACCATCCAAAACGGGGACATTTCTGCTTCATCAATCTGTGTCTAATATTCCTCCTCCTCCTCCTGCTCCTCCTCCTGAAACCTCACGTAATCACGCTGAACGGGCAATTTTTCTTAGGGCCACAAGGCTCACTCATCTAATTTTTCTAAACAATTTTTATATGTTTCAATGCTCTTAAAAGCGGTGAAACTTTAATTTGAACCAATTTTTCGTTAAACTGGGCTGCCTCCAGGCCTAGTTACCACTTAAGCCACATTAACCAAAGCGATTAATGGGTTTCACCTGCCCTCTTGGTTGGCCAGGGCCAATTTTTCTGATGTACATTAGTACAGTTGATACAGCAATTTTTGTGGGCCCTCGCCTACAGTGTAATCAAATTAATTTTTAGCCCACCTGCATTACAGCTGACGTTACATCCACTGTGTTGGGCAATGCAATGGGATATTTTTGTGTTTCGCCGGTGGGTTCCAGGGAGCCACCCATGCTGTGGGTCCACAGGGAATTATAAATGCATCTGTTTCCACTTGTAAAGAACCCCAGTCTGACTGGGGCATGCAGTGTGGGCCAAAGCCCACCTGCATTAAGCACGACATTACTACCTCAGCTGTGTTGGGCAATGCAATGGGATATTTCTATGTACCGCCGGTGGGTTCCAGGGAGCCACCCATGCTGTGGGTCCACAGGGAATTATAAATGCATCTGTTTCCACTTGTAAAGAACCCCAGTCAGACAGGGGCATGCAGTGTGGGCCGAAGCCCACCTGCATTAAGCACGACATTACTACCTCAGCTGTGTTGGGCAATGCAATGGGATATTTCTATGTACCGCCAGTGGCTTCCTGGCACCCACCCATGCTGTGGGTCCACAGGGAATTATAAATGTATCTGTTTCCACTTCTAAAGAACCCCAGTCAGACTGGGGCATGCAGTGTGGGCCGAAGCCCACCTGCATTAAGCACGACATTACTACCTCAGCTGTGTTGGGCAATGCAATGGGATATTTTTGTGTATCGCCGGTGGGTTCCAGGGAGCCACCCATGCTGTCGGTCGACAGGGACTTCACAATAGGGAGTTGTACCTGCCTGTGTCTATGAATTAAAAAGCCCGGTCTGACTGGGGCATGCAGAGACACCTTGACAGAATGAATAGTGTGTGGCACATAGGTTCCCCATTGCTATGCCCACGTGTGCAGCTCCTGATGGCGGTGGCACAGGATTCTATTTCTCATTGCTTTTGTACAGCATTGTGGGCTATCGCCCCGCCCCTTTTAAAGAGGGTCGCTGCCTAGCCGTGCCAACCCTCTGCAGTGTGTGCCTGCAGTTCCTACTCATGGCAGACACACTTCTAAGTAGACATGAGGGTGATGTGGCATGAGGGCAGCTGAAGGCTGCGCAGGGACACTTTGGTGTGCGCTGTGGGGGGGAGGGGGGGCGGTTGGGCAGCATCTAACCCAGGAGAAGTGGCAGTGGAGTGTCATGCAGGCAGTGATTGTGCTTTGTTGGAGGTAGTGTGGTGCTTAGCAAAGGTATGCCATGCTAATGAGGGCTTTTCAGAAGTAAAAGTTTTTGGGAGGGGGGGGGCCCACTCTTGCCGCTATTGTGGCTTAATAGTGGGACCTGTGAACTTGAGATGCAGCCCAACATGTAGCCCCTCGCCTGCCCTATCCGTTTCTGTGTCGTTCCCATCACTTTCTTGAATTGCCTAGATTTTCACACATGAAAACCTTAGCGAGCATCGGCGAAATACAAAAATGCTCAGGTCGCCCATTGACTTCAATGGGGTTCGTTATTCGAAACGAACCCTCGAGCATCGCGATAATTTCGTCCCGAATAACGAGCACCCGAGCATTTTGGTGCTCGCTCATCTCTATTAGCGTACTCTTGCATGTGTACAAATCATTTTAGATATTTATATACTCTATATTGTGCTTTCTTACAGAGTACTGTATATATACGATCCGATGCACAAAACAAGGTAGGAAAACTTTGAAGTTGGCCAATTGAAAAACATTGTTTTTTTGAGCTTGTGAAAAATATGTGAATTTCATGCAAAATGATTTTTTTTCAAACGGTCTCATAAAGAATTCCCTATTTCACTTACAGCTAACATTTAAATGCATTATTTTTTGCTGCAAGGAAAGTGGAAAACATGCCAGCAAAAGGCCACAAAAATCTGTAAAACCAGTCTAAGTACAAGACTTTTAGAAGATTTACATTTTTTTCCTTTGGCTTTTCTCCTCTTGGTGGAAGGAGCATGTCCACAACTATACAAGTACTGTATAATGTACTACAATAGTGCATGTATAGCGGGATTCACTAGTGTAGTGCCTTATCATGTATCTTTTTTTTCTTAACCTGCATCCTCAGTGATCACCTACAAGCTCCAATGTTGTTAGGAGTATGGAAGCCCTATAATATCCATATTACTACGGAAGCATTCAGACGGCCATATGCCAGATTCGCCTGAGGTTCTCGGGCACAACTAGCATTGGATAGCACACAAACACCCACCTGTGTGCTGTCGGAGCCGCTTGGACCAGGCACATTGCATGGGCTGTTCTTGCCTATGAAAATTGGTGAGAATAAGCCATACTGCGATTTCTCTCATACAGACCATCGGTCCATGTGAAAGATTGCTAGTCTGAATAGCCTGATAAGCTATATTGGATACATGTGAACTATAACAGCACACGGACCCATTACACGCCCCGTCTGAATAAACTGATGTAATGTATGGTTATATAACATTCTTACTGTAATGTAAATGATCATAAATGTGTTATGCTTGCAGACTATGCCTGTAAAGGAGCTATCCTGCAGAGCACATGGATCCTTCCAAGCACTAGATAACCAAGACAAGCTGAAAAAACTGAAACGTTCCCTCGATGTCTTTACTGTAGGTATCAATTAATTCAATCAACATTTTAGGTATTGTATAGGGCATATTGTATAGGGCATTGCACTGTATAGTTAGTATTTTTTCACTACCATACAAACCTACCTTGTTTAGTAGTAAAGCTTTAAAGGGGTTTTCCTAGACTCCAAAAAACTTCTGGATAGGGAATAGGGTAAGATTGAAAAAAACAAGCACTACTATACCTTCTAAATGTCCAGGGGACTTACTGCTTATTTTTTTATGTTAACCCGTCGTTTAAAAGTCATTTGAGCGACTTTTGAGCAATCATCTGTCAGTGTAAATGGGGTCAGATTCATCACCAGAATATATTTTAAAAAGTCATACTTCCTTCTGATATCTCAAAGAAAAATATATAGTGCATAGACAGATCAATGTAAAAGTATAAAACTATGGTTTTATATCTTAAGTGAATGCTTTTTTTCTTTGTGTTTTTAAGGGTAATTGCACGAAGGTTACATATGGGAAACATGAAAGCGAGGAAGACATCAACTCCTTTATTGACTACTTTTATTGATTCTTTTTATTGACTACTAAACATTACTTTTTTACTCTTACTGGAAATGTAATTGACTGAAATGCATGTATTTATTTTCAGAAGCGTTACATATTCTATCGATATAACTCAAAATGATCCAACTTTTCTATTTTAATTTTTATTTTTTTTATTTATGGCTATTAATATTTAATACTTTATTATTTCTGTGTAAAAAATGTAGTTAACTAACTTAAAAATGAATAAAAATATATTTGCTGTAACCTTTGAGTTGATTTAAGCTGATTTCTTTAATCTGCATGAAATTACTCATACCTCATCCATTAACCTCTTATTAGTAATGTAGTAATTGATTTCAAAATGGAACAAAAGGCATATTTTTGTATTTAAAGAGTCTTTCTGGTGTGGAAAAGGCTGTCTTTTCTTTTGTCGTATTAGCCATAGGGATCTGCCAGTTACGATTTGTCAAATCTAGTGTCCTAATATAATGGGCCGTACCAAGTCTCTCGATAAGTTCGACTGCCCTGGGCATAGGATATGTGAGAAATTTAGATACTGCAATTTCCTAAAGTCATTATTAAACCTGATGGTACCGTCCACTTTTGGGACTAATACTATCTGGCTTGACCACTCACTGTGTGATTCCTCAATCACCCCTAATTCTAACATGGTTTATATTTCTTTGGAGACCACTTCATGCCAAGCTTCTGGAATTCTATAGTGTTTTACATTGACCTTTACACCTGGTTCTGCAATAATATATTTAATCATCATAGTTTAGCCTGGCTTCTCTGAAAGGACGCTTCTGTTCTGGACGACTGTCTTGTCTCCTTCTTTTGGATATCACTTTGATCCTTGGTATTGGCTGGACAGTCGTAGTCGGAGGAAGTTCTGCAGGCAAAGATGAATGGTCTTTCCAAGGTTGGCTCAGATTTACATGGCAAACCTGTTCAAGCTTTATATTACCTGGTTGATAGACTTTACAAATTACATCAGTAAGTTTTTCTTTGATTTCAAACAGTCCCCGCCATTTGGCTAAGAACTAAGGACCAACAATCGACCTCTAGGCTTAAAAGTACGTACTTTGGCGGCTCTATCATAACTCATCTCTTGGGCTTGTTGAGCCTGTTCCATGTGTTTAATAATTCACATAACAACTGCAATACAACCGTGTATTTCGGAGACCTGTTCCACAACAGTTTTAAAAGAAGTGGGTTTTCCCCTGCCAGACCTCTTTAGCTATATCTAAGAGACTCCAGTGCCTTCTTCCATACAGTAATTCAAAGCGTAAAAACCCCATGGATGACTGTGGCATCTCACTTATAGCAAACAGGTATGGCAAAAGGAAATACCAGTCTTTTCCATTCCTGTTAACTACCTTTTTTGGCGTTTTTTTTAAAGTTTTATTAACTTTTTCCACCAGCCCATCCATCTGAGGATGGTAAACAGATGTGCAAAACTGCGCTATTTTTAATAACTGGCAGAGTTCTTTCATCACTCTCGACAGAAAGGGGTCCCCAAGTCAGTTAGTATCTCATTAGGAATACCCACCCAATAAAACACCTGGATTAATTCCTTTGCAATCACTTTGGGAGATGCAATACGCAAAGTAATAGCCTCATGGCAGCGGATAGTATATTCTACTACCACCAAAATTTGTTGGTGCTACCAGGAGGACTTTACCAATGGGTCAACTAGATCTATACCTACGTGTTAAAAAGGTACCTCAATAATAGGCATAGGTACTAGGGGACTATGATAGTGAGGCCATGGGCCTGAAATTCGACACTCTGGGCATGACTCACATTATTTCCCGACATCCCCATGTACAGCCAGCCAAAAAAATCCCTGTAATATCCTCTTGGGGGTTTTCTGGACTCTCAAATGGCCACTTAAAATATGACCATGAGCCAGATCCAGAACAGTTTTACAATAACGGTTGCAGTATATGGTCCCATTTTTTTTACTATCTGGAACAGTAAATCATTTTTCAGCATTATATACAGGAAAGTCAAACTAACATTAGGTTCTGCAGGTACACCATTAATTACTCTTATATTTTCTCTTGCTGTTGCAAGGGTAGGGTCCCTCAGTTGCTCTGACTGGAAATCATCCTTTCTCGCGCATAGATCTCTGTTTTGGCTCCCCGGACTGCCTCCCCATGGTTCGTGATATATCCTATCTACCCAGAGGCATTTCAGATCACTCCCCGCTCCAATTAGTTCTTGACCTTGGAGTTGGGGGCAGTCGCCCTATGTGGAGACTGAGTCCGCTGTGGCTGGAACAGAGAGAAGTGCATGAGTATGTAGAACAAGAGGCTGAAATGTACTGGGAAGTCAATGAGGGGACGGCCTCGAAACTAGTGGTATGGGACGCATTTAAAGCCTTCACCAGGGGATCCTTTACCTCGGCTATTGCTGAGCATAGAAGATCCCTGGGAGCCCGCCACTTGGACCTGGAACGGCGCCTTGATTTAGCAGAGACAAGGCACATAGCAGACCCCTCCCCGGAAACTACTACAATTCTGGGTGCCCTGCGACGGGAATACAAACTACTGCTTATCGAATACACCAAGAAGAAACTCCTGTATTCCCGCCACCGGATTTTTGATCAGGGAGACAAGAACGGCCACTTACTGGCCTACCTGGCTAGAGAGGATCAGACACTGCCACCAATTACGGCGGTGCGGGACGGCACGGGTACTCTATTAAATGATCCCAAACTAATTAATCAAACGTTTGCCCAATTCTATGGAGATTTGTACACCTCCAGACTGAGCTATACTGAAGCGCAGCTCCTGGCGTACCTGGATGGCATTCCCTTCCCCACACTGAGTGGAGACAGCGCGGCCCACCTGGATGGGGATCTAAGTGTAGAAGAAATAACGGAGGCTATTAAGGCACTCCCCAATAGGAAATCACCGGGCGTGGATGGGCTCCCCGGGGAATGGTATAAAAAAAATGTGGAAATCCTGGCCCCGCGACTCCTCACACTATATAATTCTATTCTGCGGGAAGGGGCGCTACCGGACACAATGCGTAAAGCTCTCATAATAATGATCCCTAAAACCGGAAAAGATCCCACGGACTGCGGCTCTTACCGTTCCATTTCCCTTCTCAACAACGATGTAAAAATAATCACAAAAATACTGGCGACGCGTATAAACTCGGTACTAAAAGAGATCATACACGCGGACCAGTCCGGCTTCATGCCTGGCAAAAGCACGGACATGAACCTGAGGAGGCTCTTTAACCACTTGTCGTACAAGCACACTAATTGCGGGAAGCGCACCCTGGTATTTATAGATCAAGCAAAGGCCTTCGACTCAGTAGAGTGGAAGTACCTATGGGCGGTGATGCGGCGGTTCGGATTCGGGCCAACTTTTATTAAATGGATCGAGATCCTATACGACTCCCCGGTGGCCAACATTAAAACTAATACACATGTCTCTGCCCAATTCTCCCTGAGCAGAGGCACAAGACAGGGCTGCCCTCTGTCCCCCTCCTTGTTTGCCCTCGCCATAGAGCCTCTTGCGATCCAAATCCGAATGTCACCAACAGTGAAGGGATTTAAACTGAACAACTACGAAGAGCGCATAGCGCTCTATGCAGATGACACCCTACTCTTCCTCCAAGACCCAGAAGCGTCTCTAGACGCAGCCCTGATTATATTTGGCGCATTCGGCGCACACTCTGGCGTTAAGGTCAACTGGGACAAGACTCATTTACTGGCGGTGGACCCTGCGGCCGCCAAGCTCCCTTTGCCCGCCCCGCTGAGCTGGACAACACAGACCACCTACTTGGGCCTAAAGGTCTCAGCGGAACTATCCGCCTTTTACAACTCCAACCTGGTCCCCCTCCTGGCCTGGGCCGGGGAGGCGGCGACACGCTGGGCCTCTCTCCCACTCACGCTGGTGGGCAGAATAAACCTGCTAAAAATGAAACTGCTACCAAAATTCCTGTATATACTGCACAATTCTCCTATAGTAGTCCCAAAAAAATTCTTCACTAAGCTCCGTGGGATTGTACTGCGCATACTGTGGAGGGGCACTACACCCAGGATTAAATTGGAGACTCTGTGCCTTCCATCAAACAGAGGGGGACTGGCCCTACCACATTTCTATTATTACTACCTGGCCAGCCAACTGGTATACGCGGGATGGTGGATATGCTCGTCAAATTACAACCCGGCAGTGGGCCTGGAACGTAGAATGGTGGACCCTGCTCAGAACCTACGGGGGCTGCTACTGAGCGGCCCCTCATCCTCGGTCGCTCCTCTGCCTACTCCCATGCTGGTGACACTGGAGACCTGGCAACGGGTAACGAGACTGTCCACTACAGAGGAGACTGCGCGATCTCCACACACTCCCCTCTGGAATAACCCCAAACTGCCACACTTCCAGCGCTTCCCAGAGTCCGCCTTCTGGAGACGCCAGGGCGTTAATGTCCTATCTGACATAGTCAGCGAGGGCAAGTTTTGCACCTTTATGCAGCTACGGGTTGCCCACGGCCTGCCCGAAAACTCCTACTTTAGGTACTATCAATTGCGGGATGTAGCCAGGGCTCAGTTTGGAGGTTTATCTATCCCACTATCCATGACACGGCTGGAGAGCCTGGCGCAGATGTGCAATCTTGTCAAACCGCTGTCGAGTTTTTATGCCCACACAGCGCAATACTTGGCCCCGCTGGGCGAAAGGGCCGTACAGAGATGGGAGGGGGACATCCCTGACCTGACCTCAGGGGAGGATGAAGATATACTGAGTGGCTCTGGTCCCCCCCTGGTTAGCGCTAGAGACAAGCTCATTCAAGTTAAATTTCTGCACCGCATATATTATACCCCCTCCAGGTTGTGCACTATGGGCCTGCTCCCTACTGCAACGTGCCCACGATGTTTGGTGGCGGATGGGACGGTCATGCATGTGTTCTGGAAGTGCGCGGTCCTACAGGAATATTGGAGAGACGTGCTTGTCTTCATGGAAATGCATCTAGGGGCACCGAGGATCATGCATCCTGGAACGTGCCTCTTTGGGCTTGTGGGAGACCTGCCGGTGGCCGCAGCAACACGTACATTATACAAGCTGCTACTCTTCTATGCAAAAAAAGTGATCCTACTTAATTGGAAACACCCTGGGAGGCTGACTAGGAGCGCATAGATCCGGGTCGTTAATGCTGAAATCCCAATGTACAAATTGACATACATGGCCAGGGGGTGCCCTGAAAAATTCGACAAGATTTGGGATAGCTGGGTGAGCTGCCCCGCGACCGCGTCGGGAGAGCCAAGCCAGGCGGTAGGGGGGGAATTAGGGAGAGAGAAGAATAAAAAGAGAGACACCTGCTAAATCTGCTTTCTACGATAAAACCCTATGCTCAGAAAACTATTTTTTTTCTCCTCTACTCCCACAGTTCTTCTTAAGAGATTCGCGCCAAGGGGTTGGGGAGGGGGGGGGGGGCTAAGTTTAAGTTTTTGCTTTTTTTTTTCCCTGATTGATCGCAGCTGATCTATTTAAGGTTAAACTACTGTTTAGCAATAACTGATAAAGTTAAGAGTTTAAAGGGGAGGGGGGAGCGAAAGAAATAAAAACTACTAGCCAGGTATAGCATGCCAAGAAGAAATATGTATATGTACGCAGGCAAAGGTTATCTCTACCCTGTTTCTCATGCAATGTACTATCTGCTGAATCTGACACCTGCGGTGCCAGTTATCCGTGTTTACATGCTTGTTAATTTCTGGCTAAATAAAATTCCTTTAAAAAAAAAAAAAAATAGGAAAATCATCCTTTCTGACCTCCTGATCCATTACAGACATAGGCTCGATCTCCCCAGGATCAGCCCCTAGCACCGGGTCATTAGTTTAAACGGACATAACAGATAGAGGAAAAGGATCGATTTCTTCTTTGACATGTCTCTCTTACTTGTCAAAGTAGACATTTCAGTATTACTCAGAACGTCATAGCAGCCTCATACTAAGTTCCATTATTGTTCATCCACAAGTTCCAAAAATGTGAAAGTCTCTTCCAGGAATACATGGGGACTGGTAACGCTCCTATCCATCCTGAATGCGGCAGCCAGGCTCATCTTCCTGTCCAGCCGCTACTCGGACGCCTCTGCCCTGTGCCGGTCACTGCACTGGCTGCCCGTTAAATACAGAATTCAATTTAAACTCGCCACCTTCATCCACAAAGCCCTCCACAGTGCAGCGCCCCCCTATATCGCCTCCCTCATCTCAATCCATCAACCAGCCCAGACTCTCCGCTCTGCTAACGAAACCAGATTGAGCTCCCCTTTAATTCGAACTTCTCATTCCCGCCTCCAAGATTTCTCTAGAGCAGCACCGGTCCTCTGGAACGCACTACCAAAGGCTACCCGAGCAATCCAGGACTCGCAGAACTTCAGGCGTGCTCTAAAAACGCACCTCTTCAGGGAGGCATACCGAATTCCCTAAACAAACCCCTCTGTACTCCGCCAGATAACATGCTCCCTGACCTACTGACTGCAATCCCTGCTAGCCATTATAAACCGCTCCTGCAGTCATACTGTTTCTGCCGTCACACGGCTAAATGTCTGACCATTGTCTATGTGTATATCACCCCTCACTCTCCACCTCGCCATACAGTGCACATCTCCAGCCCCTTTACCTTCTGTATCACCCCATTACTTGTAGTATGTAAGCTCGTTGGAGCAGGACCCTCACCCCTATTGTTTCCATCAATTGATTACTATGTAACTGTGGTTCTGTAATGTTTGTACTTTTGTCTTTCTGTATCCCCTGTCTATGTAAGCGCTGCGGAATGTGTTGGCGCTATACAAATAAAGTTTATTATTATTATTTTATGATGCCCCACACCCTGGGAAGGTTGAAAACACAGAATAGCAAACATCACCATGTACACATCACCTTACATAGATCGGATGTTCTCTCTAAATCTCCAACCAGGCTTGTTTTTACCATATTAACCACACTCCCGGAATCCTTTAGTGCAACCACCTTTTCGGTGTCAATCAACAATTCACCTAATTGTCTCTCAGAGGCATTGGTACAAGCTGAAGTATAAATCACCTGTGCAAACATAGCCATGTGCTTCTTCACACCAGTAAGGTCACACTGCATAGGTTCTGACATTACAGGATAATTGGCCACCATATGGCCGAAGTCCCATCAATGGTAACATCTTATCATTGCAGTATAACGCTCGCATTGATTTCAATGGGTCCATGCAGCCCTGCGATCGAATACAGCATTTCTAACATGCAATTTGAGTGCCATTTGTTGTATTTTTCTCAGTTTTCAAGTTTAACGCGCCTCATCACCCATCCAATGATGTGGTGCGTTACAAAGCGCTGTAAAAACGCTGTGGTGCGTTCAAAATGCCGCTCGAAATCGCCGTACAAAAGCCACGATTCTGAGTAGTGTTTTCTGAACATATGTGAGAGAGGCCTGAAGTTTAACGCGTATCTGAGTTGTCAACATACACCGGGTTCTGCTTACCCACTGATTTGCTGCAGTTTGTACTTGGTTTTATGTCTGTTATTCAGGTGGCCAACAGGGAGGCAGTACATGAATGCCTCCATCCCTCTGCTTTCCCAGGCCAATCAGGCATTTAGAGACATTTTGACCAAACTGTTATTAAGCCCACTATAATATGTGTACACACACAGGCACAAAACCACATTCTACAAGGGTCCTTTTCAACAGCACGGTTGTTGTCTCAGTGATTATCACTCCTGTTACTGTCACACATGAGCAATCATCGCTCAGTGAATGGAGGGGGAGCCGGTCAGAGATTGCTCCAGTTGCCCACCTCCATTCACAGTAAACAGGCAGTCATCCATAAATTCATAGATAAATGCCTGCCAGTTTACATGGGGCAATTGTTGTTTGTTTGTCATACCTGCATGATCTAAAAGACAAACAATAAACAAATTATCATTTGATGGTCTGTCACTGCAAGCATTTACACTAAATGGTTATTTTTCATATTTCACCAATCCAGCGAAAATCTAAATGACAATTGTGCAGTGTAAAAGGGCAGAACAGGCAGAGACTGTGGAGATCATTATCACAGTGTCTGCAGATCTGTAAGCCTGCGGCTTGTGAACAAAGCCCTCCCCCTGTTGATATGGAAACGTCCATATGTCCTTGTTACTACAGAAGTTCTTTACCTAAAGCCAGAGAGTGGAGTGCAGAGAAGCTGGAAGGGAGACCTCTAGTGGCAACCACTTCAAAAGTGACTTACAGTGCTAAAGCAACAACCTTTTTATAGGAAGTATATTACAGAAACGATAAGACTAACACGAGCTAGTAGATGAGCATAAGTTGTCTGAAATGGTTAGTGCCCCTTAACTTATGGGACTCAAAGGAGCTGACAGATTTCCTATAAGATGAATTTACAAGGATCAATTCTCTAGCATGAACATGGGCTTCCACGGTAAGCGGTTCATCTGAATGTGCAAACAGTCAGTTAATGAACTAGCAAATGTTTTTCGGCTGATCTGTTTGTTTATGTAAACATAAAACATGCTTACTGGTTGGCTGCACTTCTCCCCATGTAAACAGGCAGATGTGTAGCCGACCAATGACAGATGTGGCAGAATGACCGTATTAATGATGAAGTGTCCCCATAAATCCAGTCATCTGCTATATATGAACGGCAGCGAAGGAATGCTTTGTCAATCAGCGCTTGTTAAAGTGGACCAATTCTCAACCCAAGTAAATGGGTCCCTAGGGCGTATGTGTCCCGCGTATTAAGAGCATTTTTTTCATGTGTGTAAATACGCAGTACACAGCAAATACACATTTACATGTTAGAACCCAATAGCCTACATTGGGGTGTATTACGAAAGTAATATGTAACCAAGGGGCTTCTTCACAGGAACATGTGGTTACAGTGTAGTACGCTCCCAGGATTCCTATAGAACTAATAGGACCGTCTCCCCAATATATCGGAATAACGAACCATCCCAATAATCCCCCGCGCACAAGTTTCAAATACAAGTAGAATTTATTTCAACGCAAGTGAGACTCACACAGAGAGAAGAAAGTGATAAAGTAGGTAAACCAATTAAAATGTACAGTATAACAACGTGAAATGTAACAATGATGTGGAGCAAATGGTTTGATGGCAGATGAAACAAAACATCTATGGAAACAGTAATCTGATCAAAATACAAGATCTCAGCAGTCACATTAGCCTGTACCGCCATACAATGATGGGTAGCTGTATATTCACACACTTCGCTTGTCCTCCACCTCTCTGGTCTAACTCGTTCATACCTGGAGCTGCGGAGTCGTAAGCCAAACGTCCGACTCCTTCATAAGGAGCTCATGTAGAAGAATTAGAATACATTTACTGTAGTAAGATGGTGACATCGGGCTTTATGGAATATTTTCATTTTACACCGGAGTTGGAATCTGTACAACAGGACACAAAGTATCCACACAATATACATTAAAGAGGACTTATGCTGCCAAGTCAGCGGGGTTGGCTGCATAGTGCTGGGAGACGGAACGAAGAAGAGCCCGTATGGCTGAATGGGGGTAAGTATAAAAGAAAAACGGCAACAGAGTCAGCGGGACAGCGGCGACGGCGGAGCAGTACAGACACTTCCGCTGACTTCACAACATGACAGATCCTCTGTAAATAAATATGACGTACAAGATAATGAAGCTCTGCGAATACCATAGTATGAGTGATACCCTATAGACTGGGACGTGGGCACATTGTGGCTGTACATAGGATGACATTACCACGGTAAGAGGTTTCTCTGAATGATAGAACAACTTACCACTTTTTAGGGTCGTGCTACCATGCGGTGCATCACTGCAAGGAGTAACATGCTGGGCTAGCTAAACGCAAACCTGTAAGAATATTTTGCATTAAGTTCTTTTAAGCTTATTTCTCAGAAGAGGAGAACTGTTAAATGGAAGATCCAGCACCTTGTAGGGAATGTAGACATAATTAAAATCACAGTGAAATATTTTCCAAAGTTTTTACTTCTGGTGTGACTTTTTCATTCTATTGTCTGTACATAATCGGCCATCATCAGTTAGCAGCATTTAGAGATGCTTTACAGCAGCCTCACAGGCAATAGCCACAATGGACAAGTCTTAACCCATTGACATTTATGGGAGGCTGCTCTAGGCATTCTCTGTGACATGTGCAGGGAGAGGGAAGAGGTGAGCTGTGATTATGGGTTAATTCACACTTGTACGGTTTTGATTCTGTTGTTTAGCTCTGTCCTCAAATCTGAGCAATGGTAAAACAGAAGTGCTGTATGTGATTCATACTGGACCCCACTGACATTCATGTGGTCTGTCCGGATTCGGTTATGTCCTCCTCTACATTTCAGGACACAATAGCGCTGCATGCAATGCTCTTTAGTCCTGGATTTTAATGGAATTCTTAGACAGAACCTCAAACACAGATACCTATTGTGAATAGTGAATCCTGTGTTCTCTATATATGTGTTGTTTTTTATTGTTAGGGTATTTTATCACGGGGCAGCTGTTGGCTGCTTAAGCACTCGCCCGCTGCCCCAATGATTTTCTATTCTGCGTTTTTACACAGCAGCGATGACCGCTCACAGAATGGAGGCAGAGAGCGCCGAAGATCTCTTTCGGCCACCTGCCGGCATTCAGAATAAATGAATGACTGCCTGTTTAAACAGGCCAACAGTTTCTCAGTTTTCAGATGAGCTACATACTAAGCGACTCAGATTTATGATTGTCACTCACTTGCCCTGTCGGTTTACATGTAACCACAGTCTCCCTACCGCTGGAAGAAGATAATGATCCCTCATTAAGAATTAGCTCCATTTATAATATTCCTCTTCAGGAGACGCTCAGCGAGGAAACCAGACTTACTGCAGGCACAAAAACTTCTTGTAAACTTGTAAGGATTGAGGCAAAGTGAATGTGTATTTCATGTGTTTTCTAGATGCAGTGGGACTACAAACCTCAGCATATTTTGCCCATGTCCATTTTGAATATTGCAAACAAAACTGAAATGAAATAAACATAGGGGTAGACCGGTCTTGGCGTATCCTGTCCATACATGTACGCTTCCACGGATAACTCAAGGCCAAATCTAGAACATTCTAACTCTGCAGAATGCTATATGTCCTGGAAGTATAAGGGAGTGTCTTACATTGTGCCCATTACCCAAGATGAAATGTTAAAGGGTTAATCCCATGTGTAAATATGCCATAAAAGTCTGAAAGGATCAATTCCCAGAGGTGGGAGCCCATTAATCAGACATTTATGGCATATACTGTGGATTTAAGCTGGGAATACCCCTTTAATGAAATGTCAGCAAATGAAACTTATAATGCCATGAATCTATGATAATGAGGCCTGTCACAATATGAGGAGACGCAGGTTTACAGGGATAATCATACAAAGCCTACACACGGTATCTATTATAATCCGCCTCCTGCAGTTTACATCACACGGAGGTCAACAACCATCTCAGACCGCCGTTCTGCCGGCGCACGGCGCCCCTCGCAGTCCAATGCAGCTATTGTAGCAATGAGTCAATCACTGCTTCTGGCTTTGCTGAACGCTTCCTACAGGGAAGGAATGGGGAGATACTGCAATTAATACCGCTGAAATCTGATACAAGCAATATAATTAGATTGATATTACATCATGTGATGTACTTGTCATTATGCTCTAGTATCATTTTAGGAGCACTCAATGGTGTAGCCTCTGGTTTGGGGCTCATAGCGGCAGGAAATCAGATCACCGCAGAATAGATAATACAGCACTTACCAATCGGTAACAGCCAGACCAAGAGCTCATCTTTACGGATGTAAATATGTACTGCTATGCACTTATTCTTTACACACGTAATATGGAGTGACTAGAACCCACTGACTTTAATCGATTCAATTGCATTTTTCACACAATTTTCGGTCATATGGAAAACCACAGCGTGGCCCATTTTGGTCAGTATTATGGACCATAATAGGCCATAGAAGCGAGTGGGACTGCACAAATACGCAGTGAATGCGCATGGCACATATGTATTCACTGCATAGTCACACCAAAAAATCATTGGTCCCTTCTTGCATTTTTTGACCGTATGAACACACAGTGCTTCTGTGTGCAAATACACTCATAAGGAGGGCTGAACTATGCCCTGAATAGGCAAGTTTTGGTCTGTGACTACGCTTGTATAAAGGAGGACTGCTGGAGATATCCATGCACTTGTACTTGACCATCTCCGGTAGTTCCATAAAGGGGAATGGAGCGGCAGTGCGTATGCTTGAATGTTGCTATATTCAAACTCCCCCTCACTACAGAGTGTACAGTGAGGAGGACAGGGGGACACAAGACCCCTGTTCTTGCGGTCTGTTGGATAGATGATTAAGTCAATTCTGCCGCATCACATTTAAGGTGGACCTGTCAGATGGAATAAGGGTACATGGGCACTGCCACTGCAGTATAGCACTGTGGTATAGGATAAGGACCCACTACTGTAAAACTCATTATAATCTCAGTAATCAAGATATCACATGCCTCGATGGGAGATTGGAGTGCTCTGCTTGGATAAATCTGTCATCAGGTGTGATCTACTGTATATTAATATCCCTGTGTCTCCTCTGTACTTGGATAACTGGGATCGAAACCAATGGTATAAATCAGTGCTTCTGAAACTGGGGGGCAGGCATCACTGGGGACCACCGACTGTTGGCAAGGTGCAGCTATGTAGTCAGTTTTGACAGAAATGATCATATGCTAAACAGGTCTTTGTCTTGCTGAAAAAAATCTCCAATTTAGTAATATTTATTCCGCCTGTGCTTATTTTAAAAGTCATACAGGCGACCAAAGACAAATTTCCATTTTCGCATAGTCTGTGGCCATTAGTGAGGCCCAGGCATTATCACCATGTTCCAGCTATGAGGCTTCAGGGAGATAAAAAAAAAAAGATTGAAATCTCCTGGTTTAAACGAACCGATCTAATATCATCGGCTCTGTGCCTTAAGCATGATAAGGAAGCGAACACATACCTCCGACCTGTTTTGGGTCTTGTTTTTCCTTTTGATGTTCTAGGCCTTTCTAGCTTCATTAAGGACTGACGAAGGCTCTCCTCAGTGTAAGCCAAATATACATGGGACAAATCCACTTCAAAAGGCTGAGGGAACATTAAGCAAACTAACTTCAGTCACCTCTAAGGAGGAGGTCTATGTAAGATATACACAGACAGACACAATTAATCCACTAGCAACTGGTCCTCAATAAACAGTTTTCAGAAGTTTGGTATTTTGTTTTCTTTCTTTGCTCTACGGGAATGCATCATCCTTTCTTAGGTTTCCTTTACATGATTGTGGAGTTTCTATAGGAAAGTGTCTGCCTTCAGAAAATGTATAGGCATGGACATAGAATACTATTTGTTTTTATTTCAAAACTCAGGTTTGTGTATGTCCTGGCCGCAAAACAAATAAAGTAGATAATCTGCCACAATGTTTATTGGCTGAACTAATGGTAAGTTAAAAAGGAATTAAAACAATGTATTTCTGCCCAACATCATAGTGTAAGAGATGGAAATATACTGGTTCCAGTTTGGTAAGACAGCCATAATGAAAACCAGTGCAGAGCTGTACATAGACATGCTGTGTGCTGGAAGACTTCGGTCATACCGTGGATCCTTCACCTAATGACGGTTTTATCTCCTGATCATGAGCCCCATAATACACCGCTGGCACGGTTTTATTTCTCCTGTTTTGTCTAGAGCCTTCTGCCCCTACACTACCATAGAGCAGCCTCTACGCTCACCCACTGTCATGTTCCCTTGTAGATTGTAAGCCCCCAGTAACAGCGCACCGATGTACTCATGTGTATTCTTGTATTTATTGTTATGTACTGAAAATGTTTTTAAATGTCTATCAAAATGTTCCCAGCAAGAGAAACCAAGTGATCGTGTAGATGTGATACCTTTTTATGTCTACAAGATTACTTGGTTTCTCTTACAGAGAACAATCACATTTTGCTTTACTGGGTAACAGGGTACCAAACCTTTTTCATTGTACAGTGGTACCTTGGGTTGCGAGTGCCTCAGCTTGCGAGCTTCTTGACTTGCGAGCAGGCTCTCTCCCGAATTTTTGCTCTGATTTAAGAGCAAAAACTTGGGTTACGAGTCTGCTTCGCATTCCATGCAGGAAGTTCCGTCATCACTGAACACTGTCACAGTGCTCAGTGACAAGGGGACTCCCTGCGGGGGGTAAGGAATTCCCTGACACAGCTGTGACAGAGGATTGCAAAGCTCTCCCATTGATTTCAATGGGGCTGCGGCTGCTGGCAGCCCTATTGATAGCAATAGGATGCCGGCACCCCGGCAGTGATTTTAATATAAACCCTTTCCTGAAAAGCACCCTTAGCTGTAGTAAAAAATAAAAAATATATATGTACTCACCTCTCTGCCGCTGTCGGAATTCAATGAATGGCCGAGCGCTGCCTGTGATTGGCTGAGCGCTGTGACCAATCACAGGCAGCACTCAGCTGTCATCCATTAAATGGCTGAGCGAAGCCTGTGATAGAACTTCTGATAAAAGAACTTCAGAACAGTGCAGGGAGAAGACGTGGCTACATGCGGCTGAGCCCCGGCAGTGGCGGAGAGGCGAGGAAATATATTTTTAATTTTTTACACATGTTACTACTATTTAAAGCCCTTCTCCGAAAATCACTGCGGGATTGCCGGCAGCCCATTACATTCAATGGGGCCACCGGCAACCCCATTTAAAGGAATGGCAGAATGGATTAATGCAGTTTCCATTCATTTCAATGGGGAAACTAGTTTTGACAAACGAGTGTTTTGAGTTAAGAGTTTCGCCACGGAACAAATTAAACTGTTAACCCAAGGCACCACTATACCTAAATGTCTAGTGTCCTGGAATAAGTGGCACTTCTAGAAATAATGTTTTATTTAACTATTTTATGATGAATTGCTCATGGATTTAACTTCATTTTATTTAATGAGATTCATTTTGTTGTTGCAGGCATTAGTATTTTAACCCATATACGATAAAGACCCCCCGTGTATAGTGTATTTGGGGCCGTGTGCTGCTCATGTACTGTGCGCGGCCTCATTATACCTTATAAGACTACTAGCGTACCCGTCGCGCGTTGCTGCGAAGACAGACAGACATACATACATTCGTTTTTATATATCTAGATGACGGCAGCAGCGACCACTGAGGTTTTGTAGGCCGCTGCTTCCCCCTTGCAGGCTGAATAAAATAGCCGTTGGGTGGAACATCCAATTTATCCGGCTGCTGTGGCTTCTTGGGAAGATAGCCTAGTACATGTTTGCCCACTTCCAACTCCAATGGAGACTGACTGTAAATGGCTGGCGTGCTCTAGTATTTATGGTTTCAAGCTGTACGTGTCATTGCATACAGTCTATCTATCTATCTATCTATCTATCTATCTATCTATCTATCTAGGTTATTGCATACAGTCTATCTATCTATCTATCTATCTATCTATCTATCTATGACATCCGGAAATGAGAGAATTAGATTCCGTACATAAAATTTGAACGCTAATTCTTTGGCGCTTTGAATTGAATAATCGAGTTGGGACCCATTAACTTTTCCTATTTATGACATAATCAATGCTCGTGCCAAATTTCAAGTTTCTATGACATTGGGAAGTGAGAGAATTAAATTCCGTACATAAAATTTGGACGCTAATTCTTTTGCGCTTAGAATTGAATAATCGAGTTGGGATGAGACATAAGGCCTTGCCCATAAGCATTCCCCAACCTCCAAGAACTGAACCTACCTACCTGAATGAGATTTTGTAGGCCGCTGCTTCCCCCTTGCGGGCTGAATAAAATAGCCGTTGGGTGGAACATACAATTTATCCGGCTGCTGTGGCTTCTTAGGAAGATATCCTAGTACTTGTTTACCCACTTCCAACTCCAATGGTAATTGGCTGGCGTGCTCTAGTGGTTCCAAGCTGTACGTGTCATAATACAGCCTTAATGACATCACAATGCAGCTTTATAGAACATGTTGGGGCATGTTCAAGGGCGTCCGATGTTGATGACATCAGTGATGACATCACAATAGCAGGTGGCTTACTTATTCGATCTACGTGGGGGGGGGGCGTAACTTTCGACGACGCTCGCGCGCCATTTATCGTAGGATATTTGTACTATGCCTATAATCTTCCCAGGAGTGTACTTAACAACTTCCCAAAGTTTCATGGCGATCGGATGAATGGTGTAGTAGCGCATAAAGGACAAACAGACACGCACGCACGCACGCACGCACGCAGACACGCACGCAGACAGACATACATTCAATTTTATATATATAGATTATAGATAATAAGACATGTCAATTAATGTTTTTTCACACAGAACAATGGTCCGTGTGAAAAACTTGTCCTGCATCCTATTCCTGTCCGCTTCATGGATAAGAAATAGGACATGCCAATGCGTGCCAATGTGCTGCATCCATGTAAATAGGACAGCATGTGGACTAGTGCCTGTGTGTTGTCCGATGCGAGTTGTGCACAAACCTCTCGGTCACAACTCCCATTCATAGCTCGTGTTCACCTAGCCATAGTTACATTTTTGATTTAAGTGTGATTTTCTGTCATAGTGTATATGTATCTCCCTCAACTTTAGATTCAGCCTCTATACATGGGCGATAATCAGCAAGGTGCAGAAATGTTTAATGAACGCACAAAAGCAGATAAGAGCTGGGGTAAAACAATCAAAAATTAGTGGCTATGGTTAAATAAACTATAAAGTTATGGACTTGCAGGAATTGGGACGCTGAGACCAGGAGTGTCACTGTCATCTTACTCATCATTCTCCCACTGTCCACCGTAGGTCCTCTGTTCATTGTATCCCGCAGACTATTTATGTGTGCATTATGGGTACACGTGGAAGTATTCTGTGACGGCTTTGCGGATGGACAGAGGGGGTACAGCAAGATAGATAAGTATGTGAGTGCCACCTTCAGACTCAGCGCCCAAGATCCTATGAGCCCATAACTTTAGCTTATGGCGCTTATAAGAGCTGATAAACATCTGAGGACCTGACACCCGTGCAAAACGCTTATTGTTTAAGTTCATTATATTTACTTCTTACTACAGGACACAGGTTAGCATGGAACGTATGGTGTGTTCCCTTCTCATTTACACATCACTGGTACCACTGGAACACTGTTCTCAGCGATCTGTATACACATACATGCAGAAGACGCAGGTCACATCATTGTATACCCCAAGACTCCTCCGCACAGGGAACACGCCATGTCATAAAATACATAGGACACGTTACTCTACTATGGTAGGATGCATCATACGTCTTTTTCTTTCTTGTCCGGTACCGCAGTCTGCTTCCTCATATTGTTTCCAGTGTATGCAACGCATTTCTTACAAAGATACAAATATACATGTTAGATGTTCTTGGAGGATCAGAAGACACATTACTGTAAACTAAGGAGTCTGCTTACCAGCTACCACTCTCCAATATCTTCATTCCAGTGGACGTAGTTTTCAATCATGTCCTGAACACAAAGAGCATTATAGATATATTTAGCACTAGCGTACCCGTCGCGCGTTGCTGCGAAGACAGACAGACATACATACATTCGTTTTTATATATCTAGATGACGGCAGCAGCGACCACTGAGGTTTTGTAGGCCGCTGCTTCCCCCTTGCAGGCTGAATAAAATAGCCGTTGGGTGGAACATCCAATTTATCCGGCTGCTGTGGCTTCTTGGGAAGATAGCCTAGTACATGTTTGCCCACTTCCAACTCCAATGGAGACTGACTGTAAATGGCTGGCGTGCTCTAGTATTTATGGTTTCAAGCTGTACGTGTCATTGCATACAGTCTATCTATCTATCTATCTATCTATCTATCTATCTAGGTTATTGCATACAGTCTATCTATCTATCTATCTATCTATCTATCTATCTATGACATCCGGAAATGAGAGAATTAGATTCCGTACATAAAATTTGAACGCTAATTCTTTGGCGCTTTGAATTGAATAATCGAGTTGGGACCCATTAACTTTTCCTATTTATGACATAATCAATGCTCGTGCCAAATTTCAAGTTTCTATGACATTGGGAAGTGAGAGAATTAAATTCCGTACATAAAATTTGGACGCTAATTCTTTTGCGCTTAGAATTGAATAATCGAGTTGGGATGAGACATAAGGCCTTGCCCATAAGCATTCCCCAACCTCCAAGAACTGAACCTACCTACCTGAATGAGATTTTGTAGGCCGCTGCTTCCCCCTTGCGGGCTGAATAAAATAGCCGTTGGGTGGAACATACAATTTATCCGGCTGCTGTGGCTTCTTAGGAAGATATCCTAGTACTTGTTTACCCACTTCCAACTCCAATGGTAATTGGCTGGCGTGCTCTAGTGGTTCCAAGCTGTACGTGTCATAATACAGCCTTAATGACATCACAATGCAGCTTTATAGAACATGTTGGGGCATGTTCAAGGGCGTCCGATGTTGATGACATCAGTGATGACATCACAATAGCAGGTGGCTTACTTATTCGATCTACGTGGGGGGGGGGCGTAACTTTCGACGACGCTCGCGCGCCATTTATCGTAGGATATTTGTACTATGCCTATAATCTTCCCAGGAGTGTACTTAACAACTTCCCAAAGTTTCATGGCGATCGGATGAATGGTGTAGTAGCGCATAAAGGACAAACAGACACGCACGCACGCACGCACGCACGCAGACACGCACGCAGACAGACATACATTCAATTTTATATATATAGATGAATACGTTTTGAAGGTTTTGATGGCTTTTCGTACATAAGTGGACCGATACATATTAGATCCTCATTATAACAGTATACAAACATAGAGGTGGTGTAAGAATGGGTCTGCAATAGCTTCCTAAGGAAAACCCTCTTAATAAATTGTTTGAAAAGTCGATTCATCAATGTTATTTCCTCCGATCCCAGAGCAGAGATGTAGATGTATACAGTTTAATAATAATAATCATTTACATCCTTCCTCACTATTTCATGCAACGGCGGGTCTCCAGCAAAGCATTCCTGCGCTGTCTCATGGCCCTTTTAGATGGAACGATTATCGCTCCGTTTCTCGCCGGATCGCAGGAATCTGAATGACAATCGTTCGGTGTAAAGACTGCCAGCAACTGAACAAGGAACGATAATTCGTCCAATTATCGCTGATTGTTCAATTTCTGCAGGCATAACAATCAAACGATGATCAACCTGAGTAAACAGGCAGTCATTCATCTGTGAATGACTGCCTGTTTACTGTGAATGGAGGCGGGCGGCCAGAACGATCTCCTGCCCGCTCCACCTCCATTCACTGAGTGACCATCACTGGGACAGCTAGAGCCCGACAATCGTCAAGTGTAAAAGAACGCTTAGCCCTACCAATTTTTCAACTCCACACAATATGACACATAAGAATAGTCGTCTTAGAACATTCCCAAATACATGTGTATATACAAAAGTACCACTGAAATTAATATCAGTGCAGTGTGAGAACCGTGCCGGAGATTGCCAGTGATGTCAATAGCCAACTAGTTTATAAACTACTTGCAGGAATGTAGGGAACACATGGGAATTTTACATTACATAAACACCCCCACCCAATTATGGAAGCCCATGTGCTTATATATGAAACAAACCGGATCTGATTTTTTAGTATAAGAAGCGGCTTTGACAAAAGGGAAGGTGCAATTTATAGACAGACACATCGCACTGAACTACATCTGCGGACCAGGATGTTAAAGAGGTTGTCTGAGCTGTATGTTCTCTGTAAACCCTCGTTCCCCATGCACTAGAATAACAAATGGGCATATACTCCCCACTGTATCCGGTGCCACGGCTCTGTCATTGGTTGCAGCAGCCTGTGACATCCCGTAAACAGGCAGAACTGCAGGCTGTTCCGTGGCCCTTGACTTACTATCGTGCCAGGCTGCGGACACGGGTTAATATACGAGGGCTGCTGTGAAGAGTGTAAACCAGAAATGTATGCCAAGTCATCGGGCATCAGCGCTGCGGGGATACTGACAGCTCATCGCAGGGGTACCAGTGTTTGAAGGAGGGCATTACATGGCACTGTCAGCTGATCCTCACCCTTTTAATGCCACCCCATGATGAGGTGGGCTAAGGGCTCTGTAACACGGCGTATGCACGATTGTGCGCAACGTATTTGCACTACGACTAAAGCTTTTTTGCGCACGTATCGGCGTATTTTCCTGTACATTTTGCACACAACCACGCCCTGATTTAAATGGCGGTGTAGCCTGGTGACTTACTGACGGGTTGTTCTTCTCGCACAGTTCTGTAATGTTTTGCGCACACATTTGCGCTCCCCCACATAACGCTGCATTTTTCTCCGCGTGCACAAAAAAAAGAAACCGTAAAGGAACCGATTGAAATTAATATGTTCTATACTGTGCAGATGCAGAACCGCGCACAAATGTGTCCGTGCGAAGGAGCCCTCAGGGTTTGTTCCCAGGGGTTGGAAAAACGATGGAATATTGCAGAGAGGATTCTTTCCCTTCTCTCGTGCCGCTCCTCCACGCAAACGACTTGTTTGTTGTAGCGACCAATCACAGCGCAGCTCTCTGCTCTTGAAAATTGAGTACTTTTTTATGTTTGGTTGCTACGGGCAACAGGAGTTTCTTTTAGGCAGTTTTATAAGTCCTCTTTTACCCACAACTAAACGGCCGCCATAACAGCTTCCCCGCTACTAAAGTCACGCCCAATAAGGTTTCATTAAAGGGGTTGTCCAGTTGTGAAATATTGATGGGCGTACCTCCAGGAAGGAGATAAGCGCAGAATACTACAGATGAATTGTTTTTTTTTCTTTCTTAGACCCTCTTAAAAATGTTCATGAAAGTCAATCAGCGTGTCCCAAAAATGGTGTCAGTGAGAAACACAAAGCGTCCCGCCTCACGCTACACGGGCGGACAAGGAAAATCCTGACAATTAAAGCCCAAACAGTACTGGCCACTGAGGGGTTAAGGGTCACTGTCCCTTTAATGTAACCCCACGAGCACCGACTGCCATGAGGGGCCCGAGGAGCCAGCAGGCTGCAGCACAGAACAGGATAAGTAATGCCGGGACGACATCTCGGCCCTCACCTTGTCTCTCTGCGTCTCAATGCCAAGCTCAGGACACACGGCGACATTCGGGTGAAGGGAAAAGCTGCAAGTAAGCGCCATCTGCTGGCAGCCTACACGCGTATACCGGTGTACAGTTTCATAAGTGCGTGGGCGCCCTCTGGTGTCGAGTATGGAGATAGCAGCAGATTGTAGTCATGACTCATTTGCACTACAGATTTGTCACATAAACCCCTGAACGTCAGCTGGGTTATTAACATGTATGAGAAGTGCTGCCCTGTGTGTTGTAGGAGGTGTCAGGAGGGATGTACAGTCCGTGATAGGAACTAGTACAAACTTGTAGAAGTTGGTTACCATAATGTCAGAGGAAAAAGAATTCAAAAATAATATATATAAATATATATATATAATATCATAGTATGTGAGGATAAAAAAGACATGTCCAACCAGTTCAGCTTATTACACCCAATGTTGATCCAGAGGAAGGCAGCCCCTTCAGCCCCCTCTCAACCTCCAATGCGGTAGAAGCCAATTTTCCTCATTTTAGGGGGAAAAAATTCCTTCCCGACCCCAATCTGGCAATCAGAATTAATGGCTTTTTAATGACTTATCAATCAGAGGTGCCATTAGGGTACTGTGGGCATGAGTTGCAGTAAGTGGGCACAGAGTACCGCTCATTTGCTGTGCGTCACTATAACCAGGGCAAGCACAGGGGAATAATGGCAAGCAGCGGTTACTGCTGCCTGGCCGCAGCTTGTATGGGCACTCTTTGAGTATATGCGCAAAAAAGCCGGCCGCAGCACAACGTTTTTGCGCCGTGAACGAGGTTGGAGGAAGTAGATTTGCGCCTGTATCAGCACATAGTACGGTACTTTTTGTGCACACAGGGCCACCTCACACAAGCGTGGCACGCCCTGTCTGTGGATTAAAAGGCGAATGAGGTCCAGATGTGTTCTTTTCCCCACAGTTTTGCGGGGTGTTTCATGCATCTCCTTGTGTATGTGCACCCCCACCCCCCCCCCCCCCCCCGTAGACTTCTATTGAGCCTTTGGTTCGCAAATACAGCATGTTGCATTCTTTTCTGTGCGTGGGAAGTGCGCGCACAAAACATGCTCATAAGACTGAACCCACTGAAAACCCAATGATTTCCATGGGAGCCATGTCTGCAGTTACCTGTGCCGGTCACTACACAGAGGTCGGCCCAGAACACCATCCTGGTCCCCTCCAGAAATGTCATACATGTCTGTCCTATGTAGATGCACTGTGCAAAGCCTGTCCTGTCATATCCAGTGTGTGTGTTGCACAGCTGCAGTGCTTAATAGGTTAACAGTAATAAAACCATTGCCTGCATGTAGATGTATCAGTTTGCCATGTCATGTGGTGTGTGAGAAGGAAAATGGGAGTGCTTGAGAGCCGGAAAAGAGTCCACCTTGTGAGAGGAGACCATATAGATGGCTGCTGTTTATGGTATAGGTAGGTGCGTTCTCAGTTTATATACATTATCATGATAGTTATCTATAGGTGCTATAAGGCCACTCCCACACAGGCGCTTGTTACAGCGTTTTAGCGGGTGTTTGAAACGCTGTACTGAGTCTCCATTGATATCAATGGGGCTTCATAGCGGTATGTTCTATTTCAGTGCGTTGCAGCGCTTTTTAGCGCACCACATCACTCATTGCAATGATGGGGTGCGGTAAAAACGCTGTCAACCGCGTTTACCAGCGCCGTTCTAAAACGCTGTGAAATGCCTGTGTGAGACTGGCCTAAGGGCAATGCTGCATTACTATATAAACTTTGTGCCCTGCAATGTATGTCACAAGGTGCTAATTACTAGTTTCCAGCACCTTATGGATGGCGACAAGGTTACAAAATGAAAGCTGAGTTCTGATTGGTGGCTATGGACAAGAAGGTCAGTTTTGGTTTTAGACTGTTTTGATCAATTGAACTGCCCCAAAATGTACATTTCTTCACATTTAGATAACGTAATGGCCTGCTCTGAGAGCGCTCTAAGTGATGAACTGTTCCTGCTCAGCTCTACTACTCTCAGGCTTCTCCCTTCAGTTGGCGGATGAATCACTGACTAACATGTTACAAGAATGACCAGCATCTTCTCACTATATGCCATGGAAGAGCTTCAAGCGGTGATCCTAAAAGGCTCTGCAGGAAAATCGCCCCCTGCGTGGCACGTAAGGATCATTTCAGTGTTGTATGCTCCTCTGTACGGCCCCATTCACATCTGCGTTGGAGGCTTCATTAGGAATCTCCGGCGCAGATCCAGCAGAAAAACCCTGATGAAATATTGAAGCTACACTGTATAAGTGCTGATCAGAATACCAGAAGCAGGATGGCCCCCATTATAGTCAATGGGCTCTGTTTGGTGCTATTTGGGGGCTATACTGTATATTTGACTTATGTTATATAAAAACGCACTGCCCCCTATGGGGTGTAACGATACTGGTCCCGCACCTTCAGCCAATAGCTACATAGCACTATACAGATGGACTAATAAAATATGATATTCTGGGAATCCCCCTTTAAATAACACATTGGGCTCTGCTTTATCTGTCTATGTAGTGCACTACAGTGGGATTTGGCTGAGCAGGGGTTAATGTTACATTATAATGAATAAATCTATAAGAGAAATATTTGGGTTGGTGAGTTATTGCGGGTTACTGTATGGCGGCAGGATGGGCGACGCTCCTGAGAATACATGGTATATACAAGCATTACATAACATGGCAGCCATGCTTGTGGCTACTTGCTCCACTGAGCTTCCTTTTCCAGGGACTGTAATTCCTGAGAAATTATTGATAATCAACAAAAATATGGTGAATATTTAAGAAACCTCAGTTATCAGAACAAAAAAAGCAGGCCTGGTCGCTCATGGCAACCAATCAGAGCGCAGCTTACATTTCTGAAGCTGCTGTGGAGAAATGCAAGCTGCTCTGTGATTGGTTGCTATGGGTGACGGGGCCTGCTGTGGGAATATGTCACCGGGCAACAACAACATGATTAGATGGGCTTTGTATTAGCCGCATGAGGGTGGCCGTATATTCCTATCCAGGCGACAGAATGTAAGTAGTTCCCAGAAGGTGAGCGTTATAGCGGGGATTTGTATTATAATGGCCAATTTGGCAGTTAAAGTCAGATTGGACAAGATGGCTGCCGGACAGAGATAGCGGTGATCAGCCTGGCTTATATATGGTTTTCTTTTAAGATAAAAGATGTTAATGTTTGCGTTGTTTTTTCTAAACTACAACCCCAGTATTTAGGGAGGGGGGAGGCAAACTGGGCAGTTGCTCAGGGCCCCCACCCCTAGATGACCCCACTATAGCACTGCTGTCCGGCAGCCCAACTGTGAAAACGAGCGGAGGACCAACCGAACAGCAGTGATGGCGGTCATGTATTTAATGACTTTCAGGTCCCGCTGAGCCACTGTCACCGCGCGGCGGTTTTTATTCACATGCTAGCTCCTCCTCCTGCTCTCCGTCCATTGCTTCAGAGCAGAAAGCGGAGTCGGGTATGGGGAAGCACATTGTCCGCTGGGACAGTCGCTCAGCGATAGAGATTTCTGTGACTCTATAGCGTTTTTGGAGCAGAGAAATGGAATTACATGTTTATATTTTTTCCCCATTCATTTCAATGGGTTTTATTAATAATGTTTTCTTTTGCTTCCGTTTTGTTTCCATTTCCTAAACAGAACAAATAGCGCCGCAGACCGCACTGTCTGTTCTGTTTAAAAAACGAAAATTGAACGTAAACGAACAGAAACATTTCCGTTAATTGAAAACCCATAAAAAGAATGAAATGTTTAATTCCATTTTAATTTAATTTCCCTGTTCCAAAACCAGAGAAAATCGCTAATGGGTGCTAACGCTGGTGTGAACGGCCATTACTTTGTACAGATACACACAAAGGGCACTATTACTTTGTGGCGCCATAGAGGGCATTACCTATGGAGGCATGCGCAGTGGGCACTAATACTTTGTGAGGACGCAGGGCACACTGAGACACTATAACTTTGTGGGAGCACAGAAGAGTACAGTGACTTTGTGGGAGCACAGGGGGCACTATTACTTTGTGGAGGCGCACACAGGGCACTTACTTTAGTGGACATAGAAGGTGTATCATTTTAAGGGTTATTATGGGACTTGAAGCATGATGGCCCCCATTATAGTCAATGGGCTCTGTTTGGTGCTATTTGGGGGCTATACTGTATATTTGACTTATGTTATATAAAAACGCACTGCCCCCTATGGGGTGTAACGATACTGGTCCCGCACCTTCAGCCAATAGCTACATAGCACGTGGTCCAGCTACTGGCGACCCCCTTGCAGTTTGTATTGTATAGGGGTCTGAAAACTTTGAGAAATTATGCCTTCAGAGACGCACTCATGAAGAAATTGCACATCTACTACATTGTTTTTCTTACTTAATCTCTTTTATCTATTTTTATTAAATTTTTTATTTATGACCAAATAATGCGCAGTTCTAGCGTTGTGTTTTTTTTTGTTTTTTTTTTAAACGGACGGCGTTCATTCTGCCGGATAAATAATGATATATTTTAATAAACTGGACTCTCACTGATGCAGCAAAAGCTATTTATTTGTATGTGATGACTGGAATTTTTTTTTTAAACTGTCATTAATTTTTAATGTACAAATAATTATAGAAAAATATTATTTATCTTAGTTTTAATTCCTTTAGTCCCCGTATGGGACTTTAACTAGTGATTATCAGATCTCCTGTACAATATACTGCAATACATCATCATTAAGGATGCATCTACACGGAGAGATGCACAGAAATCACACTGGAAACAATCCAGTGAGATGTGAGAGAAAAATTGTAGCATGTCATGTTTTTAGGTGATTCTGTTGAAGAATCGGCCATTCTTCCCTTTGGATGCAGAAAAAATAAATAATGTACCTGTGAGTTTCATGCGAGTGGGATGCATTATATTTTTTCTCCCATAGGGAATAATGGGTGATTTTCACCCGTATTTTTCACACAATGCGAGTGCCATGTCGGTGGCTGTGTGTACTCAGGCCATCTAGCACTCAGAATCACTGTTTCAAGCAATTACTTGGAAGGTAATTGCCCCGTGTAAAAGTACCTTTACACTAGGAGGTTAGTATAAAACATTTTTGGGAACTTGTCCTATTAGAACCATAACTTAGTTTATAGTGCTTACAGCTGGTGACTAGAGATGAGCGAGCCTACTCGAATAACTGCTTAGTGATCCGAGCAGGCTCAGATGGGGAAGGAAGAAAGAGCGAGAGAGACCTCTCTCTCTTCTCCCCGCTTCGTCCCCCCCACTTACTCCCACTGCCCACCTGAGCCTGCTCGGATCACTAAGCAGTTACTCGAGAAGAGTGATACTCGCTCGAGTAACTGCCTTACCGAGTAGGCTCGCTCATCTCTACTGGTGACAGATCCCCTTTAAGTAAAAATGTACCTGAATCATGTTTTTTTTTAGGCCACACCGATTTGTCAGCTCCCATGTCCCATATGAGGTATGAAGATAGAAAATGGACCGTCATGGGTATGTTACTATTTGATTGGGTTCTTGAGTGGGGCCCCAGTGGAAGTGGATACCACCTGCATCCTGGGTAGAGGGGAAAACTGCCAAAACCTGAGACTATCTAGAAGGTTGGAAGGAATGCATTCACGTTCCTGAGATCTGCAAATAAAAGCACCTTGCACACCGCCGTTTTTGGATACAGTTAAACACTACATTGTTTTCTATGGTGACAATATATGCCAAATAGCATCAGGCATACCTTGTAGACCACACATGTCAAGCACAAGGCCTGCGGGCCGAATCCAGCCCGCCAACTCATTTTATGTGGCCCACCAGCTGTGCAGCACGCTAACAAGCCTTCCACTTACCCAACCAACTCTGGTCCAGCAACAGCAGTGTATAGTCTGTGACCGCTGACCTCTCTCTCCGGTGTCTGTGTGCGCCATCCTGCATGCATCACAGATGCAGAGGAGAGAGCTCAGCGGTCACAGACACAGAAGAGGCTGATGCCGGACAGGAGTTGCAAGCAAAGTGAGTGGATGGAGTGGAGGGATGCTGCCTGGCCAGAGGCCATAAGGAGGGGTCTCTATAACTACCGGAGCCAAGGTAGGGGGCACTATTACTGCTGGGACTAATTTGGGGGTCACATATTACTACTGGGGCCAATATAGGGGACACCATTACTACTAAAGCCACTATAGGGGGCACTATTACTACCACGGACCGGTGGTTGGGGCCCCCTGCTTCAGTGGACATAGAAAGTGTATTATTTTCAGGGTTATTACGAGAGTTTTATTACCATTTGTGGGTGAAAAGGGGGATGATTATTGCAGAGAGGAGGGCACTATTACTCTTGTGGTGGGCACTATTACTCTATGAGGCACTGAGAAGGGCAGCAGAAGTAGCAGGAGGATGGGGAGTGTTCAAAGACAATTTGTGGCTAGAAGAAGTTGCCAGGGCAGTCCAATCCCAGACAGAGAGAAGAAGAGAAAGTGAAAAACCCCAATCGGAGGAGACGCCCCCTGTCGTCACTGGAGGTAACTGCATTGTAATCATTATGACTGGGTAGAGCTGGTATCTGGTATAGGCTGACTGTATTATTTAGACGTATACTAGACCTGAGCTGATGTGTTTAAGCCCACAATCTTATAAAAATGATAATCATAACCGCTTAACAGGACAAAACCAAACCACTGATTTCAATTGATTTCAGTGGTTTCGTTTTCACTATCAGGATTCTCGCCTGTTAATTGTACGGCTGGGAAGAGATAGGATCTGCCCTATCTTTCCCGCATGTACTATTAACTATGCGTGGAAAAGACTGGACAAGACCTATCTTCTCGATATTTTTTTTAACTCCTTCGCTATGGCGTGGAGTCTGAACATCCGGTGAAAAATCTTGTTCATGGGCAACTACGTGCTATGCTGGCGAGCGAAATTGTGCTTAGGGTCGTCTGAAACTGTCCTCATACTGATATGTAATAGTATCTTTACTAATACTTATGTTATAAACACTGATGTGTTTGAGAAATATTCTGTTGAGAAGAAATGCCTATATTTTTAGCTCTTGGGCTCTAAGTAACAGTAAGGCCTCATGTACACGGGTGGGTTGCATTCAGTGCGGACTTCTTTTGTGCTGGGAAGTCTATACTGCGGAGGGTCCACACGGCTCGCCGTCGGAAATGCGCAGTACAGATTTTTGCTTTAAAGCTCCTGCTTTCCCGTGGCATCCATGGCCCGTCTGCAGTGTCAGATGCAGGTGTGCTGCGGATCGGCCGGCTTCCTTTGACTTCAATGGAAGCTGTCTGTACGGGAACTGCACTGAACTAAAGCATACTGCGATTTGTTTTCCGGATTAACAGGTCCGCAAAACAAATCCGCATACTTTAATTCCAGCATGGACGCTCATGCATCCCTATGGGCGGATTAAATTGAGAAACTTCCGCGAGAATTTAATTCCACCCATACACATTGGGCCTAAGGTCAGGCTCCCATGCCATGACCCTGCGTACGGCTGTGTAGATAGAGAATTATAATTGAAGGCTTTGTCAAAAACTTTGTATAGTTGGCCAGTGGATAAAAGTTATTAGTTTACGTAATTGTAATGCGCGTTGCCATTAAGCAGCATAGTACTGGCTCACAATCTAACCCTTTTCTTTACAACAGGCTAAGGTGAGTATAGCGTTAATAGGTCTTGCACCTCGGTCTTATGTTAGTGTCAGCTGCCACACAACTGAGACTACTTTTGTGAGTAACGGCTTGGGGACTCCGCAGCGAAGGCCAAATGCCACTTTGAGGTGCAAGAGGTGAAAACCGGGGTATCCTAAGTGCTGCCTCCAGATTTAGCCCAAAGCCAAATCAGTTTGTGGCAAAGCGGGTCCACATCCGCTTGCTGACCTAACGGTGCCCAGTTCTAGGTTTAGTCCAGTTTTTAGGCACCAACCACATTGATGTGAGCCAATACATCTAAATGGTGAAGCACTCGTGGTTTTTTTTTTCAAAATGTACAATTACATTAAGGATTAGGCTAAAAGTTGTAAGCTAGGCCGGTCTGTGTATGCAATATTGAGGAGATATACTAGATGGTCCTTCTGTTTCTCCTAGATAGCCAGCAGATTGAATGAACATTTTTTTCTACCTACCTTTAATGGTAGAAAGCACACCATGTTTGGTGATGGAAAGGTGGGCTAGAGGGGTTATGGAGGAGGCCTATGCGTTTTAATTCACATTTTTTGCTAGGTGTGCTTTCATCTGTTTGCTGGTAATCTAGGAAAAATAGCTACAAAGGGTAGGGCCAAAGGTGTAACTGTAGTGGGCGGAGAGTATGCTGTCTTGCTTGGGCCTTTAGGAGAGGGTCGCTCACGCAGGTGGTGCGGCGAGTAACGAAATGCAATCTGGAGACTTCTTCCTCTGTGGTTGGTTCTAGTATTGATAGTGAGATATGGAGTCATTGCTAGAGAGACCGGGATCGGGGCTCTCCGTACAGTTTTTGGAGATTTGTTTTCAGATGTTTTTGTTTTTTGTCTATGAAATGGGCGGCTAGCTCTTCAGCAGTGGGATCCATCACGGGGGCCTGTTCTTTGGGGCTGAAGAGGGAGTGGAATGTATCGAAAAGTCGTTTGGGTTGTGGGATAGTGAGGAGACTTATGAACAGATCGGCAGTATAGATAGGGAATTATAATTGAAGGCTTTGTCAAAAACTTTGTATAGTTGGCCAGTGGATAAAAGTTATAAGTTTACGTAATTGTAATGCACGTTGCTGTTAGGCAGCATAGTACTGGCTCACAATCTAACCCTTTTCTTTACAACAGGCTAAGGTGAGTATAGCGTTAATAGGTCTTGCACCTCAGTCTTATGTTAGTGTCAGCTGCCACACAACTGAGACTACTTTTGTGAGTAACGGCTTGGGGACCCCGCAGCGAAGACCAAATGCCACTTTGAGGTGCAAGAGGTGAAAACCGGGGTATCCTAAGTGCTGCCTCCAGATTTAGCCCAAAGCCAAATCAGTTTGTGGCAAAGCGGGTCCACATCCGCTTGCTGACCTAACGGTGCCCAGTTCTAGGTTTAGTCCAGTTTTTAGGCACCAACCACATTGATGTGAGCCAATACATCTAAATGGTGAAGCACTCGTGGTTTTTTTTTTCAAAATGTACAATTACATTAAGGATTAGGCTAAAAGTTGTAAGCTAGGCCGGTCTGTGTATGCAATATTGAGGAGATATACTAGATGGTCCTTCTGTTTCTCCTAGATAGCCAGCAGATTGAATGAACATTTTTTTCTACCTACCTTTAATGGTAGAAAGCACACCATGTTTGGTGATGGAAAGGTGGGCTAGAGGGGTTATGGAGGAGGCCTATGCGTTTTAATTCACATTTTTTGCTAGGTGTGCTTTCATCTGTTTGCTGGTAATCTAGGAAAAATAGCTACAAAGGGTAGGGCCAAAGGTGTAACTGTAGTGGGCGGAGAGTATGCTGTCTTGCTTGGGCCTTTAGGAGAGGGTCGCTCACGCAGGTGGTGCGGCGAGTAACGAAATGCAATCTGGAGACTTCTTCCTCTGTGGTTGGTTCTAGTATTGATAGTGAGATATGGAGTCATTGCTAGAGAGACCGGGATCGGGGCTCTCCGTACAGTTTTTGGAGATTTGTTTTCAGATGTTTTTGTTTTTTGTCTATGAAATGGGCGGCTAGCTCTTCAGCAGTGGGATCCATCACGGGGGCCTGTTCTTTGGGGCTGAAGAGGGAGTGGAATGTATCGAAAAGTCGTTTGGGTTGTGGGATAGTGAGGAGACTTATGAACAGATCGGCAGTATAGATAGGGAATTATAATTGAAGGCTTTGTCAAAAACTTTGTATAGTTGGCCAGTGGATAAAAGTTATAAGTTTACGTAATTGTAATGCACGTTGCTGTTAGGCAGCATAGTACTGGCTCACAATCTAACCCTTTTCTTTACAACAGGCTAAGGTGAGTATAGCGTTAATAGGTCTTGCACCTCAGTCTTATGTTAGTGTCAGCTGCCACACAACTGAGACTACTTTTGTGAGTAACGGCTTGGGGACCCCGCAGCGAAGACCAAATGCCACTTTGAGGTGCAAGAGGTGAAAACCGGGGTATCCTAAGTGCTGCCTCCAGATTTAGCCCAAAGCCAAATCAGTTTGTGGCAAAGCGGGTCCACATCCGCTTGCTGACCTAACGGTGCCCGGTTCTAGGTTTAGTCCAAATTTTAGGCACCGACCAAATTATTGTGAGCCAATACATCTAAACAGTGAAGCACTTGTGGTTTTTTTTTTCAAAATGTACAATTACATTAAGGATTAGGCTAAAAGTTGTAAGCTAGGCCGGTCTGTGTATGCAATATTGAGGAGATATACTAAATGGTCCTTCTGTTTCTCCTAGATAGCCAGCAGATTGAATAAACATTTTTTTCTACCTACCTTTAATGGTAGAAAGCACACCATGTTTGGTGATGGAAAGGTGGGCTAGAGGGGTTATGGAGGAGGCCTATGCATTTTAATTCAAATTTTTTGCTAGGTGTGCTTTCATCTGTTTGCTGGTAATCTAGGAAAAATAGCTACAAAGGGTAGGGCCAAAGGTGTAACTGTAGTGGGCGGAGAGTATGCTGTCTTGCTTGGGCCTTTAGGAGAGGGTCGCTCACGCAGGTGGTGCGGCGAGTAGCGAAATGCAATCTGGAGACTTCTTCCTCTGTGGTTGGTTCTAGTATTGATAGTGAGATATGGAGTCATTGCTAGAGAGACCGGGATCGGGGCTCCCCGTGCAGTTTTTGGAGATTTGTTTTTAGATGTTTTTGGTTTTTTTCTATGAAATGGGCGGCTAGCTCTTCAGCAGTGGGATCCATCACAGGGGCCTGTTCTTTGGGGCTGAAGAGGGAGTGGAATGTATCGAAAAGTCGTTTGGGTTGTGGGATAGTGAGGAGACGTATGAACAGATCGGCGGTATAGATGGGGAATTATAATTGAAGGCTTTGTCAAAAACTTTGTATAGTTGGCCAGTGGATAAAAGTAATAAGTTTACGTAATTGTAATGCACGTTGCTGTTAGGCAGCATAGTACTGGCTCACAATCTAACCCTTTTCTTTACAACAGGCTAAGGTGAGTATAGCGTTAATAGGTCTTGCACCTCAGTCTTATGTTAGTGTCAGCTGCCACACAACTGAGACTACTTTTGTGAGTAACGGCTTGGGGACCCCGCAGCGAAGACGAAATGCCACTTTGAGGTGCAAGAGGTGAAAACCGGGGTATCCTAAGTGCTGCCTCCAGATTTAGCCCAAAGCCAAATCAGTTTGTGGCAAAGCGGGTCCACATCCGCTTGCTGCCCTAACGGTGACCAGTTCTAGGTTTAGTCCAGTTTTTAGGCACCGACCACATTAATGTGAGCCAATACATCTAAACGGTGAAGCACTTGTGTTTTTTTTTTTTTCAAAATGGACAATTACATTAAGGATTAGGCTAAAAGTTGTAAGCTAGGCCGGTCTGTGTATGCAATATTGAGGAGATATACTAGATGGTCCTTCTGTTTCTCCTAGATAGCCAGCAGATTGAATGAACATTTTTTTCTACCTACCTTTAATGGTAGAAAGCACACCATGTTTGGTGATGGAAAGGTGGGCTAGAGGGGTTATGGAGGAGGCCTATGCGTTTTAATTCACATTTTTTGCTAGGTGTGCTTTCATCTGTTTGCTGGTAATCTAGGAAAAATAGCTACAAAGGGTAGGGCCAAAGGTGTAACTGTAGTGGGCGGAGAGTATGCTGTCTTACTTGGGCCTTTAGGAGAGGATCGCTCACGCAGGTGGTGCGGCGAGTAGCGAAATGCAATCTGGAGACTTCTTCCTCTGTGGTTGGCTCTAGTATTGATAGTGAGATATGGAGTCATTGCTAGAGAGACCGGGATCGGGGCTCCCCATGCAGTTTTTGGAGATTTGTTTTTAGATGTTTTTTTTTTTTTCTATGAACTGGGCGGCTAGCTCTTCAGCAGTGGGATCCATCATGGGGGCCTGTTCTTTGGGGCTGAAGAGGGAGTGGAATGTATCGAAAAGTCGTTTGGGTTGTGGGATAGTGAGGAGACTTATGAACAGATCGGCGGTATAGATAGGGAATTATAATTGAAGGCTTTGTCAAAAACTTTGTATAGTTGGCCAGTGGATAAAAGTTATAAGTTTACGTAATTGTAATGCACGTTGCTGTTAGGCAGCATAGTACTGGCTCACAATCTAACCCTTTTCTTTACAACAGGCTAAGGTGAGTATAGCGTTAATAGGTCTTGCACCTCGGTCTTATGTTAGTGTCAGCTGCCACACAACTGAGACTACTTTTGTGAGTAACGGCTTGGGGACCCCGCAGCGAAGACCAAATGCCACTTTGAGGTGCAAGAGGTGAAAACCGGGGTATCCTAAGTGCTGCCTCCAGATTTAGCCCAAAGCCAAATCAGTTTGTGGCAAAGCGGGTCCACATCCGCTTGCTGACCTAACGTTGCCCAGTTCTAGGTTTAGTCCAGTTTTTAGGCACCGACCACATTAATGTGAGCCAATACATCTAAACGGTGAAGCACTTGTGTTTTTTTTTTCAAAATGTACAATTACATTAAGGATTAGGCTAAAAGTTGTAAGCTAGGCCGGTCTGTGTATGCAATATTGAGGAGATATACTAGATGGTCCTTCTGTTTCTCCTAGAAAGCCAGCAGATTGAATGAACATTTTTTTCTACCTACCTTTAATGGTAGAAAGCACACCATGTTTGGTGATGGAAAGGTGGGCTAGAGGGGTTATGGAGGAGGCCTATGCATTTTAATTCAAATTTTTTGCTAGGTGTGCTTTCATCTGTTTGCTGGTAATCTAGGAAAAATAGCTACAAAGGGTAGGGCCAAAGGTGTAACTGTAGTGGGCGGAGAGTATGCTGTCTTGCTTGGGCCTTTAGGAGAGGGTCGCTCACGCAGGTGGTGCGGCGAGTAGCGAAATGCAATCTGAAGACTTCTTCCTCTGTGGTTGGTTCTAGTATTGATAGTGAGATATGGAGTCATTGCTAGAGAGACCGGGATCGGGGCTCCCCGTGCAGTTTTTGGAGATTTGTTTTCAGATGTTTTTGTTTTTTTTCTATGAAATGGGCGGCTAGCTCTTCAGCAGTGGGATCCATCACGGGGGCCTGTTCTTTGGGGCTGAAGAGGGAGTGGAATGTATCGAAAAGTCGTTTGGGTTGTGGGATAGTGAGGAGACTTATGAACAGATCGGCAGTATAGATAGGGAATTATAATTGAAGGCTTTGTCAAAAACTTTGTATAGTTGGCCAGTGGATAAAAGTAATAAGTTTACGTAATTGTAATGCACGTTGCTGTTAGGCAGCATAGTACTGGCTCACAATCTAACCCTTTTCTTTACAACAGGCTAAGGTGAGTATAGCGTTAATAGGTCTTGCACCTCGGTCTTATGTTAGTGTCAGCTGCCACACAACTGAGACTACTTTTGTGAGTAACGGCTTGGGGACCCCGCAGCGAAGACCAAATGCCACTTTGAGGTGCAAGAGGTGAAAACCGGGGTATCCTAAGTGCTGCCTCCAGATTTAGCCCAAAGCCAAATCAGTTTGTGGCAAAGCGGGTCCACATCCGCTTGCTGACCTAACGGTGCCCAGTTGTAGGTTTAGTCCAGTTTTTAGGCACCGACCACATTAATGTGAGCCAATACATCTAAACGGTGAAGCACTTGTGGTTTTTTTTTCAAAATGTACAATTACATTAAGGATTAGGCTAAAAGTTGTAAGCTAGGCCGGTTTGTGTATGCAATATTGAGGAGATATACTAGATGGTCCTTCTGTTTCTCCTAGATAGCCAGCAGATTGAATGAACATTTTTTTCTACCTACCTTTAATGGTAGAAAGCACACCATGTTTGGTGATGGAAAGGTGGGCTAGAGGGGTTATGGAGGAGGCCTATGCGTTTTAATTCACATTTTTTGCTAGGTGTGCTTTCATCTGTTTGCTGGTAATCTAGGAAAAATAGCTACAAAGGGTAGGGCCAAAGGTGTAACTGTAGTGGGCGGAGAGTATGCTGTCTTGCTTTGGCCTTTAGGAGAAGGTCGCTCACGCAGGTGGTGCGGCGAGTAGCGAAATGCAATCTGGAGACTTCTTCCTCTGTGGTTGGTTCTAGTATTGATAGTGAGATATGGAGTCATTGCTAGAGAGACCGGGATCGGGGCTCCCCGTGCAGTTTTTGGAGATTTGTTTTTAGATGTTTTTTTTTTTTTCTATGAAATGGGCGGCTAGCTCTTCAGCAGTGGGATCCATCACTGGGGCCTGTTCTTTGGGGCTGAAGAGGGAGTGGAATGTATCGAAAAGTCGTTTGGGTTGTGGGATAGTGAGGAGACTTATGAGCAGATCGGCGGTATAGATAGGGAATTATAATTGAAGGCTTTGTCAAAAAGTTTGTATAGTTGGCCAGTGGATAAAAGTTATAAGTTTACGTAATTGTAATGCACGTTGCTGTTAGGCAGCATAGTACTGGCTCACAATCTAACCCTTTTCTTTACAACAGGCTAAGGTGAGTATAGCGTTAATAGGTCTTGCACCTCGGTCTTATGTTAGTGTCAGCTGCCACACAACTGAGACTACTTTTGCGAGTAACGGCTTGGGGACTCCGCAGCAAAGGCCAAATGCCACTTTGAGGTGCAAGAGGTGAAAACCGGGGTATCCTAAGTGCTGCCTCCAGATTTGGCCCAAAGCCAAATCAGTTTGTGGCAAAGCGGGTCCACATCCGCTTGCTGACCTAACAGTGCCCAGTTCTAGGTTTAGTCCAGTTTTTAGGCACCGACCACATTAATGTGAGCCAATACATCTAAACGGTGAAGCACTTGTGTTTTTTTTTTTTCAAAATGTACAATTACATTAAGAATTAGGCTAAAAGTTGTAAGCTAGGCCGGTCTGTGTATGCAATATTGAGGAGATATACTAGATGGTCCTTCTGTTTCTCCTAGATAGCCAGCAGATTGAATGAACATTTTTTTCTACCTACCTTTAATGGTAGAAAGCACACCATGTTTGGTGATGGAAAGGTGGGCTAGATGGGATATGGAGGAGGCCTATGCGTTTTAATTCAAATTTTTTGCTAGGTGTGCTTTCATCTGTTTGCTGGTAATCTAGGAAAAATAGCTACAAAGGGTAGGGCCAAAGGTGTAACTGTAGTGGGCGGAGAGTATGCTGTCTTGCTTGGGCCTTTAGGAGAGGGTCGCTCACGCAGGTGGTGCGGCGAGTAGCGAAATGCAATCTGAAGACTTCTTCCTCTGTGGTTGGTTCTAGTATTGATAGTGAGATATGGAGTCATTGCTAGAGAGACCGGGATCGGGGCTCCCCGTGCAGTTTTTGGAGATTTGTTTTCAGATGTTTTTGTTTTTTTTCTATGAAATGGGCGGCTAGCTCTTCAGCAGTGGGATCCATCACGGGGGCCTGTTCTTTGGGGCTGAAGAGGGAGTGGAATGTATCGAAAAGTCGTTTGGGTTGTGGGATAGTGAGGAGACTTATGAACAGATCGGCGGTATAGATAGGGAATTATAATTGAAGGCTTTGTCAAAAACTTTGTATAGTTGGCCAGTGGATAAAAGTAATAAGTTTACGTAATTGTAATGCACGTTGCTGTTAGGCAGCATAGTACTGGCTCACAATCTAACCCTTTTCTTTACAACAGGCTAAGGTGAGTATAGCGTTAATAGGTCTTGCACCTCGGTCTTATGTTAGTGTCAGCTGCCACACAACTGAGACTACTTTTGTGAGTAACGGCTTGGGGACCCCGCAGCGAAGACCAAATGCCACTTTGAGGTGCAAGAGGTGAAAACCGGGGTATCCTAAGTGCTGCCTCCAGATTTAGCCCAAAGCCAAATCAGTTTGTGGCAAAGCGGGTCCACATCCGCTTGCTGACCTAACGGTGCCCAGTTGTAGGTTTAGTCCAGTTTTTAGGCACCGACCACATTAATGTGAGCCAATACATCTAAACGGTGAAGCACTTGTGGTTTTTTTTTCAAAATGTACAATAACATTAAGGATTAGGCTAAAAGTTGTAAGCTAGGCCGGTTTGTGTATGCAATATTGAGGAGATATACTAGATGGTCCTTCTGTTTCTCCTAGATAGCCAGCAGATTGAATGAACATTTTTTTCTACCTACCTTTAATGGTAGAAAGCACACCATGTTTGGTGATGGAAAGGTGGGCTAGAGGGGTTATGGAGGAGGCCTATGCGTTTTAATTCACATTTTTTGCTAGGTGTGCTTTCATCTGTTTGCTGGTAATCTAGGAAAAATAGCTACAAAGGGTAGGGCCAAAGGTGTAACTGTAGTGGGCGGAGAGTATGCTGTCTTGCTTTGGCCTTTAGGAGAAGGTCGCTCACGCAGGTGGTGCGGCGAGTAGCGAAATGCAATCTGGAGACTTCTTCCTCTGTGGTTGGTTCTAGTATTGATAGTGAGATATGGAGTCATTGCTAGAGAGACCGGGATCGGGGCTCCCCGTGCAGTTTTTGGAGATTTGTTTTTAGATGTTTTTTTTTTTTTTCTATGAAATGGGCGGCTAGCTCTTCAGCAGTGGGATCCATCACTGGGGCCTGTTCTTTGGGGCTGAAGAGGGAGTGGAATGTATCGAAAAGTCGTTTGGGTTGTGGGATAGTGAGGAGACTTATGAGCAGATCGGCGGTATAGATAGGGAATTATAATTGAAGGCTTTGTCAAAAAGTTTGTATAGTTGGCCAGTGGATAAAAGTTATAAGTTTACGTAATTGTAATGCACGTTGCTGTTAGGCAGCATAGTACTGGCTCACAATCTAACCCTTTTCTTTACAACAGGCTAAGGTGAGTATAGCGTTAATAGGTCTTGCACCTCGGTCTTATGTTAGTGTCAGCTGCCACACAACTGAGACTACTTTTGCGAGTAACGGCTTGGGGACTCCGCAGCAAAGGCCAAATGCCACTTTGAGGTGCAAGAGGTGAAAACCGGGGTATCCTAAGTGCTGCCTCCAGATTTGGCCCAAAGCCAAATCAGTTTGTGGCAAAGCGGGTCCACATCCGCTTGCTGACCTAACAGTGCCCAGTTCTAGGTTTAGTCCAGTTTTTAGGCACCGACCACATTAATGTGAGCCAATACATCTAAACGGTGAAGCACTTGTGTTTTTTTTTTTTCAAAATGTACAATTACATTAAGAATTAGGCTAAAAGTTGTAAGCTAGGCCGGTCTGTGTATGCAATATTGAGGAGATATACTAGATGGTCCTTCTGTTTCTCCTAGATAGCCAGCAGATTGAATGAACATTTTTTTCTACCTACCTTTAATGGTAGAAAGCACACCATGTTTGGTGATGGAAAGGTGGGCTAGATGGGATATGGAGGAGGCCTATGCGTTTTAATTCAAATTTTTTGCTAGGTGTGCTTTCATCTGTTTGCTGGTAATCTAGGAAAAATAGCTACAAAGGGTAGGGCCAAAGGTGTAACTGTAGTGGGCGGAGAGTATGCTGTCTTGCTTGGGCCTTTAGGAGAGGGTCGCTCACGCAGGTGGTGTGGCGAGTAGCGAAATGCAATCTGGAGATTTCTTCCTCTGTGGTTGGTTCTAGTGTTGATAGTGAGATATGGAGTCATTGCTAGAGAGACCGGGATCGGGGCTCCCCGTGCAGTTTTTGGAGATTTGTTTTCAGATGTTTTTGTTGTTTTTTCTATGAAATGGGCGGCTAGCTCTCCAGCAGTGGGATCCATCACAGGGGCCTGTTCTTTGGGGTTGAAGAGGGAGTGGAATGTATAGAAAAGTCGTTTGGGTTGTGGGATAGTGAGGAGACTTATGAACAGATCGGCGGTATAGATAGGGAATTATAATTGAAGGCTTTGTCAAAAACTTTGTATAGTTGGCCAGTGGATAAAAGTTATAAGTTTACGTAATTGTAATGCACGTTGCTGTTAGGCAGCATAGTACTGGCTCACAATCTAACCCTTTTCTTTACAACAGGCTAAGGTGAGTATAGCGTTAATAGGTCTTGCACCTCGGTCTTATGTTAGTGTCAGCTGCCACACAACTGAGACTACTTTTGTGCGTAACGGCTTGGGGACCCCGCAGCGAAGACGAAATGCCACTTTGAGGTGCAAGAGGTGAAAACCGGGGTATCCTAAGTGCTGCCTCCAGATTTAGTCCAAAGCCAAATCAGTTTGTGGCAAAGCGGGTCCACATCCGCTTGCTGACCTAACAGTGCCCAGTTCTAGGTTTAGTCCAGTTTTTAGGCACCGACCACATTAATGTGAGCCAATACATCTAAACGGTGAAGCACTTGTGTTTTTTTTTTTTCAAAATGTACAATTACATTAAGAATTAGGCTAAAAGTTGTAAGCTAGGCCGGTCTGTGTATGCAATATTGAGGAGATATACTAGATGGTCCTTCTGTTTCTCCTAGATAGCCAGCAGATTGAATGAACATTTTTTTCTACCTACCTTTAATGGTAGAAAGCACACCATGTTTGGTGATGGAAAGGTGGGCTAGATGGGATATGGAGGAGGCCTATGCGTTTTAATTCAAATTTTTTGCTAGGTGTGCTTTCATCTGTTTGCTGGTAATCTAGGAAAAATAGCTACAAAGGGTAGGGCCAAAGGTGTAACTGAAGTGGGCGGAGAGTATGCTGTCTTGCTTGGGCCTTTAGGAGAGGGTCGCTCACGCAGGTGGTGTGGCGAGTAGCGAAATGCAATCTGGAGATTTCTTCCTCTGTGGTTGGTTCTAGTGTTGATAGTGAGATATGGAGTCATTGCTAGAGAGACCGGGATCGGGGCTCCCCGTGCAGTTTTTGGAGATTTGTTTTCAGATGTTTTTGTTGTTTTTTCTATGAAATGGGCGGCTAGCTCTCCAGCAGTGGGATCCATCACAGGGGCCTGTTCTTTGGGATTGAAGAGGGAGTGGAATGTATAGAAAAGTCGTTTGGGTTGTGGGATAGTGAGGAGACTTATGAACAGATCGGCGGTATAGATAGGGAATTATAATTGAAGGCTTTGTCAAAAACTTTGTATAGTTGGCCAGTGGATAAAAGTTATAAGTTTACGTAATTGTAATGCACGTTGCTGTTAGGCAGCATAGTACTGGCTCACAATCTAACCCTTTTCTTTACAACAGGCTAAGGTGAGTATAGCGTTAATAGGTCTTGCACCTCGGTCTTATGTTAGTGTCAGCTGCCACACAACTGAGACTACTTTTGTGCGTAACGGCTTGGGGACCCCGCAGCGAAGACGAAATGCCACTTTGAGGTGCAAGAGGTGAAAACCGGGGTATCCTAAGTGCTGCCTCCAGATTTAGTCCAAAGCCAAATCAGTTTGTGGCAAAGCGGGTCCACATCCGCTTGCTGACCTAACGGTGCCCAGTTCTAGGTTTAGTCCAGTTTTTAGGCACCGACCACATTATTGTGAGCCAATACATCTAAACGGTGAAGCACTTGTGTTTTTTTTTTTCAAAATGTACAATTACATTAAGGATTAGGCTAAAAGTTGTAAGCTAGGCCGGTCTGTGTATGCAATATTGAGGAGATATACTAGATGGTCCTTCTGTTTCTCCTAGATAGCCAGCAGATTGAATGAACATTTTTTTCTACCTACCTTTAATGGTAGAAAGCACACCATGTTTGGTGATGGAAAGGTGGGCTAGCGGGGTTATGGAGGAGGCCTATGCGTTTTAATTCAAATTTTTTGCTAGGTGTGCTTTCATCTGTTTGCTGGTAATCTAGGAAAAATAGCTACAAAGGGTAGGGCCAAAGGTGTAACTGTAGTGGGCGGAGAGTATGCTGTCTTGCTTGGGCCTTTAGGAGAAGGTCGCTCACGCAGGTGGTGCGGCGAGTAGCGAAATGCAATCTGGAGACTTCTTCCTCTGTGGTTGGTTCTAGTATTGATAGTGAGATATGGAGTCATTGCTAGAGAGACCGGGATCGGGGCTCCCCGTACAGTTTTTGGAGATTTTTTTTCAGATGTTTTTGTTTTTTTTCTATGAAATGGGCGGCTAGCTCTTCAGCCGTGGCATCCATCACAGGGGCCTGTTCTTTGGGGCTGAAGAGGGAGTGGAATGTATCGAAAAGTCGTTTGGGTTGTGGGATAGTGAGGAGACTTATGAACAGATCGGCGGTATAGATAGGGAATTATAATTAAAGGCTTTATCAAAAACTTTGTATAGTTGGCCCGTGGATAAAAGTTATAAGTTTACGTAATTGTAATGCACGTTGCTGTTAGGCAGCATAGTACTGGCTCACAATCTAACCCTTTTCTTTACAACAGGCTAAGGTGAGTATAGCGTTAATAGGTCTTGCACCTCGGTCTTATGTTAGTGTCAGCTGCCACACAACTGAGATTACTTTTGCGAGTAACGGCTTGGGGACTCCGCAGCGAAGGCCAAATGCCACTTTGAGGTGCAAGAGGTGAAAACCGGGCAAAATATGTATGACATTTATGGAGCGGATCCAGGATAGTGTTCTGAGCCACTACACAGTATTTAGAGTAACCACAAACAAAAGGACTTTTATTTTTGATGATCCTTTAGAAGCTCGGAGAAACCTCCAAATGCTTAAACCTTATAAATAGGTCACTTCCTGATGTAAGAATGAAATACCCCCTGTGAAGTATTGCTGTTGATTGTTAAAGGTGTTTTCTGAGAACTCCAAACATTGATGGCAGTATGACGGGTATGAAAGGTATATAAAAAAATAAAACAAAATACCTACATGCTGCTTCCCTGCTGCTGCTCCAGTCTTCTATTTACAAGCGCTGTAGCGGTCATGTAAGCTGTTTACCCACATAAGTGCTGCAGCTAATAGAAAGCCAGACAGAGACGTCTTCAGTGACGTTTCTGTGTTATAACATAAATCTATCTCAGGGCTTCCATATTAGTGCAACACCCCATAGGGGTACCCTGGACTCTTGACTAACGTGAAGAGCTGGGAGGGTTATGTGTTGGCTTGTCACGGGGGCACTTACCATGCTCTAGTCCTGAATGGGGATGACACGTAGCCTAGGCCAGAGCAGGATTGCAAGCCACCTTCGACACCCTACGGGATGATTGGGGTAGTAGTTGTCACAGTGACGCCACCGTTGCAACACATCGGTATGCTACACGTCGGAGAAATAACAGGAACGGTTAGGGCCCGGTATAACATTACTTTGGCAATACAATTATTCAAGAAATGCGGGTGCAATTCTTTTAAGTACGAGCAGGCTAGAGCTCAGAGGTCAGGGAGGATACTCAGGATGAAACCGGTCCTACAGTTCATGTTATCTGTACAGTACCGCTCCTAAACTGGGAGAACTCCAGAAAAGGAGGGGGTAGGGGTCACTCCGCAGACATTCTGGCAGACATTTATTTACTTAAAGGATTAACAATAACACCTCGCATGGCAGGCACGTGAGTGTTTCTCAGTAGCGTACCTCTATGCGGTGATCCTGACTCTGGACGGCCGCATAGGCAAAATCTGTGGTCTGAATTGGTACCTGTACAGTGGGTTCCTAAATACAGAACTATTGGGAGATGCTCTCTCTCTTAGGATCTTGGGACTCTCTCCATTCACATCCAGACTCCAATTGGGATATCTCTTCTCCTCTTCCATTTTCACTTACATGGAAGGTGCTTCCATCTGGCTCTGTGTTAGGACTCTCTCAGGTTGAAGACAAGATGGAAGACCTCTTCCCGCTCTCAAACCCTCCTATTTATCATTACATTCATACCACATGACATGACAGCCTGATACATTTACATGCAGGCAATGATTTTATTATAGTTAACCCTTCAAGCTCCGCAGCTGTGCAACACACACACTGGATATGAAAGGACAAGCTTTGCACAGTGCATCTACAGAAGATAAACATGTATGACAATTATGGAGGGAACCATGATGATTTTCTGGACCACTGCATTAGAGGCTCATGACAGGTTTATGGGACATCACCTGTCAGATGTCATAGCACCAGGCCACCGAAGCAGCGGTCCAGCACCTCAGTGAGTATATTGATTTTATATAGTTTTGAGCATGTGGAGTCCAAAACTATATAAAATCAGTGATTCAGAATGCCCCTTTAATTATCATGTTTTTGCTTTTCCAGTTTATCATTGATATACTCTTAATTATAAACGGGTTTGTTGACCCTTTGGTTGAATCTTATTCTTTTTCTCCATTGCAGCTTGTACTACTACTTTTCTGTAGACTCTTTGCAAGATGCTTCTTCCTGTCTGAGGCCTCTCTAGCCCGCTTGCTCCATAGTTAAATTAAATGTTGCTGGTCTAAACTTTCCAATCAAGAGGAGCAAAATTTTAGCCCACCTAGAAAGATTGCAGTCAGATGTAATGTTTATAGAAGAGACGCACTGGCAATAAGATAATCAACTTTGAAAGCTCGCTGGTTGGATCACTGTATTGAAGCCTCTTATTCAACCACTATCTAATATCTAATCTGTGTCTCCTCGCTTTCAGTTTCATCGAATTGCTTCTAGTCTTTCCTTGTGCAAATCAGAATAGGGTTGTTCCCTCTGCACTGTGACAGCCCTTCAGATATTTGTAGACAGCTATTACGTCTCCTCTCAGCTTTCTTTTTTGCAAGCTAAACATTCCCAGATTCTTTAACCGTTCCTCAGAGGACATGATTTGCAGACCGTTCACCATCCTGGTAGCTCTTCTCTGAATTTTCTAATTCAGGTGCCCAGAACTGGACACAGTATTCCAGATGAGGTCTGTCCAAGAAAGAATAGAGGGGGATAATTACTTCACATGATCTAGACCTCAAGCTTCTCTTAATACATCCCAGAACTATATTTGCATTTTTTTGCTGCTGCATTACACTGTTGACTCATGTTCAGTCTGTGACCTATTAGTATATCCAAGTTCGGTATTATTGTATCTTGTCACCACTTGTCTCCTAACCCTGGAGGGTTAGGGTTAGGCATTGTTTTCCTGTTGGGCTTACATTATGAGTTGTAAATACTTCCATGTTACACCTGTAACATGGAAGCATTTGCAGTCAATATTCTAAGGCTAACAGCAAAACAATCCCTAACCCTAACCCTACAGGACAGCCAAAAATCAATACACACGAAGCAGCAATCAGTTTCACTATAGATGCCACCTCCGCTGACTCTGTGATGTTGGCGGCGTGGCAGGAATCCCCCTGCAGTGAGGTAGTCCCTCCGCTCCCTCACTGCTCTGGTGTGTGTCTCCTGCTGCCACTGCCGCCACTCTGGAGAGTAGGGAAACGGATGGTAAGCGCCAGCGGCAGCAGCGTATAGGTAACATCAGGGCCAGGGAAGAGACACCAGCAGCAGGGAGCTAACATAACAGTTGTGGAAGAGATGGGGAACACACGCACAGCGGGGAGCCAGGGAGAGTAACACCAGAAGTGGGGATGTTAAAGCAGGCCAGAACCCCAGACAGAAGAATAATACTGGCTTGCCAGGACCTGCAGGGGAGGCATCTCTGCAACCAATGAGGTACAGGAGGCATTACTGGCCTGTCACTCTTGCTCCACCACTACTTCCTGGTGGTAACCAGATACAATAATACCCCCAAGTTCTTCTTCACAACAATCAATCAATTTTCCCACTAAGCATGTTTATCATTTACCCACAGGAGGGGTGATAAGCGCACAATCACTGAGGATTTTAACTCTTCATCTTTAAATACCCCAAAACAATATTCTCATGTATGCCACAGAAGATGCATTGCCCTCCCTGCTCACCTACTGCTCAGGCTGTGGTCAAGCAATGCTGCCATCTATGCTCTGCATGCTGCTCATACTCCTCTGCTCATCCCCAGGTCTCTGCCAATAGGGCTTGTGCATGCTCCCTCCCTCTCTCTTAAATGGCCAGTGTATGCTCCCTAAACCTGTCCGCCTCCAATCCTATCCTTGCACCTTCTATATTATACATCCACACCCAAGGGTGGATGGCTAAGCAATTGGAGTGAGGCATTGTGACAAAGCTCCAGTTAGTTGTGTATTCCAGTTCTGACTCTTACTTCATTCCTGGCAATTCATATTTCCTTGACCTTGGCTCTGTTTATTAGACTCCGCTATTGTGGTGGCATCTCTGACCAATGCTACTTTTTCGGTGAAGCACCTGTTCACACGACCAGATTCTACACCTTGGAGCAGTGCTCCGTCAACAGTCACCTAAGCGGCACTATCTATGTGTGTAAAGGCTCGTGTACCTACCAGCAAAGCCAAAGTATCCCATTTAGAGGGGTTAAGTGTAAAAAACAGGATTTCACAGGGGCTGCCACCTCAGATAGCCAGTGTGTGGCAGCGCGGATTCACATCAGTCTGCCTGACAGTTTGCTTTGCTAATAGATCCCTCTGGAGCTGCAAACATCACAGTGGATGCAGCCACATGTGAACATGCATTCCGCTCATGGGCAGAAAATCATGGATTGTCATAGCATGTGTAGTAGCCTGGTACAAGAGGGCCCCTTCATAACTGTATGCATGCATTTCTCTAGGTAATGTCAGTGTCTTCTGTGTTGCATGATTGATGTGTATTGCATATTTTCAGCACTGAAAGCATTAACTGTCTGGTAGGTGAGCTGACTGTCTGGAAAATGTATCTGTTTGTCATGTGACCTCGTAATATATATGTAAATGCTAGGTGCGTGCAAGGACTTCTGTTCTGGGTCTGAAGAGTTCTTAGTGGAGAGAGTTCTGTTCTGGAGCTGCAAGAGGACCACTTGGGCACCTTCATCCTGTGTGGCCCAGAATGGAAGAGGCTGAAAGGAGACTACAGCCTGCCTTGGGTTTGCTGTACCCAGGAGATATGAAAGTACCCCTTCAATGCTAGGAGGGAGAATGAAGAACCACCATGCAGCAGAGAAGAGAGTGTGTTGCTGGGATCGTGACCTACATATAACAAGACTATGGTTTCTCCTGTACACTCGTGAGTAGTGATGAGCGAGCATACTCTCTAAGGGTAATTGATCGATCAAGCATTGCCCTAAGCGAGTATGCTCGCTCATCTCTACTCGTGAGTCCTCCCAGTCACAACAATTTGGCAGTTTTTACACAGTTTTCCTGCTGGCGTGTATTTTGAAGTTGTAATCAAGTTATTTCAAGAAAAGCGACCAATTGCCATTCGTTTCCAGAGGCTGTCTTAAAAGAATCCCGTGTGTGTGTATTCAGTGTGACACCCAGGAATTCCCCCACAGAGGCTGCGCGAGGGTGAATTATCTCCATCATCCATGAATTCCCCCGTGGCAGAAGAAACGGCGTCATGCATGTCATAAAGGTGTCAGGGTGTGCTGCTGGGATCTGTTTTGCTAAGATTTCTAGCAGCACAGCTCCACAGGTGAGGGTTAGGCCCCCTGCAGAGGCCTGCGGCTCACCCACTCCCGGCATCTTCTGTTTTCTCCTATGCTTCGGCTGCCATCATCCCGCGCATGCGCAGAGCGGAGCCAGCCCACCGATGCATGCGCAGAGCAAAGCCAGCCCTGTCACTACTGACATTTCTGTACGGTTCTCTGCGAGTCCCGCACAGAAATAGAAGAAGCCGCGATTTGTTTTCCGTGTATGTTTTCACACGGACAAATTGCGGCCTTCTGCATAGGATTGTGTTTTTTAATGCAAACCTATGCAGTTGGGCAGGGGTGGAAATTCTGCGGGAAATCCCACCGCAGAATTTCCGCCCATGTGCAGGGACCTTAATTGAGCTGGCTGAGTGCGGTATTCTCCAGCAGCCAATCCCTTTTAGCCTGCAGCACATATAAACCCAGCTCCTGTCAGTAGTTGATGCTGGTCTTTGTACTGTTTGGATATTTTTGTTTTGTTCCAACTCAGAGCTGTTTGCATGTAGGTCTGTTGTGTCTCTCTGCTTCCCAAAGATGGTTTGGACACCTGTAGTCCTTGTCTGCAGCACATGCAGCTCCCGTTTTCCCTTCCGCTGACAGGTGCGGCCTCCAAATGTCTTATGTCTCGGTCTGTGTGTCAGTTGGTAGATCCCTGACACAGTTCGCTATGTCAGCTCGGTGGCTGACTGTCTATTCCTTTGGTATGAGGACATTTTTAGTCTTGCTGTGAGTTTCATCTGTGTGCGTGTGAGCTCTGGGTGGAGTCCATGTCGTTGGCACTATATGTTGTAGTCTGCTGTAAAGCCAGTGCCTGTAAAGCCAGTATCCATTTGTCTGTCCTGTACAGCTTGCTGTGTGACTTGTGTTCTGTTGTCTGCGTTGTGCAGCTTGCTGTGTGACTTGTGTTGTGCTCTGTCCTGTTGCAGCTTACGGTGTGATCTGTGTCCAGTGCCCCTGGACTCCTGGTTAGTGTAGGGACTAGCGGTATAGCCAGGAGCCGTGAAGTGGCCCGCTAGCTTCCATGTTTTAATCAAAATGTCAATACCTGGTATTTATATTCAGCTTTACGACCTGCTACTAGTGGTTGCATTTTGTCTGCTATATGCTGTTTTCTGGCTCTTTGTGTTTTCTTGTTCTGTCCACTTGTCCCTGCCACCTGGCATGTGTATGTATCCTGTTGTGGTGGCGTTTTCCTAGGAGCAGCTAGGGCCCAGATCCGAAGACCGCCGGGCCGCTCTTTATCAGGGCGATGTTCCTGCTCAGGTAGGGCCATGTCATCCTCCCAGTTGTCTGAAACCTGGACCTCCCTGGCACTCTTTTGTCTACCCCTCCTAATTGTCACCTAGCTCATCTTGCTCTCCCATACTACCATCCACCCTTATATCTGCCGTAATGAGTGTCTGCTCAGTGTTGTCACAGGATTGCAGTTTTGCAAGTTGCTCATTTGTAACCAGGATCTGGGCTTCCAAATGTGCAACACACTCACATCTCGTTCTGCAGTGTCCTATAGAGACACATGCAGCCAAGACCAGAGTATAACTGCAGGCCACCGTAGACACCCCTAGGATAGGGAATGCCAATAACAGGAAGATTATGCAGTTGATATAGGCTTCCCCCGTTTGCCAGTATCCCTTCTTATGCTGCCTTTTGGATCTAGGAAAATGAAAGTTGAGCAACAACCATTTTTTTAATCTATTTATATATTTTATTGAGTATTTGTAATTATATACAAAAATAAATGTTATATACAAAAATAAATGTTATATACAAAAATAAATGTATATTAATCCAAACATAAATCTTATTTTATGTCCTGATCTTACTTCCTGGATGGGCGTTTGGAAAACAGGTTGGCCACCCAGTCTGTGATCTGTACAACATTAGTGGGATGATAGTCTTTAGACCACATAGGACATACGAAGCTGAAGTCCCTGAAAAGCTTCTGAGACTTTATGGGGTATGGTGATGGTTCTTCCCTATGGCGTCTATTAGTAGTAAGATCTAGGTCCTCTGGAACTGACTTCAGCATCTCAGGTGGGACTGCTCTCCTGTTTTCTATGTCGTTCCAGTTTACAGTTGAGAAGAATGGATGTTCTCTGATCTTTCCATTAACTCCCAGCCGCATGTGTTGGTTTTTATTTAGAAGTCCTTTTAATATGTCTATGGTCTCAGGGGCTAGAAACTCTGGGTATTGAGGAGTTTTGGTAGTGATAGCAATCCTCAACTCTTCTCTGTTTCTACCAGAGAAAGGGTACTCTCCAGTGCACATTAGGTATAAAGACACTCCCAGTGCAAAGAAGTCAACCCCTGGTCCATATGGCTTGAATTTGACCATTTCTGGGGCAGCAAATTCTCTGGTTCCTCCACACTTGTCTGTGGTATGCCCATGCACATTCATAATGCAGATGCCAAAATCGGCTAATTTGATGTGGCCCTCTCTGGTCAGTACAATGTTATGTGGCTTCACATCACGATGTATGATGCCTTTTTGATGGAGAAACTGCAGGCTGCAAATTACTTCTGCTGTTACAAATCTCAATGTGGGAACATCCAGGCAAGGACAATGCTTCTTATGAAGATCATATAGGCTTCCCCCGGTGGCCAGTTCCATCACATAGTAGATGTAGTTTTTTGTCTGGAAGGCAGCAAGGCCATGGACTAGGAAGTCATTCTCATGAGAGAGACATAGGATGTCACGCTCTACCAGGCTGCACCCTTCCTCTGTGTACGTACTTTTGTTGACTATTTTAATGGCAACATGTTCTTGCCGGATGATATCCGTTGCTGATGTAACTTTTCCATATCCTCCTCTTCCTAATAGAGTGTGGAAATTGAAGGATTTCAGAGTCAGCGGTACAGTGGCAATTTTCTTCTTAGGATTCATTATGGCTGCAGCCTCTTCCAGACAGGCAACACTTTTCTCCTCATAATAAGGGATGAGACTTTGAGATATTTTTGGTGTCTCATTTTCTCTCTTGTCTTCAATCTCCTCTACAGCATCCTTCGCAATCTCCTGTCCACTATTACATTGTATATCTATGGCCTCATGGCTAAGGATTTGGTCCTGGACCTCAGGGTGATGTTGGAGAACTTGCTCTTCCACATCTTTGGTGATCAGTTTGTCTTTCTCCAGCCCACTGTAGTACTGAATACAAACATCCTCATAACTAAGGATTTGGGCCTGGACCTCAAGGTAATGTTGGAGAATTTGCTCTTCCCCATAGCTAGTTGTCAGCTTCTCTTTCTCCAGCCCACTGTAGTACTCAATGTAAACATCCTCATAGCTAAGGATTTGGGCCTGGACCTCGAGGTAATGTTGGAGAATTTGCTCATCCACATAGCTAATTGTCAACCTCTCTTTCTCCGGCCCACTGTTTTTCTGTGTACATACAGTCTCAGGGCTGTGGATTTGGGCCTGGACCTGATGATCATGTTGGAGAACTTGCTGTTCGACATCTTTGGTCCTTGGCTTCTCTTGTCCATTTGTCTTCAGGGTCAGATCTTTACAATCTTCCTCCCTGTCAGATGTCACATTGACTATTTAGAGAAAAAAAATAGAGATTTTAATGTTATTATCAGAGCCTTAAATTAAATTAGTAATAATATTCTTATTTCTATAGCGCCATTACAAATTAGTAACCTCATGTGCCTCACATTAGTGCTGTGTGCGCACATCACAGCCAAATTGCCTATATTGTTGTGATTTTTGTAAAATTGCAGCAAGTAATAGCACAATTTGAAAAGAACATGTGATTAAGCTATAATAATAAGTAACTCCATGTACAGATGAAGGGTTTGTTCAGACAATGAAGTAAAGTCACTTTTTAAATATAATGAAGTGAAATAAAATTAAACTGGAGTTTTGCAGCAATTTCCCACAAAAAGCACCATTTTGACCTGGTCTGGCACTAACTGCAGTGAAAAGATACATGACTTCACTCTACCATAAGAATAAACCCTTATTAACAGGTCGCCCATTTGGATAGAACATTGCCCAGTTCCCTGACTGCTCCAATCAGCAGCTACAAAGACTTAGAGGGAACATCGGACTGAGACCTGTTCTGTGGAATTATTATCCCACAATCTACAGTATTTCCTACTAGTGTTGAGTGATTATTGAAATATTCAAGTCAGGAGTGTCCAACCCGGTGCCTTGCAGTGCTGGAGTGGTAGGTTCAAATCTGACCATGGATAACATCTGGATAGAGTTTTTTTAACGTCCATGCAGATGTTATTCTTGATGGGATTTGGGCATAGGACCCCAGTAATGAAAGGCAACAGCTCTAACAACTCAGCCACTGCATAGTAGAACACACACAACATTTTCTGAGTGTTGTTTGTAAAATGATTTTCTGGTGATGTTTTTGCTGAAAATTGGGCTGGGATAGGCCAAGACAGTTTAAATTGCCCTGCCCGTCATAATGAGCAACACTATTTCCTACCTTTCTCGTTCTCCCATGAAGCGATGTAATTGGGTTCTGGAACATCATTGGATGGTGTTTTTTCCTGATTAGATTTGTTCCTGCCCCGAATACAGCGGGTAAGCGTCGCCCAGCATCTCTGCAGGGGTGCTAAGAAGCGTTGTCTTCTGCTCCTCCTCGCTTTACCCACTTTTATCGGTTGCTCTTCTCCGATATTCTTTTTTTCATTTCCTCCTCCCTTCTCTCCTTTTTCAATCTCCAAAAGTTTTGCTTTCGGCATTTTGTCAGCTCTCACTTGCTCCTCCTTTCTCCTTCAGCATGCGAGTGCAAAGAGTCTGTCCTGTCCATCGGTTTATATAAGCTCTTGGCATTGTGATGTCATAAGCCATCATTGTGATGTCATAATGTCTAGTAGCTAAGCCTTAACCCTTTCCAATCCAACGTCTTAAATAATTGCTAGGGAGTATGTATGTCATGCAGAATCTTCATTCTGGCAACTAGCATTGTGATGTCACAGCTCATTCCACCTGCTGTGCTTTATTCAGTATGGCACTTGTCAGCAATAAGTCATGTGGCTGAGACAACCCATATGATATTTCAAAACATTGTAGTAGGCTAAATGCATACAAGCGAGAATCTTGTGCGAGTTTTTTGTATTATGAGACACCCAAAAAGTACACAAATATGAACTCTATTCCTTTGAATGGAATTATTCACAGGTACGATTTTTTTTCAAGGTGAAAAATCACTGAATGTCCTATCTTTTGGTGTTTCCTCGGAAAGCCTGACCATTATTTTTTAATGGGACCTTTAACCCCCCCCCCTTAGGACCAAGCTTTTTTTCATTTTTGAATTTTGGGTTTTTCCTCCCCCCTTTTAAAAAATTGTAACTCCTTTATTCATTCATAGAGGTAGCTGCATGATGGCTTGTTTTATGTGGGCCTAGTTTTTAATGGTACTATTTAATGTACCATATAAAGTACTGCAAAACTTGAAGAAGAAAAAAGTGAAATTCCGCCATCTTTTTCTACGGTACACAAACTGCAACAAAAATGACACAATGTTCTTTTTTTCATTTCCTCCTCCCTTCTCTCCTTCTTCAATCTCCAAAATCTCCATATTCTATGCGTTAGTACAATTACTAGGATTCCAAACTTAGGGCTTTTTCACAGGGGCATATATCGGGCAGGTTTTCATGCCCGGCCGATATACGCTGTCCCCTGATACATTGACTTACAATGCATCAGTGCACGTGGGCGTATTTCCACGGCGTAGAATCGTCTGAGCGGGCACAGTGATGCTGCCGCTGGTAGCTACATAGATTCATATGGAAGCCAATGCTAGCTGCTGAAGAAGGGAGGTGGGAGGGAGTTTAGCAGCATGACGGCTAAACTTCCTCCCCCTCCTCTTCTGCTCTCCTCTCCTTGCTGCTGTTTGCAATTGCTGCAGACAAGGGGCGGGGAGGGTTACCATGTGATGAGATGAAGCACAATCTGCACTCTGGAACTTTTCATAGTAAAGATGAAAGGCTTCTTTTATTCCTCCACAAGTAAAATGCTGCGACGTTTCGACCTTTCAGAGGTCTTTGTCAAGCATGCAGCACATGTTAAAACCACATGTATATATACAATGCACATACACTAATAGCAAACACATAGATAGAACACACCCCCAGCCCATACAGTGTGACAGGTCCCGTCCTCCATACCACAGGTGTTGACCCCTAAGCCACAATCACATACCAATATTATCTATTTGTTGTAATTACTAACCACAATGGTTCCGTGCCTGCAGCGTCCTGTATGTACATCGGCGCATGTGCCTGCCACTAACCAATCACTATGCTGCCCATATTCTCTGCGGCCTCAGTTAGCTTACCGTGCATGTGCGAGATTTTCAAACGTTGCAAGAGGACGATCACACAGCTTAATACTACTGCATCACACAAATGTACCGGTGTGCATGCGTCTGGAGCGCAACTCAAGCAATTCACTATCTAGCAGCTCTAGTGTATGAACAAATCAATGGGCAGCCTAACTCCTCTACGGCCTCAATGGACCAACCGCACATACGCTTGATCCAAAGCGCCACAAATGGTACGCGGCACAACTTCATGATGCCCATACATAACTTTGTTGCGCCGTTGTACATGCATATATTGCCCAAATTAAGTGATTTCCACTGGCTTCTCCAATGTAGGTGTGAATTTTTTAATATCACCATCCATACAAGTAGAACTATCTAATAAATGGACATGGTATACTCAGCCCTAACAGGTGGATCAATCACATAATATACATGAGACATAAGCAAACCCACCAGAAAGTCCATCATAGTGCCAAGAATACAATTTTATTGATTGCATATACATTAACACATAGTGATGTCCAAAACCACATATGGGTTACAGAGCAATGTGCAGCTTATTTCCACTTATATTTATATTCCCAACAGAACCATGGTGGTATCAATAACACGAATTAATTTGCATAGAGAAAATCCTCATTCAACAGGAGATCAGCATCCTATGCACAGAGACCAGACGCAGCACACTAAAAAAGAGAAAAACAATTAGAAAATTTACAATAAAAAATATATACATACACCAATAAATATAAATAACAAATATATGTCTTTAAAAACCAAAACCGTTATCTGGATAACCTATGCGAAAAACCACCAGAAGAATAAGTCATAGAAATGGAGCCAAATTGTATTCTAGATTGAGTCCCCTAGGGGATAACGTATCTAAAGTATGAATCCATTTTATTTCTAACAATTTTAGTTTTTGTTCTCTGTCCCCTCCCCTGCATGATTTAGGTACCTCATCAATAATACGGAAGCGTAACTGGCTGATGGAGTACACCAGCTTCCAAAAAATGTTTCGACACCGGTACTTCATTACTCTTCGTACTTTTATGTTTTGATATGCAATGCCTAATCTCTAAGGCGGTCTCTCCAATGTACAACAATCCACAGGGGCAAACCACCATATAGATCACATATTGAGACCTACAGGAAAACCGTCCACGTATCCTAAAACTCCGACCAGTTTCAGGGTGAGAAAATCTGTCACCTTTGATGAGGTTCCCACATGAGGCACATCCCATACATGGGTAACAACCCTCCTGTTCATGTAAATGTCTGGGCTCACTCTGTCCTTATAAACTGGTCTCTGGGTATGAACTACTTAGTCCCTGATGTTAACACCCCGACGATAAGCCGTAAGGGGGGTGCACCAAAGTCTGGTATATCGGGAAAACACCCGGATAAAATGTTCCAGTGTTTCCTCAGGATTTTAGAGACCTCCACACTCGCAGTACAGTATGTAGAGACAAATGGAACTCAATTCATACTCGATTACTTATGTACGGAAGTCAAAAGTTTATTTCTAGGCTTGGCATGTGCCCGAGAGCAGAACCGTTTGACTAATCTTTCTGGATATCCCCTCACAAGGAATTTGTTGTCCATTTCTTCAAGCCTATCATAAATTTTATCATCTTCCACTACCCTCCAAGGGAGTGCTCTGAGAGTGCCTGGAGGATGATGGCTGTAAAAATTCAAGACATTTTTTACGGTCCTTGGATTTACAATACAAATCAGTCGGCAATGTGTCACCATTAATCGTGACTAGAGATGAGCGAACATACTCGTCCGAGCTTGATGCTCGTTCGAGTATTAGCGTGTTCGGGATGCTCGTTATTCGAAACGAGCACCACGCGATGTTCGGGTTACTTTCACTTTCATCTCTGAGACATTAGCGCGCTTTTCTGGCCAATAGAAAGACAGGGAAGGCATTACAACTTCCCCCTGCGACGTTCAAGCCCTATACCACCCCCCTGCAGTGAGTGGTTGGCGAGATCAGGTGTCACCCGAGTATATAAATCGGCCCCTCCCGCGGCTCGCCACAGATGCATTCTGACAGAGATCAGGGAAAGTGCTGCTGATGCCGGAGCTGCTATAGGGAGAGTGTTAGGAGTTGTTTTAGGCTTCAAGAACCCCAACGGTCCTTCTTAGGGCCACATCTGACCGTGTGCAGTACTGTTGAGGCTGCTTTTTGCAGTGTTGCACTTTTTTTTTTTTTTTTGTATATCGGCCGTGCAAAGCATTGCGTCCTGCAGTAATTTTACATAGTCCAGGGCCAGTAGTGGTGACGCAGGGACAGAAGACATATACAGTCTATATAGGCAGTGGGCTTTTCCAAAAAAATTTGGGAAAAAAAATCTATTTGGGCTGCCTGTGACCGTCCTCAGTGTACTGCGTCTCTGCTGGGGGTAGTTGTCCTAATTCATACGCAGCCAGCTAAGTGTTACAGCAGGCTTGCGCAAAATTCTTTCCTGGCTCTGTGTTGCCTGTTACATCACCGCTGTATTCCTGTCCAGAGTGAAACAGTCTGCAGTAATTTTAAATAGTCCAGGGCCAGTAGTGGTGACGCAGGGACAGAAGACATATACAGTCTATATAGGCAGTGGGCTTTTCCGAAAAAATTTGGGGAAAAAAAATCTATTTGGGCTGCCTGTGACCGTCCTCAGTGTACTGCGTCTCTGCTGGGGGTAGTTGTCCTAATTCATACGCAGCCAGCTAAATGTTACAGCAGGCTTGCTCAAAATTCTTTCCTGGCTCTGCTGTGCGTTCCGTAAGCGAAGTCAGCCTCCAACCACAGGCCAATAAGCGGCACATTTAATTACAGCGTTCTGTTTCTGCACTACTGGTAATACAGCATGCTGAGGGGTAGGGGTAGGCCAAGAGGACGTGGACCGGGCGAGGACGCGGAGGCCCAAGTCAGGGTGTGGGCACAGGCCAAACCAGTGCAGTGGCCAGGGGTAGAGGCAGGCCAGACCGAATAATCCACCAACTGTTTCCCAAAGCGCCCCCTCGCGCCATGCCACCCTGCAGAGGCCAAGGTGCTTTAAGGTGTGGCAGTTTTTCACAGAGACGCCTGACGACCGACGAACAGTGGTGTGCAACCTTTGTCGCGCCAAGATCAGCTGGGGAGCCACCACCACCAGCATGCGCAGGCATATGATGGCCAAGCACCCCACAAGGTGGGACGAAGGCCATTCACCGCCTCCGGTTTGCACCACTGCCTCTCCCCCTGTGCCCCAACCTGCCACTGAGATCCAACCCCCCTGTGAGGACACAGGCACTACCGTCTCCTGGCCTGCACCCACACCCTCACCTCCGCTGTCCTCGGCCCCATCCAGCAATGTCTCTCAGCGCAGCGTCCAGACGTCGCTAGCGCAACTGTTTGAGCACAAGCGCAAATACGCTGCCACGCACCCGCACGCTCAAGCGTTAAACGTGCACATAGCCAAATTGATCAGCCTGGAGATGCTGCCGTATAGGCTTGTGGAAACGGAGGCTTTCAAAAGCATGATGGCAGCGGCGGCCCCGCGCTACTCGGTTCCCAGTCGCCACTACTTTTCCCGATGTGCCATCCCAGCCCTGCACGACCACGTCTCCCGCAACATTGTACGCGCCCTCACCAACGCGGTTACTGCCAAGGTCCACTTAACAACGGACACGTGGACAAGCACAGGCGGGCAGGGCCACTATATCTCCCTGACGGCACATTGGGTGAATTTAGTGGAGGCTGGGACCGAGTCAGAGCCTGGGACCGCTCACGTCCTACCCACCCCCAGAATTGCGGGCCCCAGCTCGGTGCTGGTATCTGCGGCGGTGTATGCTTCCTCCACTAAACCACCCTCCTCCTCCTCCTCCAACGCAACCTCTGTCTCGCAATCAAGATGTGTCAGCAGCAGCACGTCGCCAGCAGTCGGTGTCGCGTGGCGTGGCAGCACAGCAGTGGGCAAGCGTCAGCAGGCCGTCCTGATACTACTCAGCTTAGGAGAGTAGAGGCACATGGCCCACGAACTGCTGCAGGGTCTGACAGAGCAGACCGACCGCTGGCTTTCGCCGCTGAGCCTCCAACCGGGCATGGTCGTGTGTGACAACGGCCGTAACCTGGTGGCGGCTCTGCAGCTCGGCAGCCTCACGCACGTGCCATGCCTGGCCCATGTCTTTAATTTGGTTGTTCAGCGCTTTCTGAAAAGCTACCCACACTTGTCATACCTGCTCGGAAAGGTGCGCCGGGTCAGCGCACATTTCCGCAAGTCCAAGACGGACGCTGCCACCCTGCGGACCCTGCAACATCGGTTTAATCTGCCAGTGCACCGACTGCTGTGCGACGTGCCCACACGGTGGAACTCTACGCTCCACATGTTGGCCAGACTCTATGAGCAGCGTAGAGCTATAGTGGAATACGAACTTCAACATGGGCGGCGTAGTGGGAGTCAGCCTCCTCAATTCTTTACAGAAGAGTAGGCCTGGTTGGCAGCCATCTGCCAGGTCCTTGGAAACTTTGAGGAGTCTACCCAGATGGTGAGCGGGGATGCTGCAATCATTAGCGTCACCATTCCGCTGCTATGCCTCTTGAGAAGTTCCCTGCAAAGCATAAAGGCAGACGTTTTGCACTCAGAAACGGAGGCGGGTGAAGACAGTATGTCGCTGGATAGTCAGAGCACCCTCATGTCTATATCTCAGCGCGTTGAGGAGGAGGAGGAGGGGGGGAGGAGCATGAGGAGGAGGGGGAAGAGACAGCTTGGCCCACTGCTGAGGGTACCCATGCTGCTTGCCTGTCATCCTTTCAGCGTGTATGGCCTGAGGAGGAGGAGGAGGATCCTGAAAGTGATCTTCCTAGTGAGGACAGCCATGTGTTGCGTACAGATACCCTGGCACACATGGCTGACTTCATGTTAGGATGCCTTTCTCGTGACCCTCACGTTACACGCATTCTGGCCACTACGGATTACTGGGTGTACACACTGCTCGACCCACGGTATAAGGAGAACCTTTCCACTCTCATACCCGAAGAGGAAAGGGGTTCTAGAGTGATGCTATACCACAGGACCCTGGCGGACAAACTGATGGTAACATTCCCATCCGACAGCCCTAGTGGCAGAAGGCGCAGTTCCGAGGGCCAGGTAGCAGGGGAGGCGCGGAGATCAGGCAGCATGTACAGCGCAGGCAGGGGAACATTCTCCAAGGCCTTTGCCAGCTTTATGGCTCCCCAGCAAGACTGTGTCACCGCTCCCCAGTCAAGGCTGAGTCGGCGGGAGCACTGTAAAAGGATGGTGAGGGAGTACGTAGCCGATCGCACGACCATCCTCGGTGATGCCTCTGCCCCCTACAACTACTGGGTGTCGAAGCTGGACACGTGGCCTGAACTCGCGCTGTATGCCCTGGAGGTGCTTGCTTGTCCTGCGGCTAGCGTCTTGTCAGAGAGGGTGTTTAGTGCGGCTGGGGGAATCATCACGGATAAGCGTACCCGCCTGTCAACCGACAGTGCCGACAGGCTTACACTCATCAAGATGAACAAAGCCTGGATTTCCCCAGACTTCTCTTCTCCACCAGCGGACAGCAGCGATACCTAAGCAATACGTAGGCTGCACCCGCGGATGGAAGCATCGTTCTCTATCACCATCAAAAACGGGGAACTTTTAGCTTCATCAATCTGTGTATTCTATTCCTCCTCCTCCTCCTGCTCCTCCTCCTGAAACCTCACGTAATCACGCCGAACGGGCAATTTTTCTTAGGCCCACAAGGGTCAGTCATATTATTTTTGTAAACAATTTTTATACGTTTCAATGCTCATTAAAGCGTTGAAACTTGCACCTGAACCAATTTTTATTTTAACTGGGCTGCCTCCAGGCCTAATTACCAATTAAGCCACATTAACCAAAGCGATTAATGGGTTTCACCTGCCCTCTTGGTTGGGCATGGGCAATTTTTCTGAGGTACATTAGTACTGTTGGTACACCAATATTTTGGGGCCCTCGCCTACAGTGTAATCCAAATAATTTTTTGCCCACCTGCATTAAAGCTGACCTTACATCAGCTGTGCTGGGCACTGCAATGGGATATATTTATGTACCGCCAGTGGCTTCCTGGCACCCACCCATGCTGTCGGTCCACACGGAGTTGTAACTGCATGTGTCCACTTCTAAAGAACCCCAGTCTGACTGGGGCATGCAGTGTGGGCCCAAGCCCACCTGCATTAAACATCACATAACCTCAGCTGTGGTGGGCAATGCAATGGGATATATTTATGTACCGCCGGTGGGTTCCAGGGAGCCACCCATGCTGTCGGTCCACACGGAGTTGTAACTGCATGTGTCCACTTCTAAAGAACCCCAGTCTGACTGGGGCATGCAGTGTGGGCCGAAGCCCACCTGCATTAAACATGGTATTACCTCAGCTGTGCTGGGCACTGCAATGGGATATATTTATGTACCGCCGGTGGCTTCCTGGCACCCACCCATGCTGTCGGTCCACAGGGACTTCACAATAGGGAGTTGTACCTGCCTGTGTCTATGAATTAAAAACCCCGGTCAGGTTGGGGCATGCAGGTGGGCTGAAGCCCACCTGCATTTAATCTGACGTTAGCTCTGCTGTCCAGGGCACTGCAATGGGATGCATTTATGTACAGCCGGTGGGTTCCAGGGAGACACCCATGCTGTGGGTGCACACGGAATTCCCATTGCAGAGTTGTACCTGCCTGTGACTATTTATAAAAAAAAAACGCGGTCTGACTGGGGCATGCAGACACCTTGACAGAATGAATAGTGTGTGGCACATAGGTTCCCCATTGCTATGCCCACGTGTGCAGCTCCTGATGGAGGTGGCACAGGATTGGATTTCTCATTGCTTCTGTACAGCATTGTGGGCTATCACCCCGCCCCTTTTAAAGAGGGTCGCTGCCTAGCCGTGCCAACCCTCTGCAGTGTGTGCCTGCGGTTCCTCCTCATGGCAGACGCACTTATAAATAGACATGAGGGTGGTGTGGCATGAGGGCAGCTGAAGGCTGCGCAGGGACAATTTGGTGTGCGCTGTGGACACTGGGTCATGCAGGGGGGGGGGGGGTTGGGCAGCATGTAACTCAGGAGAAGTGGCAGCGGAGTGTCATGCAGGCAGTGATTGTGCTTTGTTGGAGGTAGTGTGGTGCTTAGCTAAGGTATGCATTGCTAATGAGGGCTATTCAGAAGTAAAAATTGTTGGGAGGGGGGGGGCACTCTTGCCGCTATTGTGGCTTAATAGTGGGACCTGGTAACCTGTGATGCAGCCCAACATGTAGCCCCTCGCCTGCCCTATCCGTTGCTGTGTCGTTCCCATCACTTTCTTGAATTGCCCAGATTTTCACAAATGGAAACCTTAGCGAGCATCGGCGATATACAAAAATGCTCGGGTCGCCCATTGACTTCAATGGGGTTCGTTATTCAAAACGAACCCTCGAGCATTGCGATAATTTCGGCCCGAGTAACGAGCACCCGAGCATTTTGGTGCTCGCTCATCTCTAGTTCAGAACGCAGAGAACAACAGACATTACCCAGACAAGTGATAGTGTACTTTTTTCATTTTCAGATGAAGGAAGAAATACTGAGAGCTTTCAAAAAGTTGTCAACGCTGTTGATAGACTGGCGTAAAGTCGTAATGGTTTAGGATTACTCAGTCACCCTCCCTATAGAAATGCCTGATAGAGCTGAATCACAAATTCCAATTTTAATATCAATTGCAACACCCCAGGAGTATGACTGCGGACACTTGACCACTGTGCAGAGCTGGGAGTGATAAGTATTAGCTTGTCACTGCGACACTTACCAGGCTCTGGTCCCTGCGGAACATCACGCAACCAAGGCCAGAGTAGGATCGCAGGCCAGCTTCAACACCCCTATGATAGGGAATGCCAATAAACGTGATGGGGGGAGTAGTAGTACTCATCACTTGTGATACCATCATTCCCACACTCCGGTATGCTATGTGGTGGAGAAAAGAACCTGGGGACCCGAGGTACTATACTTGTGTATAGTACCTCGGGTCCCCAGGAACGGTTATGGCCGGGTATAACTTTTACTGAATAATAAACTTTACAACAGGTATTCAAGGTAAGGTAGGTACAATTTACTTTCAACATCAGCAGGCTAGAGCTCAGAGGTCAGGGAGGATGCACAGGATGAATACGGTCCTACAGTCCACATTATCTACACAGCATCGGTCCTGGACTGGAGCACTCCAGAGGATGAAGGGGGGTAGGGGTCACTCTGCAGACTCTCTGGCAGACAATTATTGACAGAAAGGCTTAAACAATAAACAACTCACATAGCAGGTGCGTGGGTGTGTAAGCCATGTATCGGGGTGGGCTCCCCAGGATACAGCGAAGTCACGAACAAGGTAAACAACTCCGACACCAGTTCAAGCGCAAGCCAAATTTTACTCAAGCACTGTGGCCCGCGTGACTACAAAATATAGGTATCCCAACAAAATTCACCTACACTCAGCCAGATGGAAGAGGCCCTTGTGCTGTATAGCGCTGTACTCCTCAAATGTGCGATACTAAAATAGACTATGCTTTTACCTAACGGGCAGGCCCCAATGAACCGGACCCTTGTTATCTATTAACAGCACTACTCAGGAACAAAGGGAAGGGAGAGTGATCTGAGTACCAGCGGTGCAAGACAACAGCTTACAAACTTAACCACACTGATTCTATCCCCCAAACCCAATACAATAAGGAAAATGTATAAAGATCAAAAGAAAAGCGACTATATAGACAGGTGAATGTTCCCAGAAGCTTCGTACTGAACAGCTGGATGTGGTATGCCAGCCACTGTGCATATCCCGCTGAAGTGTGGCCTGACACGGTCCATAAACCTATCTACCGGTAGTCTAACTACAGGCCAAATGCAGTCCCGAGTAACTTGGCGCCAAAATATGGTGTCTTACGTGCACGTACTTTTCTTACTGGCCCGGTATGCTGTATAATCAGCCAAAGAGTCCAGAGGGATAAGGGGCACCTCCACAAAAGCATGCGGTACCACAGAGAGTCATTACTTACTTCCTCAGCGACATCCAGTATTTTCCACACAATATCCAGTCTCACTCCGGTTATTCAGCAACATCTCCGACAGCAAGTCTTCTCCCATCCGGCTGGCATCTGATAAGAATCTGAATCCGCTCCGCCCTGCTACAGCTCTAGTCCCCTCAGGACACTCCCCTCGCACAGGACACGACCTCCTTCCTTCTTCCGTTGCTCCACTGAGTTATCTCCCTGGACTAACTGTCACCTCACAGTGTACGCACGCTATTTAATTTTCTTTCATTCCATGCGCACGGTGTAACCAGGCAATGGGTGCTCCAATCACAGGCTACCATGGTCCTGTCACCTTACAGCTTGACCATAATCTTTTTGTAGAACAGCGACCTCTTGGGGACGAATAATAAAACACACAGCAGAGGACTATATAGAACTATAACAAGAACAATGTACACATATTGGAGGCTGTCTCACCCTCTCAGAAGTGTAACTCAGTCGCGTATCTCTGTGCGGTGATCCTAACTTTGGGCGGCCGCACAGGAAAAGCTTGTAGTGTGAACTGGTACTTGTACAGAATTATTGTAGGGCTCCCTCTCAGATGGTGGGACTCACTCCATTCAGATCCACTCCCCACACGCTACGGGATATCACTCCCCCTCTTCCATCTTCACCTACATGGAAGCTGAAGGTGCTTCCATGTGGATCTGTGTTAGCACTCTCTTGGGTTCTGAACAAGATGGCACTCACAGATTGAAGACAGAACTCCTCTTCCTGCTCTCTAACACTCACATTTATAACCTCACCTGTAACATATGACATGACAAACTGTTAACCTCCCAAGCGCCGCAACTTTGCAACACACTGAATATGACAAGACAAGCTTTGCACAGTGCATCTACATAGGGCAAAATATGTATGACATTTATGGAGCGAACCAGGATAGTGTTCTGAGCCACTACACAGTATTTAGAGTAACCACAAACAAAAGGACTTTTATTTTTGATGATCCTTTAGAAGCTCGGAGAAACCTCCAAATGCTTAAACCTTATAAATAGGTCACTTCCTGATGTAAGAATGAAATACCCCCTGTGAAGTATTGCTGTTGATTGTTAAAGGTGTTTTCTGAGAACTCCAAACATTGATGGCAGTATGACGGGTATGAAAGGTATATAAAAAAATAAAACAAAATACCTACATGCTGCTTCCCTGCTGCTGCTCCAGTCTTCTATTTACAAGCGCTGTAGCGGTCATGTAAGCTGTTTACCCACATAAGTGCTGCAGCTAATAGAAAGCCAGACAGAAACGTCTTCAGTGACGTTTCTGTGTTATAACATAAATCTATCTCAGGGCTTCCATATTAGTGCAATATGGAAGCCCTGACTAACGTGAAGAGCTGGGAGGGTTATGTGTTGGCTTGTCACGGGGGCACTTACCATGCTCTAGTCCTGAAGGGGATGACACGTAGCCTAGGCCAGAGCAGGATTGCAAGCCACCTTCGACACCCTACGGGATGATTGGGGTAATAGTTGTCACAGTGACGCCACCGTTGCAACACATCGGTATGCTACACGTCGGAGAAATAACAGGAACGGTTAGGGCCCGGTATAACATTACTTTGGCAATACAATTATTCAAGAAATGCGGGTGCAATTCTTTTAAGTACAAGCAGGCTAGAGCTCAGAGGTCAGGGAGGATACTCAGGATGAAACCGGTCCTACAGTTCATGTTATCTGTACAGTACCGCTCCTAAACTGGGAGAACTCCAGAAAAGGAGGGGGGTAGGGGTCACTCCGCAGACATTCTGGCAGACATTTATTTACTTTAAGGATTAACAATAACACCTCGCATGGCAGGCACGTGAGTGTGTCTCAGTAGCGTACCTCTATGCAGTGATCCTGACTCTGGACGGCCGCATAGGCAAAATCTGTGGTCTGAATTGGTACCTGTACAGTGGGTTCCTAAATACAGAACTATTGGGAGATGCTCTCTCTCTTAGGATCTTGGGACTCTCTCCATTCACATCCAGACTCCAATTTCTTTGGGATATCTCTTCTCCTCTTCCATTTTCACCTACATGGAAGGTGCTTCCATCTGGCTCTGTGTTAGGACTCTCTCAGGTTGAAGACAAGATGGAAGACCTCTTCCCGCTCTCAAACCCTCCTATTTATCATTACATTCATACCACATGACATGACAGCCTGATACATTTACATGCAGGCAATGATTTTATTATAGTTAACCCCTCAAGCTCCGCAGCTGTGCAACACACACACTGGATATGAAAGGACAAGCTTTGCACAGTGCATCTACAGAAGATAAACATGTATGACAATTATGGAGGGAACCATGATGATGTTCTGGACCACTGCATTAGAGACTCATGACAGGTTTATGGGACATCACCTGTCAGATGTCATAGCACCAGGCCACCGAAGCAGCGGTCCAGCACCTCAGTGAGTATATTGATTTTATATAGTTTTGAGCATGTGGAGTCCAAAACTATATAAAATCAGTGACTCAGAATGCCCCTTTAATTATCATGTTTTTGCTTTTCCAGTTTATCATTGATATACTCTTAATTATAAACGGGTTTGTTGACCCTTTGGTTGACTCTTATTCTTTTTCTCCATTGCAGCTTGTACTACTACTTTTCTGTAGACTCTTTGCAAGATGCTTCATCCTGTCTGAGGCCTCTCTAGCCCGCTTGCTCCATAGTTAAATTAAATGTTGCTGGTCTAAACTTGCCAATCAAGAGGAGCAAAATTTTAGCCCACCTAGAAAGATTGCAGTCAGATGTAATGTTTATAGAAGAGACGCACTGGCAATAAGATAATCAACTTTGAAAGCTCACTGGTTGGATCACTGTATTGAAGCCTCTTATTCAACCACTATCTAATATCTAATCTGTGTCTCCTCACTTTCAGTTTCATCAAATTGCTTCTAGTCTTTCCTTGTGCAAATCAGAATAGGGTTGTTCCCTCTGCACTGTGACAGCCCTTCAGATATTTGTAGACACGTATTAAGTCTCCTCTCAGCTTTCTTTTTTGCAAGCTAAACATTCCCAGATTCTTTAACCGTTCCTCAGAGGACATGATTTGCAGACCGTTCACCATCCTGGTAGCTCTTCTCTGAATTTTCTAATTCAGGTGCCCAGAACTGGACACAGTATTCCAGATGAGGTCTGTCCAAGAAAGAATAGAGGGGGATAATTACTTCACATGATCTAGACCTCAAGCTTCTCTTAATACATCCCAGAACTATATTTGCATTTTTTTGCTGCTGCACTACACTGTTGACTCATGTTCAGTCTGTGACCTATTAGTATATCCAAGTTCAGTATTATTGTATCTTGTCACCACTGGAAGCTAGGGGTTTGACAGGGCTTGTATGGAGAAATGCCCCTGTCACACCCCTAGCTCCTGATAGGCTGACTTCTGTAAGGTTCTAGCAGCAACGTGTGTATAGATTTTTGGCTGCCCTGGAGGGTTAGGGTTAGGCATTGTTTTCCTGTTGGGCTTACATTATGAGTTGTAAATACTTCCATGTTACACCTGTAACATGGAAGCATTTGCAGTCAATAATCTAAGGCTAACAGCAAAACAATCCCTAACCCTAACCCTACAGGACCGCCAAAAATCAATACACACGAAGCAGCAATCAGTTTCACTATAGATGCCACCTCCGCTGACTCTGTGATGTTGGCGGCGTGGCAGGAATCCCCCTGCAGTGAGGTAGTCCCTCCGCTCCCTCACTGCTCTGGTGTGTGTCTCCTGCTGCCACTGCCGCCACTCTGGAGAGTAGGGAAACGGACGGTAAGCGCCAGCGGCAGCAGCGTATAGGTAACATCAGGGCCAGGGAAGAGACACCAGCAGCAGGGAGCTAACATAACAGTTGTGGAAGAGATGGGGAACACACGCACAGCGGGGAGCCAGGGAGAGTAACACCAGAAGTGGGGATGTTAAAGCAGGCCAGAACCCCAGACAGAAGAATAATACTGGCTTGCCAGGACCTGCAGGGGAGGCATCTCTGCAACCAATGAGGTACAGGAGGCATTACTGGCCTGTCACTCTTGCTCCACCACTACTTCCTGGTGGTAACCAGATACACTAATACCCCCAAGTTCATCTTCACAACAATCAATCAATTTTCCCACTAAGCATGTTTATCATTTACCCACAGGAGGGGTGATAAGCGCACAATCACTGAGGATTTTAACTCTTCATCTTTAAATACCCCAAAACAATATTCTCATGTATGCCACAGAAGATGCATTGCCCTCCCTGCTCACCTACTGCTCAGGCTTGAGAAAGTCGTAGTTTACGACGAAACGCGTTGCACTACACAGCACTGAGTATGCAGAGATTGCATTAATAAAACGTTGAAGCGAGTGATGTTTGCAGCCTGATCCGGGGGTTCGTGTCCTGAGAGCGCGGGCAACTTTTTCTCATCTTACGGATTTCTCTAGTGGGTCCTGCAATCCAGCAGGACACAGAAGCCCAGCAGCCATACGGACGAACCAGGGGATTTACATGCTAACAAGGAAGTGGAGGTGTTGGTGAGGCCTCTATTCAGGGGCACTCACCAAACACCGGGTGAGTTAATCTCAAAAAACTTTTTTTCTTGATTATAGCACTCCCATTAGAGTGTTATATCCATTAGAATCTGTTAAACTCCTAGCCTACATCTATAGCGCTTCCCTGACGTGCATTTGTATAGCATGTGTAGTAGCCTGGTACAAGAGGGCCCCTTCATAACTGTATGCATGCATTTCTCTATGTAATGTTAGTGTCTTCTGTGTTGCATGATTGATGTGTATTGCATATTTTCAGCACTGAAAGCATTAACTGTCTGGTAGGTGAGCTGACTGTCTGGAAAATGTATCTGTTTGTCACGTGACCTCGTAATATATATGTAAATGCTAGGTGCGTGCAAGGACTTCTGTTCTGGGTCTGAAGAGTTCTTAGTGGAGAGAGTTCTGTTCTGGAGCTGCAAGAGGACCACTTGGGCACCTTCATCCTGTGTGGCCCAGAATGGAAGAGGCTGAAAGGAGACTACAGCCTGCCTTGGGTTTGCTGTACCCAGGAGTTATGAAAGTACCCCTTCAATGCTAGGAGGGAGAATGAAGAACCACCATGCAGCAGAGAAGAGAGTGTGTTGCTGGGATCGTGACCTACATATAACAAGACTATGGTTTCTCCTGTACACTCGTGAGTAGTGATGAGCGAGCATACTCTCTAAGGGCAATTGATCGATCAAGCATTGCCCTAAGCGCGTATACTCGCTCATCTCTACTCGTGAGTCCTCCCAGTCACAACAATTTGGCAGTTTTTGCACAGTTTTCCTGCTGGCGTGTATTTTGAAGTTGTAATCAAGTTATTTCAAGAAAAGCGACCAATTGCCATTCGTTTCCAGAGGCTGTCTTAAAAGAATCCCGTGTGTGTGTATTCAGTGTGACACCCAGGAATTCCCCCACAGAGGCTGCGCGAGGGTGAATTATCTCCATCATCCATGAATTCCCCCGTGGCAGAAGAAACGGCGTCATGCATGTCATAAAGGTGTCAGGGTGTGCTGCTGGGATCTGTTTTGCTAAGATTTCTAGCAGCACAGCTCCACAGGTGAGGGTTAGGCACCCTGCAGAGGCCTGCGGCTCACCCACTCCCGGCATCTTCTGTTTTCTCCTATGCTTCGGCTGCCATCATTCCGCGCATGCGCAGAGCGGAGCCAGCCCACCGATGCATGCGCAGAGCGGAGCCAGCCCTGTGACTACTGACATTTCTGTACGGTCCTCTGCGAGTCCCGCACAGAAATAGAAGAAGCCGCGATTTGTTTTCCATGTATGTTTCCACGCGGACAAATCGCGGCCTTCTGCATAGGATTGTGCTTTTTAATGCAAACCTATGCAGTTGGGCAGGGGTGGAAATTCTGCGGGAAATCCCGCCGCAGAATTTCCGCCCATGTGCAGGGACCTCAATTGAGCTGGCTGGGTGCGGTATTCTCCAGCAGCCAATCCCCTTTAGCCTGCAGCACATATAAACCCAGCTCCTGTCAGTAGTTGATGCTGGTCTTTGTACTGTTTGGATATTTTTGTTTTGTTCCAACTCAGAGCTGTTTGCATGTAGGTCTGTTGTGTCTCTCTGCTTCCCAAAGATGGTTTGGACACCTGTAGTCCTTGTCTGCACCACATGCAGCTCCCGTTTTCCCTTCCCCTGACAGGTGCGGCCTCCAAATGTCTTATGTCTCGGTCTGTGTGTCAGTTGGTAGATCCCTGACACAGTTCGCTATGTCAGCTCGGTGGCTGACTGTCTATTCCTTTGGTATGAGGACATTTTTAGTCTTGCTGTGAGTTTCATCTGTGTGCGTGTGAGCTCTGGGTGGAGTCCATGTCGTTTGCACTATATGTTGTAGTCTGCTGTAAAGCCAGTGCCTGTAAAGCCAGTATCCATTCGTCTGTCCTGTACAGCTTGCTGTGTGACTTGTGTTCTGTTGTCTGCGTTGTGCAGCTTGCTGTGTGACTTGTGTTGTGCTCTGTCCTGTTGCAGCTTACGGTGTGATCTGTGTCCAGTGCCCCTGGACTCCTGGTTAGTGTAGGGACTAGCGGTATAGCCAGGAGCCGTGAAGTGGCCCGCTAGCTTCCATGTTTTAATCAAAATGTTAATACCTGGTATTTATATTCAGCTTTACGACCTGCTACTAGTGGTTGCATTTTGGCTGCTATATGCTGTTTTCTGGCTCTGTGTGTTTTCTTGTTTTGTCCACTTGTTCCTGCCACCTGGCATGTGTATGTATCCTGTTGTGGTGGCGTTTTCCTAGGAGCAGCTAGGGCCCAGATCCGAAGACCGCCGGGCCGCTCTTTATCAGGGCGATGTTCCTGCTCAGGTAGGGCCATGTCATCCTCCCAGTTGTCTGAAACCTGGACCTCCCTGGCACTCTTTTGTCTACCCCTCCTAATTGTCACCTAGCTCATCTTGCTCTCCCATACTACTATCCACCCTTATATCTGCCGTAGTGAGTGTCTGCTCAGTGTTGTCACAGGATTGCAGTTTTGCAAGTTGCTCATTTGTAACCAGGATCTGGGCTTCCAAATGTGCAACACACTCACATCTCGTTCTGCAGCGTCCTATAGAGACACATGCAGCCAAGACCAGAGTATAACTGCAGGCCACCGTAGACACCCCTAGGATAGGGAATGCCAATAACAGGAAGATTATGCAGTTGATATAGGCTTCCCCCGTTTGCCAGTATCCCTTCTTATGCTGCCTTTGGGATCTAGGAAAATGAAAGTTGAGCAACAACCATTTTTTTAATCTATTTATATATTTTATTGAGTATTTGTAATTATATACAAAAATAAATGTTATATACAAAAATAAATGAATATTAATCCAAACATAAATCTTATTTTATGTCCTGATCTTACTTCCTGGATGGGCGTTTGGAAAACAGGTTGGCCACCCAGTCTGTGATCTGTACAACATTAGTGGGATGATAGTCTTTAGACCACATAGGACATACGAAGCTGAAGTCCCTGAAAAGCTTCTGAGACTTTATGGGGTATGGTGATGGTTCTTCCCTATGGCGTCTATTAGTAGTAACATCTAGGTCCTCTGGAACTGACTTCAGCATCTCAGGTGGGACTGCTCTCCTGTTTTCTATGTCGTTCCAGTTTACAGTTGAGAAGAATAGATGTTCTCTGATCTTTCCATTAACCCCCAGCCGCATGTGTTGGTTTTTATTTAGAAGCCCTTTTAATATGTCTATGGTCTCAGGGGCTAGAAACTCTGGGTATTGAGGAGTTTTGGTAGTGATAGCAATCCTCAACTCTTCTCTGTTTCTACCAGAGAAAGGGTACTCTCCAGTGCACATTAGGTATAAAGACACTCCCAGTGCAAAGAAGTCAACCCCTGGTCCATATGGCTTGAATTTGACCATTTCTGGGGCAGCAAATTCTCTGGTTCCTCCACACTTGTCTGTGGTATGCCCATGCACATTCATAATGCAGATGCCAAAATCGGCTAATTTGATGTGGCCCTCTCTGGTCAGTACAATGTTATGTGGCTTCACATCACGATGTATGATGCCTTTTTGATGGAGAAACTGCAGGCCGCAAATTACTTCTGCTGTTACAAATCTCAATGTGGGAATATCCAGGCAAGGACAATGCTTCTTATGAAGATCATATAGGCTTCCCCCGGTGGCCAGTTCCATCACATAGTAGATGTAGTTTTTTGTCTGGAAGGCAGCAAGGCCATGGACTAGGAAGTCATTCTCATGAGAGAGACATAGGATGTCACGCTCTACCAGGCTGCACCCTTCCTCTGTGTACGTACTTTTGTTGACTATTTTAATGGCAACATGTTCTTGCCGGATGATATCCGTTGCTGATGTAACTTTTCCATATCCTCCTCTTCCTAATAGAGTGTGGAAATTGAAGGATTTCAGAGTCAGCGGTACAGTGGCAATTTTCTTCTTAGGATTCATTATGGCTGCAGCCTCTTCCAGACAGGCAACACTTTTCTCCTCATAATAAGGGATGAGACTTTGAGATATTTTTGGTGTCTCATTTTCTCTCTTGTCTTCAATCTCCTCTACAGCATCCTTCGCAATCTCCTGTCCACTATTACATTGTATATCTATGGCCTCATGGCTAAGGATTTGGTCCTGGACCTCAGGGTGATGTTGGAGAACTTGCTCTTCCACATCTTTGGTGATCAGTTTGTCTTTCTCCAGCCCACTGTAGTACTGAATACAAACATCCTCATAACTAAGGATTTGGGCCTGGACCTCAAGGTAATGTTGGAGAATTTGCTCTTCCCCATAGCTAGTTGTCAGCTTCTCTTTCTCCAGCCCACTGTAGTACTCAATGTAAACATCCTCATAGCTAAGGATTTGGGCCTGGACCTCGAGGTAATGTTGGAGAATTTGCTCATCCACATAGCTAATTGTCAACCTCTCTTTCTCCGGCCCACTGTTTTTCTGTGTACATACAGTCTCAGGGCTGTGGATTTGGGCCTGGACCTGATGATCATGTTGGAGAACTTGCTGTTCGACATCTTTGGTCCTTGGCTTCTCTTGTCCATTTGTCTTCAGGGTCAGATCTTTACAATCTTCCTCCCTGTCACATGTCACATTGACTATTTAGAGAAAAAAAATAGAGATTTTAATGTTATTATCAGAGCCTTAAATTAAATTAGTAATAATATTCTTATTTCTATAGCGCCATTACAAATTAGTAACCTCATGTGCCTCACATTAGTGCTGTGTGCGCACATCACAGCCAAATTGCCTATATTGTTGTGATTTTTGTAAAATTGCAGCAAGTAATAGCACAATTTGAAAAGAACATGTGATGAAGCTATAATAATAAGTAACTCCATGTACAGATGAAGGGTTTGTTCAGACAATGAAGTAAAGTCACTTTTTAAATATAATGAAGTGAAATAAAATTAAACTGGAGTTTTGCAGCAATTTCCCACAAAAAGCACCATTTTGACCTGGTCTGGCACTAACTGCAGTGAAAAGATACATGACTTCACTCTACCATAAGAATAAACCCTTATTAACAGGTCGCCCATTTGGATAGAACATTGCCCAGTTCCCTGACTGCTCCAATCAGCAGCTACAAAGACTTAGAGGGAACATCGGACTGAGACCTGTTCTGTGGAATTATTATCCCACAATCTACAGTATTTCCTACTAGTGTTGAGTGATTATTGAAATATTCAAGTCAGGAGTGTCCAACCCGGTGCCTTGCAGTGCTGGAGTGGTAGGTTCAAATCTGACCATGGATAACATCTGGATAGAGTTTTTTTAACGTCCATGCAGATGTTATTCTTGATGGGATTTGGGCATAGGACCCCAGCAATGAAAGGCAACAGCTCTAACAACTCAGCCACTGCATAGTAGAACACACACAACATTTTCTGAGTGTTGTTTGTAAAATGATTTTCTGGTGATGTTTTTGCTGAAAATTGGGCTGGGATAGGCCAAGACGGTTTAAATTGCCCTGCCCGTCATAATGAGCAACACTATTTCCTACCTTTCTCGTTCTCCCATGAAGCGATGTAATTGGGTTCTGGAACATCATTGGATGGTGTTTTTTCCTGATTTGATTTGTTCCTCCCCCGAATACAGCGGGTAAGCGTCGCCCAGCATCTCTGCAGGGGTGCTAAGAAGCGTTGTCTTCTGCTCCTCCTCGCTTTACCCACTTTTATCGGTTGCTCTTCTCCGATATTCTTTTTTTCATTTCCTCCTCCCTTCTCTCCTTCTTCAATCTCCAAAAGTTTTGCTTTCGGCATTTTGTCAGCTCTCACTTGCTCCTCCTTTCTCCTTCAGCATGCGAGTGCAAAGAGTCTGTCCTGTCCATCGGTTTATAAAAGCTCTTGGCATTGTGATGTCATAAGCCATCATTGTGATGTCATAATGTCTAGCAGCTAAGCCTTAACCCTTTCCAATCCAACGTCTTAAATAATTGCTAGGGACTATGTAGGTGGTAGAATAATTGGATTGGAAAGAACATCTGGCATTGTGATGTCATCAGCTATGTCATGCAGAATCTTCATTCTGGCAATTAGCATTGTGATGTCACAGCTCATTCCACCTGCTGTGCTTTATTCAGTATGGCAGTTGTCAGCAATAAGTCATGTGGCTGAGACAACCCATATGATATTTCAAAACATTGTAGTAGGCTAAATGCATACAAGCGAGAATCTTGTGCGAGTTTTTTGTATTATGAGACACCCAAAAAGTACACAAATATGAACTCTATTCCTTTGAATGGAATTATTCACAGGTACGATTTTTTTTCAAGGTGAAAAATCACTGAATGTCCTATCTTTTGGTGTTTCCTCGGAAAGCTAGACCATTATTTTTTAATGGGACCTTTAACCCCCCCCCATTAGGACCAAGCTTTTTTTCATTTTTGAATTTTTGGTTTTTCCTCCCCCCTTTTAAAAAATTGTAACTCCTTTATTCATTCATAGAGGTAGCTGCATGATGGCTTGTTTTATGTGGGCCTAGTTTCTAATGGTACTATTTAATGTATCATATAAAGTACTGCAAAGCTTGAAGAAGAAAAAAGTGAAATTCCACCATCTTTTTTCTACGGTACACAAACTGCAACAAAAATGACACAATGTTCTTTTTTTCATTTCCTCCTCCCTTCTCTCCTTCTTCAATCTCCAAAATCTCCATATTCTATGCGTCAGTACAATTACTAGGATTCCAAACTTAGGGCTTTTTCACAGGGGCATATATCGGGCAGGTTTTCATGCCCGGCCGATATACGCTGTCCCCTGATACATTGACTTACAATGCATCAGTGCACATGGGCGTATTTCCACGGCGTAGAAGCGTCTGAGCGGGCACAGTGATGCTGCCGCTGGTAGCTACATAGATTCATATGGAAACCAATGCTAGCTGCTGAAGGGAGGTGGGAGGGAGTTTAGCAGCATGACGGCTAAACTTCCTCCCCCTCATCTTCTGCTCTCCTCTCCTTGCCGCTGTTTGCAATTGCTGCAGACAAGGGGCGGGGAGGGTTACCATGTGATGAGATGAAGCACAATCTGCACTCTGGAACTTTTCATAGTAAAGATGAAAGGCTTCTTTTATTCCTCCACAAGTAAAATGCTGTGACTTTTCGACCTTTCAGAGGTCTTTGTCAAGCATGCAGCACATGTTAAAACCACATGTATATATACAATGCACATACACTAATAGCAAACACATAGATAGAACACACCCCCAGCCCATACAGTGTGACAGGTCCCGTCCTCCATACCACAGGTGTTGACCCCTAAGCCACAATCACATACCAATATTATCTATTTGTTGTAATTACTAACCACAATGGTTCCGTGCCTGCAGCGTCCTGTATGTACATCGGCGCATGTGCCTGCCACTAACCAATCACTATGCTGCCCATATTCTCTGCGGCCTCAGTTAGCTTACCGTGCATGTGCGAGATTTTCAAACGTTGCAAGAGGACGATCACACAGCTTAATACTGCATCACACAAATGTACCGGTGTGCATGCGTCTGGAGCGCAACTCAAGCAATTCACTATCTAGCAGCTCTAGTGTATGAACAAATCACTGGGCAGCCTAACTCCTCTACGGCCTCAATGGACCAACCGCACATACGCGTGATCCAAAGCGCCACAAATGGTACGCGGCACAACTTCATGATGCCCATACATAACTTTGTTGTGCCATTGTACATGCATATATTGCCCAAATTAAGTGATTTCCACTGGCTTCTCCAATGTAGGTGTGAATTTTTTAATATCACCATCCATACAAGTAGAACTATCTAATAAATGGACATGGTATACTCAGCCCTAACAGGTGGATTAATCACATAATATACATAAGACATAAGCAAACCCACCAGAAAGTCCATCATAGTGCCAAGAATACAATTTTATTGATTGCATATACATTAACACATAGTGATGTCCAAAACCACATATGGGTTACAGAGCAATGTGCAGCTTATTTCCACTTATATTTATATTCCCAACAGAACCATGGTGGTATCAATAACACGAATTAATTTGCATAGAGAAAATCCTCATTCAACAGGAGATCAGCATCCTATGCACAGAGACCAGACGCAGCACACTAAAAAAGAGAAAAACAATTAGAAAATTTACAATAAAAAATATATACATACACCAATAAATATAAATAACAAATATATGTCTTTAAAAACCAAAACCGTTATCTGGATAACCTATGCGAAAAACCACCAGAAGAATAAGTCATAGAAATGGAGCCAAATTGTATTCCAGATTGAGTCCCCTAGGGGATAACGTATCTAAAGTATGAATCCATTTTATTTCTAACAATTTTAGTTTTTGTTCTCTGTCCCCTCCCCTGCATGATTTAGGTACCTCATCAATAATACGGAAGCGTAACTGGCTGATGGAGTACACCAGCTTCCAAAAAATGTTTCGACACCGGTACTTCATTACTCTTCGTACTTTTATGTTTTGATATGCAATGCCTAATCTCTAAGGCGGTCTCTCCAATGTACAACAATCCACAGGGGCAAACCACCATATAGATCACATATTGAGACCTACAGGAAAACCGTCCACGTATCCTAAAACTCCGACCAGTTTCAGGGTGAGAAAATCTGTCACCTTTGATGAGGTTCCCACATGAGGCACATCCCATACATGGGTAACAACCCCTTCTGTTCATGTAAATGTCTGGGCTCACTCTGTCCTTATAAACTGGTCTCTGGGTATGAACTACTCAGTCCCTGATGTTAACACCCCAACGATAAGCCGTAAGGGGGGTGCACCAAAGTCTGGTATATCGGGAAAACACCCGGATAAAATGTTCCAGTGTTTCCTCAGGATCTTAGAGACCTCCACACTCGCAGTACAGTATGTAGAGATAAATGGAACTGAATTCATACTCGATTACTTATGTACGGAAGTCAAAAGTTTATTTCTAGGCTTGGCATGTGCCCGAGAGCAGAACCGTTTGACTAATCTTTCTGGATATCCCCTCACAAGGAATTTGTTGGCCATTTCTTCAAGCCTATCATAAATTTTATCATCTTCCACTACTCTCCAAGGGAGTGTTCTGAGAGTGCCTGGAGGATAATGGCTGTAAAAATTCAAGACATTTTTTACGGTCCTTGGATTTACAATACAAATCAGTCGGCAATGTGTCACCATTAATCGTGACCATAACATCTAAGAATGGAATATGTGTCAGAGAATGCGACATAGTAAATTTTAAACCAGGTACAATATAGTTAAGTTCTTGATGAAACAAATTGGAATCCTCTATACTACCCCTCCAAATGCTAAACTCCCTCACCCTTCTTTTCTCCTCTCCTTGCTACTGTTTGCAATGGCTGTGGACAAGGGGCGGGGAGGGGAAGAGACTTAGCTCCGCTTCGCCCCCTACCATTGCAGAGGGGGGGAGAGAGGAGCTAAGCCGGCGAGGTGGAAGAAAGGGGGAATGTCTCCCCAGGCCCCACGGCATTGTCGCCTTGGCGTATATGTGCTGGGCCCTTTGCCATTCAGGCGTTTTTACTGCGCCGGTGTGCGCACGTAGAACGCCCACAGTCGTGTAAATGGGCGCTTATATTGTTTTCTCTTGCTATACTACTTGTAATTTTTTCAAATTTTTTTCTGCCACCATCTTCTGCACACAATAGCTTTTTTATTTTTCCATTGACATAGTTGTGCGAGGGCTCATTTTTTTCAGGACACGATTGGTACAATTTTCCATTGGTACAATTTTGGAATACATACGACTTTTTATTGCATTTTTTCTTGGAGACAGGGTGACCAAAAAAGCGCATTGCTGGTGTTCCATAGCAGTCAGCCCATCCATCACCTCAGAAGGGGACAACTCAATTGCCACTTCGGTGGCTCAGGAGGTTATCTGGCAAGTTGTGCCCGCTTAGATAAAAGATTAGATCTATTACACTCTTTTATTAACTCTGGGCAATCCGAAATAGTAACGAGTAGTCAAAAAAATCATCACCTTAAAAACTGGGCTGGTTGACATGGAGTCTTCACTGGAGGATCAACAACATAGACTCATATTGCAAGAAGACAATGTCAAACTCCTCCAAGAGAAGTTGTATGGTTTAGAAAATACATGCAGGAGGAATAAACCTCAGTTCCTGGAGATCCTAGAGTTCATAAAAGGTCCTGACCTAGTCTGCTATGTCACTTCTGATATCCCCGCCATCTTAAGCCTCACTCTAGACCTGTTGATGCTGGCATTGAAAAGGGTCCATAGAATTGGTTCAGAATGGAGAGAACAACAGATATTACCCAGACAAGTGATAGCATACTTTTTTCATTTTCAGATGAAGGAAGAAATACTGAGATCTTTCAAAAAGTTGTCAACGCTGTTGATAGACTGGCGTAAAGTCGTAATGGTTCAGGATTACTCATTCACCCTCCATATGGAAATGCCTGATAGAGCTGAATCACAAATTCCAAATTCAATATCCAGCAATATTTAGAGTAACTAAAGGAAAGGACTTTCAACTTTGATCCTTCAGAAGCTCGGAGAAACCTCCAAATGCTAAAACCTTAAAAAATAGGTCTTCACTTCCTGATTTAAGAATTAAATACCCCCTGTGAAGTATTGCTGTTGATTGTTAAAGATGTTTTCCGAGAACTCCTGACATTGATGGCAGTGCGGGTATGAAAGATATATAAAAAAAACCCAGCAAAATACCTACATGCTGCTTCCCTGCCGCTGCTCCAGTCTTCTATTTACAAGTGCTGTAGCGATCATGTAAGTTTTTTACCCACATAAGTGCTGCAGCCAATAGACAGCTAGACAGGAACGTCATCAGTGACATAACATAAATCTACCTTGGGGCTTCCATATTAGAGGCTCACATGACAGGTTTATGGGACATCACCTATCAGATGTCATGGCACCAGGCCACCGAAGCAGCGGTCCAGCACCACAGTAAGTATGTTGATTTTATATAGTTTTGAGCATGTGGAGTCCAAAACTATATAAAATCAGTAACTCAGAAAACCCCTTTAATTATCATGTTTTTGCGTTTCCAGTTTATCATTGATATACTCTTAATTATAAACGGGTTTGTTGACCCTTTGGTTCACTCCTATTCTTTTTCTCCATTGCAGCTTGTACTTCTACTTTTCTGTAGATTCCTTGCAAGATGCTTCATCCTGTCTGAGGCCTCTCTAGCCCGCTTGCTCCATGGTTTAATTAAATCTTGCTGGTCTAAATTCGCCAATCAAGAGGAGCAAAATTTTAGCCAACCTATACAATGCTTATAGGAGAGACGCACTGGCAATAAGCTAATCACCCAACTTTTCGCTGGTTGGATCACTGTATTGAAGCCTCTTATTCAACCACTATCTAATATCTAATTTGTGTCTCCCTGCTTTCAGTTTCATCGAATTACTTCTAGTCTTTCCTTGTGCAGATCAGAATAGGGCTGATCCCTCTGCACTGTGACAGACCTTCAGATATTTGTAGGCAGCTATTAAGTCTCCTCTCAGTCTTCTTTTTTGCAAGCTAAACATTCCCAGATCCTTTAACCGTTCCTCATAGGACTTGATTTTCAGACCGTTCACCATCCTGGTAGCTCTTCTCTGAACTTCCTCCAGTTGGTTGATGTCTTTTTAAAATTGGAGTGTCCAGAACTGGACACAGTATTCCAGATGAGTTCTGTCCAAGAAAGAATAGAGGGGGATAATTACTTCACATGATCTAAACCTCATGCTTCTCTTAATACATCCCAAAACTATATTTGCCTTTTTTGCTGCTGCATCACACCGTTGACTCATGTTCAGTCTGTGACTTATTAGTATACCCAAGTTCTTCTTAACAACAATAAATCAATTTTCCCACTAAGTATGTTTATCATTTACCCTCAGGAGGGGTGATAAGTGTATAATCACTGGGGATTTTAACTCATCATTACGCTTTTCAGCAAGGGAAGATCTTTAAATACTCCAAAACAATATTCATATACATACTACAGAAGATGCATTCAGTTTAACGAGGCAAAGCCGAACTGATTATAATAATAAATTCAGACATGTATATGTGTGTCCAGAAAGTCTTCAGACTCTTTCACTAATAAAAAAAGTGAAAACAGAATTTTTTTTAATGAAAAACTAACATTTTGCAATGACATAAATATTCAGATCCTTAGTATTTTGTTAAATTGATAAAAATAAACTATTAGCACTTGTATTTTTAAAAGCATTCTTACTTTGCAGCATTTTTTTTACACTTGCCTTTAAGCCTTTGCATAGTACTATATAACTGTCATGGCATGCTGACATTGCCCTCCCTGCTCGCCTACTGCTCAGTCTGTGGTCAGGCACCGCTGCCATCCACGCTCTGCATGCTGCTCACACTCCTCTGCTCATCCCCAGATCTCTGCCAATAGGGCTTGTGCATGCTCCCGTCCTCTCTCTTGAATGACCAGTGTATGCCCCCTAAACCTGTCCCCCTCCAATCCTATCCTTGCACCTCCTATATTATTCATCCACACCCTAGGGTGGATGCCTAAGCAATTGGACTGAGCCATTGTGACAAAGCTCCAGTTAGTTGTGTATTCCAGTTCTGACTCTTGCTTGATTCCTGACAATTCATATTTCTGTCCTCCTTGACCTTGGCTCTGTTTATTGGACTCCGCTATTGTGGTGGCATCTCTGACCAATGCTACATTTTCGGTGAAGCACCTGTTCACACGACCAGATTCTACACCTTGGAGCAGTGCTTCGTCAGTAGCCACATAGCCGGGACTATCTGTGTGTCTAAAGGCTCGTGTACCTCGCAGCAAAGCCAGTATCCCATTTGGAGGGGTTAAGTGTGAAAAACAGGATTTCACAGGGGCTGCCACCTCAGATAGCCAGTGTGTGGCAAGGGGGATTCACATCAGTCTGCCTGACAGTATGCTTTGCCAATAGATCCCACTGGAGCTGCAAACGTCACGATGGATGCAGCCGCATGTGATCATGCATTCCAAGACCAAGTTTCACATATTCTTAGTTTGTTGCAACCCACTTGGACTCCTTCTAGGATGCACAGTCTGCACAGGTTCCTATCCAAGAGGGCCACCCAAGCTGCTACACAAGTGATTACACAGCTAGTTAAAAGGGTTGCCGACTTGCTGGACAACTCCACTTCAACAGCACTGCATGCATTGAAACCATAAAAAGATTGCCCTGTTTGGTCTCTCTAAAAATTCAGCCTCCCACCCCACTACCAGGCCCCGTCTAGTCTGAGATATATTTTTTATTTGTTTTATTGAAGCATAACGAATCTATTCAAACAATTACAGTGTTACTATTTTGCTTCATACATTAAATAAAAAAATATGAATAAAACAACGAAAATTTGTGTTTTGATTAATCACTGTTTACAATCGAAGAGTTTCTTCCACACATGCTGATAAACCTTAGGCCACCTACACACGGGCGGGTTGGACCCTGCATGCGGGATTTCCGCAGTGGAGTTCGACCCGGTGCCCGGCTGGTGACTCCAGCTTTACCTCTTTGCCATCTTCCTCTGCTGCGTATGTGCCGACCAATGCGCCAGCGCTCATGCAGAGTACAGAGAACACCATAGCTATGGCGATGACGTGGCTCCCGTGACCATTCTGCAATGATGATTGCAGAATGGCTGAGGGACGGCCGGCTTCCATTGATTTCAATGGAACCCAGCCGTGCGTAGCCCGCACAAAATCGCAGCATGTTGCAGTTTCTCACCCATGAGCTGAAAATCACAATCGATTTCAGCTCGTGAGCAGGAAATTGCGGATTGTCAAAGCATGTGTAGTGTGGTACAACGGGGCCCCTTAATAACTGTATGCATGCATTTGTCTTCTGTGTTGCATGATTAATGTGTATTGCATATTTTATGCACTGAAAGGGTTAACTGTCCGGTATGTGAGCTGACTGTCTGGAAATTGTATCCGTTTGTTTGTCACGTGGCCTTGTAATATATATGTGAATGCAAGGTGCGTGCAAGGGCTTTTATTCTGGGTCTACAGAGTTCTGAATGGCGAGAGTTCTGTTCTGGAGCTGCAAGAGGACCACTCGGGCACCTTCAGCCTGTGTGGCCCAGAATGGAAGAGGCTGAAAGGAGTCTACAGCCTGCCCTGAGCTTGCTGTACCCAGGAGATATGAAAGTATCCCTTTGATGTTAGGAGAGAGAATGAAGAACCACCATGCAGCATACCCTTTTTATCGCATGTGAGTGTTGACTCGTAGAGTGTTGGAGAGGAGAGTGTTTGTTGCCGGGATCAGGACCTACAGATAACAAGACTGTGGTTTCTCCTGTACACAGGAGAGTCCTCCCTCTCACACCACTTTGATGGCTTTTGCACTGTTTTCCTGCTGGCGTGTATTCTGTTGTAATCAAGTTACTTTCAAGTAAAGTTACCAGTTGCTTGTCCGTTTCTGGAGGCTGTGTCCTTAAAAGAATCCCGTGTGTGTGAGGATTTACTCTTGCAACTAGGAATTCCCCTACAGAGGCCGCGCAAGGGTGAGTTTACTCCGCCATCCAGGAATTCCCCCGTGGCAGAAGAAATGGTGGCGACAGGCATGACATAAAGGACTAAGGTAATCCATTATTGGGTTTCCCGTTTATTAACCTGCCCTTAAACATGTCACCGGTTACACTGTCACAGTGTTTAGTGACAAGGGGACTCCCCACGGGGAGTAAAGAATCCCCTGCCACAGCTGTCACAGCTGTGGCAGAGAAACGCAAAGCTCTCCCATTGATTTCAATGGGGCCGCTGCTGCCGGCGGCCCCATTGAAAGCAATAGGATTCCGGCACCCCTGCAGTGATTTTCAGGGGAGGGCTTTAAATATAAGCCCTTCCCTGAAAATCATTCCTATCTGGTGTAAAAAATGTAAAAAAATAAATACTCACCTCTCTGCCGCTGCCGGGGCTCAAGCGCGTCTAGCAGCTTGGGTCTCGTCACTGTAAGTTCTTTCAGTAGGCAGGGACTTAAAATCCCCACCTGCTGAAAGGGCTGCATACAATTGGCTGAGCACTCAGCCAATCACAGGCAGCGCTCAGTCATTTATTGAATGACAGCCGAGCGCTGCCTGTGATTGGTCACAGTGCTCAGCCAATAACAGGCAGCGCTCAGCCATTCAATGAATTACTTCCATCCCCTTTAAGAACAACACTGTGCAGTAACGGAGCGTGCAAGGCAAAACCTGTAAACACAACTCTTACCCCTGGTCACCAATATGTTAGGATGTACCCTCTCCCAGTGTACTGGATCTAAAAGAAGTGTCATTTCTATGTGTGTTTTTTTATTTATGACAGCGTTAAAGAACTGTGACTTGCAAGTGCATTACAGAAAAATCTACTAGCCTGGACAGAATCCAAAGGCACTAGTACTGCTATGGAGTTTCCCACATAACTTTGCTCCAAAGACTAGAACTGTAAGATCAGTGGAATGAACATCACTGTTTCTTACTGCGGAGGAAACACACTGTTACCAAGCATAAAAACATGAAAGGGTGACTGGCAGGAAAAAGAGCAATAATTATCAGCTGAGCAGTCTGTAGCTTACGTCAATACCGCTGCCCGTGATTTGAAGAGGTGAATGGAAGGCCCGGCCCCCTGAGACAGGCTAGAATGGGCTGCTGATGCTAAAGGCCCATTTACACACAAAGATTATCACTCAAAAATTGCTCACAGCCATCTTTTGAGCGATAATCTTTGTATGTAACAGCACTGAAATTGTGCAGTTTTTGTTAAACCAGTGCTCATCATTGTCTTTCATCGTGCTGAAAGACAACAATGAGTTTTATCAGGGATTCACAGCAGGATACAGCTGATACAATTGCTTCAGCTGTATGCTGCTCTTTGATGACAGGTGAGGTATGAAGAACGCAGATGTCCAGCTGCGTTCTCCATACCCCGCACGTAGCGCTCAGCTGTATAACAGCCGGGCGCTCCGTGCAGTAAACAGCTGGATTCAGAAGACAAGTGTGGCCCCCTGCTTGTCTTCTGCATCCTCCCTGGGAGCACTTTGCTGTATAACACCCGGGTGCTCGGAGTTGGGAACAGCTGGATGCAGAAGGCAAGCGGGGCCACCCTACTTGTCTTCTGCATCCTCCGCTCCATGGGGTTAGTCTAGCTAGGGTTTGTCGCTCTCCCATTAAATGAAACACAAAATTGGAGTCCCCATATTCTAGGATGAAGGGTCGGAGCAACACTGGCATAAAGTCCTTTACAACTCCGTTGCATCGTTGGATCAATATCCACGGCAGCTGTCTCGCCTGTGCAGTCACGCTATTCCTCCGGAAGAAGCAGAGGCGTAACTTAAAGCTCTTGGGCCCCAATGCAAAATGTGTAGCAGGGCCCCTAATTATAATGTCTTATTATTAGTACTGGGCTACCTATATAGAGAAGAGAGGCCTTATGGGCCCCCTAAAGCTCCTGGGCCCGGGTACAACCGCATCCCCCGCACCCACTATAGTTACCCCCTGGGAAGAAGTACAGAGGTTGAGAAGGCCCAGAGGTGTCAGCCTCTGCTTGTTCGTCCATTGATGTAGTCTCTGTGTGTAGCCAGATTAGCTGGGGATCCTTCCCCAGTACAGAAGTTGCCTCCTTGGAACTGGCTTTACCACTGCCACTGGAACTGAGTGTAGTCTCTGTACTCTATGTAGTCTTATTGTTAGCTTGGCAAAAAGTGTTCTGAGCCCACGGGTCTGCAGCACAGGTAACTCCTCCTACTTTGGACTCCAACAAGTCCATTTAGCAGGGGTAGTCCCACCCACTACTTTTTGCCAGACCAGGGCTTAGTCCTTTTGGCGCCAAGAGCTTTGGCTGGAACTTGAGCCAAAAGAGCCAGAGAGGAGCATATTGTATTGGGCGCCATCTCGAGTGGCCTAACCACAAATTAAGTGACAGTCCATTAAAAAGTCCATTGACTTTATATGGCACAACAGTTCTGATCATGTTCGTAGTAACGCCAGAATTCGTATAGCTGCAGTACCCCATAGGGACACCCCTGACACTTGACAAACGTGGGGAGCTAGGTGGGTTAAGTGTTGACTTGTCACGGTGGCAATTACCAGACTCCTTTCCCAGAGGGATGACATATAGCCAAAGCCAGGGTATATCTGCAGGCCACCAGAGACACCCCTAGGATAGGGAATGCCAATAAACAGCATGATGGGGTAGTAGTTGTAATGGGTGACGCCACCATTCCTACACACCGGTATGATACACGGCGGAGAATAACACAGACACAATCTTTAAGTACCTCGGGTCCCCAGGAATGGTTAGGGCCCAGTATAAACTTTACTTGAATAAAACTTGCAGCAAACAATTATTACAAGGCGATTTAAGTATAGTCTTCACAGTGCAGGTAAGGAAAGAGATCAAAGTCTGGGAGGAAACTCAGGATGACACCGGTCCTGCAGTCCAGGTTATCTGCCAGGAACCGCTCCTGGAAAGGGAACACTCTGGAGGAGGAATGGGGTTGGGTCACTCCACAGACACTCTGGCAGTAATTATTGACTTTCGGTATTTGCACCCTGCACTGGAGACGCGTGGGTGTGACAACATGAGTAGCGTACTTTTACGCGGTGATCCTGGCTCTGGACGGCTGCGTAGAAAAACTTGAAGACTTAATTATTCAGTACCTGTGCACTGGCCATTTCAGGGAAAGTGATTACTCACAGATGCTTGCACTCTGATCTGGTGGCTCGCTCCACTCACATCCAGAATACAGTCGCTACAGGATATCTCTCTTCTGCTTCCATCTTCACCACAAGGAAGCTGAAGGTGCTTCCATGTGGCTCTGTGTTAGGTGTCACTCAGGTGGTAGACAACATGGAACTCTCTGAACACAGATTGAAGACGACCACTTCCCGCTCTCAAGCACTCCTATTTATACCTTCTCACATACCACATGACAGACTGATACATCCACAGGCAGACTATGATTTTATTAAAGTTAACCTCACAACACGCACACTGGAAATGGCAAGACAGGCTTGCACAGTGCATCCACATGAGACAAACATGTATGACAGAATGATGTACTGGAACACTACAGGGGCACTAGTGAATTTAAAATTCATAATAAGTAGGAAGCAGTACTGTTATCAGCCTTCCCCCTTCATTGGTAAATCCACTCACTCACCTATTTGGGAATCCAAATAACCAGATGCTCCGCTAAATTATAGAACAGCAATATGTATCTTTTTTCTAGGTCACTACAAGATGATCTTGTACTATGGGGTTGCTTTATCTTATCCTTTTTGAATCGGCCAAACTTACTTAAGATGGTTGCTTTTCCACAATTACAATAACTATTCAATGTCCTAGATCTAGCAATGAGCGCATACTTTGTTGTCAACTTTGTTCGTTTACTTGATGGAGGTAACAACCAGGAATATGATTTAATATTCTCATGCAGCCAAAATATATTGGCAATACTAACCTTTTAAATATCAAAATGTAAAATCTGGTGGTGAATATGGATCTTGCAGTACTAGTTAAGGGATACCTCCACATGCTTGCCTGTTGCTCTTAAATCCCACAGTAAAAATTATTCCAATAGATCATATTCCATTTACTCGCTATAATAGATTTGAATTCCTGCTGAAAAGAGAGATCTATTGGATATATTAACTTGGATTAAACAAAATAACTGAGACTATTCTCTGAAATTCGTACTGTATTTATCATTGTGGCAACCTATTGGTGACATCTAGTGGAGGCTTGTTGCAAAGCATTCATTTCAAATTCACATGTTTTTTGATACTTTTTTAAAACAATATTTAGTTTTAAAAAATACAGTAAAGGGAATAAAAATATACAATAATGACATGAGTAAAAATCAAAGCTACTTCCTTGCATCCCTGATCCAAAGGTCACTGGAAGTAGTCAGCTAAATGCAGGTCACATTGACCTGAAAATTACTTATAATAAGGACATTATAATAGAGAGTTTTGATTACTCATTTTGTTTTCTACAGTGGTTCATCCTAATAAAAACTAAATTATATTAACATACTAGCTTACCCGTCGCGCGTTGCTGCGAAGACAGACATACATACATTCGTTTTTATATATCTAGACTAGCGTACCCGTCGCGCGTTGCTGCGAAGACAGACATACATACATACATTCATTTTTATATATCTAGATGACGGCAGCAGCGACCACTAAGATTTTGTAGGCCGCTGCTTCCCCCTTGCAGGCTGAATAAAATAGCCGTTGTGTGGAACATCCAATTTATCCGGCTGCTGTGGCTTCTTGGGAAGATAGCCTAGTACATGTTGGCCCACTTCCAACTCCAATGGAGACTGACTGTAAATGGCTGGCGTGCTCTAGTATTTATGGTTTCAAGCTGTACGTGTCATTGCATACAGTCTATCTATCTATCTGTCTATCTATCTATCTATCTATCTATCTATCTATCTATCTGTCTGTCTATCTATCTATCAGGGTTATTGCATACAGTCTATCTATCTATCTATGACATCAGGAAATGAGAGAATTAGATTCCGTACGTAAAATTTGAACGCTAATTCTTTGGCGCTTTGAATTGAATAATCGAGTTGGGACCCATTAACTTTTCCTATTTATGACATAATCAATGCTCGTGCCAAATTTCAAGTTTCTATGACATTGGGAAGTGAGAGAATTAAGTTGGGATGAGACATAAGGCCTTGCCCATAAGCATTCCCCAACCTCCAAGAACTGAATCTACCTACCTGAATGAGATTTTGTAGGCCGCTGCTTCCCCCTTGCGGGCTGAATAAAATAGCCGTTGGGTGGAACATACAATTTATCCGGCTGCTGTGGCTTCTTAGGAAGATATCCTAGTACTTGTTTACCCACTTCCAACTCCAATGGTAATTGGCTGGCGTGCTCTAGTGGTTCCAAGCTGTACGTGTCATAATACAGCCTTAATGACATCACAATGCAGCTTTATAGAACATGTTGGGGCATGTTCAAGGGCGTCCGATGTTGATGACATCAGTGATGACATCACAATAGCAGGTGGCTTACTTATTCGATCTACGTGGGGGGGGGTGTAACTTTCGACGACGCTCGCGCGCGCGCCATTTATCGTAGGATATTTGTACTATGCCTATAATCTTCCCAGGAGTGTACTTAACAACTTCCCAAAGTTTCATGGCGATCGGATGAATGGTGTAGTAGCGCATAAAGGACAAACAGACACGCAGACACGCACACAGACAGACATACATTCAATTTTATATATATAGACTAGCGTACCCGTCGCGCGTTGCTGCGAAGACAGACATACATACATACATTCGTTTTTATATATCTAGATGACGGCAGCAGCGACCACTGAGGTTTTGTAGGCCGCTGCTTCCCCCTTGCAGGCTGAATAAAATAGCCGTTGTGTGGAACATCCAATTTATCCGGCTGCTGTGGCTTCTTGGGAAGATAGCCTAGTACATGTTTGCCCACTTCCAACTCCAATGGAGACTGACTGTAAATGGCTGGCGTGCTCTAGTATTTATGGTTTCAAGCTGTACGTGTCATTGCATACAGTCTATCTATCTATCTATCTATCTGGGTTATTGCATACAGTCTATCTATCTGTCTGTCTATCTATCTATCTATCTGGGTTATTGCATACAGTCTATCTATCTGTCTGTCTATCTATCTATCTATCTATCTGGGTTATTGCATACAGTCTATCTATCTGTCTATCTATCTATCTATCTATCTGGGTTATTGCATACAGTCTATCTATCTATCTATCTATCTATGACATCAGGAAATGAGAGAATTAGATTCCGTACGTAAAATTTGAACGCTAATTCTTTGGCGCTTTGAATTGAATAATCGAGTTGGGACCCATTAACTTTTCCTATTTATGACATAATCAATGCTCGTGCCAAATTTCAAGTTTTTATGACATTGGGAAGTGAGAGAATTAAATTCCGTACATAAAATTTGGACGCTAATTCTTTTGCGCTTAGAATTGAATAATCGAGTTGGGATGAGACATAAGGCCTTGCCCATAAGCATTCCTCAACCTCCAAGAACTGAACCTACCTACCTGAATGAGATTTTGTAGGCCGCTGCTTCCCCCTTGCGGGCTGAATAAAATAGCCGTTGGGTGGAACATACAATTTATCCGGCTGCTGTGGCTTCTTAGGAAGATATCCTAGTACTCGTTTACCCACTTCCAACTCCAATGGTAATTGGCTGGCGTGCTCTAGTGGTTCCAAGCTGTACGTGTCATAATACAGCCTTAATGACATCACAATGCAGCTTTATAGAACATGTTGGGGCATGTTCAAGGGCGTCCGATGTTGATGACATCAGTGATGACATCACAATAGCAGGTGGCTTACTTATTCGATCTACGTGGGGGGGGCGTAACTTTCGACGACGCTCGCGCGCCATTTATCGTAGGATATTTGTACTATGCCTATAATCTTCCCAGGAGTGTACTTAACAACTTCCCAAAGTTTCATGGCGATCGGATGAATGGTGTAGTAGCGCATAAAGGACAAACAGACACGCACGCAGACACGCACGCACGCAGACAGACATACATTCAATTTTATATATATAGATAACAACCAATGACAGCGCAGCTTTCATCTTCCTCAGTGGTATAATATATAACAACAAATCGCAGCGCAGCTCACATGTTACCTCAGCTTTATAATATATAACAACCAATCACAGCGCAGCTTTCATGTTACCTCAGCAGAAAGAGAAATAACAACCAATCACAGCGCAACTTTTATTCTGCCTCAGCAATATAAAAAATAGCAACCAATCATAGCGCAGCATTCATTTTACTTCAGCGGTATAAAATATAGCAACTAATCACAGCACAGCTTTCATGTAACCTCAGTAGTATGAGTAGCAACCAATCACAACACAGCTTTCATGTAACCTGAGTAGTATAAGAAGTATCAACCAATCACAGCACAGCTTTCATGTTGCCTCAGCAGTATAATATATAGCAACCAATCACAGCACAGCTTTCATGTTACCTCAGCAGTATAAGAAATAGCAACCAGTCACAGCACAGCTTTTATTTTACCTCAGCATTCTCAATATCCAGCAATTGTCTTGCGAAACATTCGGCGGATGCATCATTTTGTGGTTGAACATGCATCCCGTTGCTCGTAATGCCTTTTGCTTTAGTGCTTGTAATGGAAATCAAATGATCTTTGCCTGGGGGGGCATAACTGTCGACGATGCTCGCACGCGCGCCACCTATCGTAGGATAGATGTACTATGCCAGTAATCTTCCCAGGAGTGTACTCAACAACTTCCCAAAGTTTCATGGCGATTGGATGAATGGTATAGTAATGCATAAAGGACACACAGACAGACGCACATTTTTATATATATAGATGACATCAGGAAATAAGAGAATTAGATTCCGTACACAAAATTTGAACGCTAATTCTTTTGCGCTTAGAATTAAATAATTGAGTTGGGACCCATTAGCTTTTCCTATTTATGACATAATCAATGCTCATGCCAAATTTCAAGTTTCTATGACATTGGCAAGTGAGAGAATTAGATTCCGTATGTAAAATTTGGACGCTAATTCTTTGGCACTTAGAATTGAATAATCGAGTTGGGACCCATTAGCTTTTCCTATTTATGACATAATCAATGCTCATGCCAAATTTCAAGTTTCTATGACCTTGGCAAGTGAGAGAATTAGATTCCGTATGTAAAATTTGGACGCTAATTCTTTGGCACTTAGAACTGAATAATCGAGTTGGGACCCATTAGCTTTTCCTATTTATGACATAATCAATGCTCGTGCCAAATTTCAAGTTTCTATGACATTGGGAAGTGAGAGAATTAGATTCCATACGTAAAATTTGGACGCTAATTCTTTGGCACTTAGAACTGAATAATCGAGTTGAGACCCATTAGCTTTTCCTATTTATGACATAATCAATGCTCGTGCCAAATTTCAAGTTTCTATGACATCGGGAAATCAGAGAATTAGATTCCGTATGTAAAATTTGGGCGCTAATTCTTTGGCGCATAGAATTGAATAATCGAGTTGGGACCCATTAACCTTTCCTATTTATGACCTAGTCAATGCTCGTGCCAAATTACAAGTTTCTATGACATCAAGAAGTGAGAAAATTAGATTGCGTACGTAAAATTTGGTCGCTAATTCTTTTGGGCTTAGAATTGAATAATTGGGTTGAGACCCATTAGCTTTTCCTATTTATGACATAATCAATGCTCGTGCCAAATTTCAAGTTTCTATAACATTGGGAAGTGAGAGAATTAGACTCCGTACGTAAAATTTGGACGCTAATTCTTTGGCGCTTAGAAATGAATTATCGAGTTTGGACACAATAACTTTTCCTATTTATGACATTATAAATGCTCGTGCTAAATTTCAAGTTTCTATGACATTGGGAAGTGAAAGAATTAGATTCCGTATGTAAAATTTGGACGCTAATTCTTTTGCGCTTAGAATTGAAAAATGGAGTTGGGACCCATTAACTTTTCCTATTTATGACATAATCAATGCTCGTGCCAAATTTCAAGTTTCTATGACATCGGGAAGTGTGAAAATTAGATTCTGTACGTAAAATTTGGACGCTAATTCTTTTGTACTTAGAATTGAATAATCGAGTTGGGACCCATTAGCTTTTCCTATTTATGACATAATCAATGCTCGTACCAAATTTCATGTTTCTACGACATCGGGAAGTGAGAGAATTAGTGGCAATGATGGAAATTGAACAATCTACGTGCGCAGTTTATCATAGGATAGTTGTACTAAGCCTATAATCTTCCAAGGAGTGTACTCAAGAACTTCCCAAAGTTTCATGGCGATCAAATGAATGGTGTAGTAGCACATAAAGGACAAACAGAGACAGACAGACACACATACATACAGACACGCATACATTCAATTTTATATATATAGACCAGCTTACCCGTCGCGCATTGCTGCGAAGACAGACATACATACGTACATTCATTTTTATATATATAGATAACCAATCACAGCACAGCTTTCAAGTTACCTCAGCAGTATAATATATATCACAACCAATCACAGCACAGCTTTCATGTTACCTCAGCAGTATAAGAAATAGCAACCAATCACAGCACAGCTTTCATTTTACCTCAGCATTCTCAATATCCAGCAATTGTCTTGCGAAACGTTCTGCGGATGCATCATTTTGTAGTTGAACATGCATCCCGTTGCTCGTAATGCCTTTTGCTTTTGTGCTTGAGATGGAAATCAAACGATCTTTGTCTTGGGGGGCATAACTGTCGACGATGCTCGCACGCGCGCCACCTATCGTAGGATAGATGTACTATGCCAGTAATCTTCCCAGGAGTGTACTCAACAACTTCCCAAATTTACGTAAAATTTGGACGCTAATTCTTTAGCGCTAGAATTGAATAATCGAGTTGGGACCCATTAGCTTTTCCTATTTATGACATAATCAATGCTAGTGCCAAATTTCAAGTTTCTATGACATCGGGAAGTGAGAGAATTAGTGGCAATGATGGAAATCGAACGATCTGCATGGGGGGGTCGTAACTGTCGACGACGCACGCTCGCCATTTATCATAGCATAAATGTACTATGCCTGTAATCTTCCCAGGAGTGTACTCAACAACTTCCCAAAGTTTCATGGCGATCGGATGAATGGTGTAGTAGCGCAAAAAGGACAAACAGACAAACACACAGACACACAGACAGACATACATTCAATTTTATATATATAGATTAGGGACCAATTCAGTTTTGTCATGGCTTTTAACCTTTTCAGGACCGCAAGGATTGTATTCAAGTAATTTTAGATTTTATGAAATATTTAGCCTAAAAATGACGTATAGATTTCAACATTTTTTTTATAAAAAGTGCTATTCCCCATACTTCTCGAGATGTACCGTAGGACAAATACGTCCCTCTGGTCAGCAACAGAAAAGCATTGGAGATGAGTCTAGGTATGGGTTTACAAAGAAATACATAACAATATATAAGTTTGTTCCATTGTGAGCTGTAGGGACATATATGTCCCATGGCAGAAAAGTAGAGATTTTTTGAAAACCAGCAAGAAAATCTGCTAACAAAAATATTAGTGACATTAGTGACATCCATGAGCAAGACCAGTGATCATTTGTCCTGTTGACATAGCTTATGTTTAAAAAAAAGTCCAATTTTCCAGATGGTCTTCAAATTGAAAATTCTAGTCAATCTGCCAATGTAGGAAATGTATATATATATCATAGCAAGCTTGAGTTATATAAAGTCAGTGATATACTCAGTAGTTACATAAAGAGTTCACCTCTCTAAGTTGATTGAATTGAATTTGGAAGCAGTGTAAGACCTGTTTCACACAGGCGACGTGATATTGCTGCAAGAAAAATCACACCTATATTGCATTGGTGGTCCGTGCGATATCGCTGCGTGTTCTCACAGCGATATTCCGATTTTATGTTGCTACAAAGTCGCATGTTTTTGTAGCACCACGTGAGTCGATTTTCATTGGGGGGGGGGGGGCTGGAGATAAAAGGCCTACCACGAAAATAAGCAGCAGCTGCATAAAAAAACACATACATCAGAGACGGACAGCGCTTCTTAGGTGATGTATGTGTATTTTTTTCTGTAGCTAGGGCTTATATTAGGGCTTTTACAATAGGATTTCCAATTGTAAAAGTGGCATCCTACTGTATGAAAACCTCATTTTCGTGCAGTGCAGCAGAGAGGAAGGCTCCATAGAGAAACATGGGCTACAAAACATCGCAAGTCGCAGGTATGTCTAGCTACCTGCAATTTTTTGTCTTGTAATGTCACATGCTACAAAACATTGCTAATGTGCAGGAACCCATAGAAAAGTATGGGCTTCACATACATGTGATTTGTAGCACTGTCACATCGCAAGAAAATCACGTGATTTTGTTGCCCCTTGGGAAACCATTTTCTTCTTTAACACAGCCGAAGTTAGCAGAGAAATACAATGCAAAATTTATTAAACTGTTTCTGCAGTTTTTAGAAATATTGCAGATGTGGCTCTAATGTGCAACATGACTCAAATGCAGGCCTCAGAAATGAAGGAGCACCTTGTGGATTTTTGAAAGAGAGAAAGGAAAGGGGTGGAGCAAACCCAATAATGTCAGAGGCTTGAATCCCAGATAGGTGAGCAGGATTCAAAAGGTCTTGAGGAGGGTTGCGAAAAATTGACAGTGGAGGTGCTACCAACCAGATTGACCCACCAACGGCGGGCAGAATAGATATATAAAAGCAAAAAAATGGTATCTTGGCGCCACTTCCCATCAAGTCATAAGACTTTAATTAAATTATTAAAAGTCAGCAAAAGATACACGTTTGAGGGTGAACCCCTTCATCAGTCAAGTGGGTACATCACTCTTAGGACTGCAGGGATATGGATCCAAAAAGTACTGGTGGTACCAAGAGTGGAAAGGACCGGGGCTGTAACACCAGGAGAAGCGGATCTCTGTGCCAAGATACCAGTTTTTTGTCTTTGCATATCTTTTGGATTTTCAGGTCACCCTTTTATTAGTCACCATTTCAGGTTTGTAGAGGCTATAATTTGGTCAAACTTAAATAGCCCCCGCAAATTACTGCATTATGGAAACAACATCCATCAGGGAATTCATCAAGGGGTGTAGTAAGTGTTTTGAGTTCATAAGTGTTTTGTGGAATTTGTTAACATTCTGATTTGAAAATAAAAAAAATCCAATTTTTCCAGTAATATGTAAGTTTAGCCCAGATTTTTTTATTTTTGCCAGGGGCAATAGGAGAAAAAGCATCTCACAATGTGTTAGTCAATTTCTCCTTGATGACCTGCTCTTAGAATTCAAGAAAAGAACCACCCCCACCCCCTCCCTTGGCTTGCACATTGATATAGCATGTAGGCATTTTACAGTGCCATCAGTATGATGTAGAGAGCTATATACTAAGAAAATTGGATACCGCGCTCCTAGGAACATCCACCTCCGGACAACAGTCTCTTTCTTTTACCTCGTTTATTTGAACAACGCGTTTCGTCAATAAGACTGCATAGAATAGTTATTACCTTAACCTGTGTGTTGCGCGCTCAGATCCCGTTCCCCTCTGGCATCCAGCGATGTCCCGCCCTGCATCCAGCGTCACTGATGACGCAGACACACGTGACTAAGACGTAGCCCTAACGGGCGCCGCCCCTCGTGCGGGGAGGAGTGAGCTCAGGTCTCGCCGCAGCATCTGTTGATGGGAGTTACCATGGTTACCCTACTACACAGCAGTGTGTCTAGCCTACACTCTGTGGTATTTTGCTTGCCATTGCTATATATATTTCTGCTCCCTATCTTTGTTCCCCTCGCTTCTATTAATAAAAACAACCTAAATATCTCATTAAAAAATATATAAATGATATTCTTATATAAATAAATGTTAAATGAATATTATTCTATCTAAATGAATGCATGAATATTGCATATAAGCCATCTATATATATAAAATTGAATGTATGTCTGTCTGCGTGCGTGTCTGCCTGTCTGCGTGTCTGTTTGTCCTTTATGCGCTACTACACCATTCATCCGATCGCCATGAAACTTTGGGAAGTTGTTAAGTACACTCCTGGGAAGATTATAGGCATAGTACAAATATCCTACGATAAATGGCGCGCGCGCGAGCGTCGTCGAAAGTTACACCCCCCCCACGTAGATCGAATAAGTAAGCCACCTGCTATTGTGATGTCATCACTGATGACGCCCTTGAACATGCCCCAACATGTTCTATAAAGCTGCATTGTGATGTCATTAAGGCTGTATTATGACACGTACAGCTTGGAACCACTAGACTAGAGCACGCCAGCCAATTACCATTGGAGTTGGAAGTGGGTAAACAAGTACTAGGATATCTTCCTAAGAAGCCACAGCAGCCGGATAAATTGTATGTTCCACCCAACGGCTATTTTATTCAGCCCGCAAGGGGGAAGCAGCGGCCTACAAAATCTCATTCAGGTAGGTAGGTTCAGTTCTTGGAGGTTGGGGAATGCTTATGGGCAAGGCCTTATGTCTCATCCCAACTTAATTCTCTCACTTCCCAATGTCATAGAAACTTGAAATTTGGCACGAGCATTGATTATGTCATAAATAGGAAAAGTTAATGGGTCCCAACTCGATTATTCAATTCAAAGCGCCAAAGAATTAGCGTTCAAATTTTACGTACGGAATCTAATTCTCTCATTTCCTGATGTCATAGATAGATAGATAGACTGTATGCAATAACCCTGATAGATAGATAGATAGACAGACAGATAGATAGATAGATAGACTGTATGCAATGACACGTACAGCTTGAAACCATAAATACTAGAGCACGCCAGCCATTTACAGTCAGTCTCCATTGGAGTTGGAAGTGGGCAAACATGTACTAGGCTATCTTCCCAAGAAGCCACAGCAGCCGGATAAATTGGATGTTCCACACAACGGCTATTTTATTCAGCCTGCAACGGGGAAGCAGCGGCCTACAAAATCTCAGTGGTCGCTGCTGCCGTCATCTAGATATATAAAAATGAATGTATGTATGTATGTCTGTCTTCGCAGCAACGCGCGACGGGTACGCTAGTTTCATATAAAATTTGATCCTGTCACGGTATAATCCCTAAAAAGGTATATTCTGTATATAAATATACTTTAATACACATAGACCTATACATAAAAGCATCCAGCATCGTTTGCGCAATTCTAATAAAAAATTTTTTTTATAATTTACTAGCGTACCCGTCGCGCGTTGCTGCGAAGACAGACATACATACATACATTCATTTTTATATATCTAGATGACGGCAGCAGCGACCACTGAGATTTTGTAGGCCGCTGCTTCCCCCTTGCAGACTGAATAAAATAGCCGTTGTGTGGAACATCCAATTTATCCGGCTGCTGTGGCTTCTTGGAAAGATAGCCTAGTACATGTTGGCCCACTTCCAACTCCAATGGAGACTGACTGTAAATGGCTGGCGTGCTCTAGTATTTATGGTTTCAAGCTGTACGTGTCATTGCATACAGTCTATCTATCTATCTATCTATCTGTCTGTCTGTCTGTCTATCTATCTATCTATCTATCTATCAGGGTTATTGCATACAGTCTATCTATCTATCTATGACATCAGGAAATGAGAGAATTAGATTCCGTACGTAAAATTTGAACGCTAATTCTTTGGTGCTTTGAATTGAATAATCGAGTTGGGACCCATTAACTTTTCCTATTTATGACATAATCAATGCTCGTGCCAAATTTCAAGTTTCTATGACATTGGGAAGTGAGAGAATTAAGTTGGGATGAGACATAAGGCCTTGCCCATAAGCATTCCCCAACCTCCAAGAACTGAACCTACCTACCTGAATGAGATTTTGTAGGCCGCTGCTTCCCCCTTGCGGGCTGAATAAAATAGCCGTTGGGTGGAACATACAATTTATCCGGCTGCTGTGGCTTCTTAGGAAGATATCCTAGTACTTGTTTACCCACTTCCAACTCCAATGGTAATTGACTGGCGTGCTCTAGTGGTTCCAAGCTGTACGTGTCATAATACAGCCTTAATGACATCACAATGCAGCTTTATAGAACATGTTGGGGCATGTTCAAGGGCGTCCGATGTTGATGACATCAGTGATGACATCACAATAGCAGGTGGCTTACTTATTCGATCTACGTGGGGGGGGTGTAACTTTCGACGACGCTCGCGCGCGCGCCATTTATCGTAGGTTATTTGTACTATGCCTATAATCTTCCCAGGAGTGTACTTAACAACTTCCCAAAGTTTCATGGCGATCGGATGAATGGTGTAGTAGCGCATAAAGGACAAACAGACACGCAGACACGCACGCAGACAGACATACATTCAATTTTATATATATAGATTTATAGTTTATTTATAATTTTTCTAAAATTTCGTTAAGTCCCTTGGGGACCAACGTTTTGATCCTATATATCCAGAACATCTCCTTCTCTCTAAGTCGTTGAGTGGAGATGTTCTGGATAGATTCAATTGGTGTGACTCGCAAACCTGATGAATCACAGGCATGAACTGAAGAGAAATGTCTGGATATACTATGTTTTGTGTAGCCTTTATGGACATTACTTCGGTGTTGGTTTAACCGTTCCCTTAGTGTGTTGACCGTTCTACCTACATATCTGAGTCCGCATGGACATTCCAGCATATATATCACACCTTTAACATTGCAGGACATTTTCTGTTTGATTACAATTTTTTCCCAATTAGCCAATTCGATATGTTTTACCCCATGAGTGATGTTAAAGCAGCATTTGCAACGTTTTTCCCTACATTTGTAAGTTCCCCCCTCCTCGCCCTGTAATTTAGTGGATTCAACGGTTTTGCTGATCTTATTCTCTCTTTTTGGACACGATGGCGCGATGAGATTTCTTAGGGTTTTATTTCTCCTGAATATACAGGAGGGTTTTTTAGGGAGACTACTTTCCAAAAATGGGTCTTCCCTCAAAATGGCCCAATTTTTCTTCAGAATATAATTAATTTTGTTCGCCTGTGTACTGAATTTTGTTACAAAGGATGCACAAAATGCATCTGTTTTTATTTCTGTTTTTACTTGATCTATTTTAGATTTATCACTTTGTTTCAGTACTCTCTCATAGGCTGCATTTATTAGGTTTTTTGGATAACCCTTTTCCAAAAACCGTTTATGGAGGATTTTAGACTGTAACTTAAAATCACTTATTCTAGTACAGTTCCTTTTAATCCTCTGATATTGGCCAAATGGTATATTATGTTTCCAATTTTTTTGGTGACAGCTGTAATAGTTCAAGTAGCTGTTAGTGTCCACTATCTTGAAGTGTGTCTTAGATATAATTTTGTTGGTATTGTTATCGCCTTCTAGTTCTAAGTCTAAATACATAGCTTTCTTTATACTGATGTTATACGTAAATTTGAAGTGGAATTCATTTATTGCAAGCTCTTCTATATATTTCTTCAGGTCATCTTCTTTGCCATTCCATATGATTATTAGATCATCGATGAACCTTTTGTACAATATTACTCTGATGTCATTAAATCTTTCCCTTTCAAATATCCCCATAACTATATTGGCGAAACTCAGCGCACACTTAGTTCCCATCGCTGTACCGGTCCTTTGGCGAAAGTAGTCTCCCTAAAAAACCCTCCTGTATATTCAGGAGAAATAAAACCCTAAGAAATCTCATCGCGCCATCGTGTCCAAAAAGAGAGAATAAGATCAGCAAAACCGTTGAATCCACTAAATTACAGGGCGAGGAGGGGGGAACTTACAAATGTAGGGAAAAACGTTGCAAATGCTGCTTTAACATCACTCATGGGGTAAAACATATCGAATTGGCTAATGGGGAAAAAATTGTAATCAAACAGAAAATGTCCTGCAATGTTAAAGGTGTGATATATATGCTGGAATGTCCATGCGGACTCAGATATGTAGGTAGAACGGTCAACACACTAAGAGAACGGTTAAACCAACACCGAAGTAATATCCATAAAGGCTACACAAAACATAGTATATCCAGACATTTCTCTTCAGTTCATGCCTGTGATTCATCAGGTTTGCGAGTCCACTCAACGACTTAGAGAGAAGGAGATGTTCTGGATATATAGGATTAATACGTTGGTCCCCAAGGGACTTAACGAAATTTTAGAAAAATTATAAATAAACTATAAATAAATTATAAAAAAATTTTTTTATTAGAATTGCGCAAACGATGCTGGATGCTTTTATGTATAGGTCTATGTGTATTAAACTATATTTATATACAGAATATACCTTTTTAGGGATTATACCGCTATAGGATCAAATTTTATATGAAATGGTTTATATGCAATATTCATGCATTCATTTAGATAGAATAATATTCATTTAACATTTATTTATATAAGAATATCATTTATATATTTTTTAATGAGATATTTAGGTTGTTTTTATTAATAGAAGCGAGGGGAACAAAGATAGGGACCAGAAATATATATAGCAATGGCAAGCAAAATACCACAGAGTGTAGGCTAGACACACTGCTGTGTAGTAGGGTAACCATGGTAACTCCCATCAACAGATGCTGCGGCGAGACCTGAGCTCACTCCTCCCCGCACGAGGGGCGGCGCCCGTTATGGCTACGTCTTAGTCACGTGTGTCTGCGTCATCAGTGACGCTGGATGCAGGGCGGGACATCGCTGGACGCCGGAGGGGAACGGGATCTGAGCGCGCAACACACCGGTTAAGGTAATAACTATTCTATTAAATGTGTATATATATAAGGGTGTTTCTGTGTTACAGCATGTACCTGATGAAGTCTTATTGACGAAACGCGTTGTTCAAATAAACGAGGTAAAAGAAAGAGACTGTTGTCCGGAGGTGGATGTTCCTAGGAGCGCGGTATCCAATTTTCTTAGTATATAGCTCTTTACTCCAGCGGCTCTCGTGCCAGAGAGACGGAGGATCCACAGAAACTCTCCCCTGTCTAGCCCAGAGGGATTTTAAGGGACCTACCGGCAACATAATCTACAGGCTTTTCTGGATAAAGAGGTGTTGGTAGGGATCTTATACAAGGTCTCTGCCAAACACCGGGTAAGTGTGTTATATACATTTTACACACATTACTTATATTCTGCCTATATATTCAGGAGCGCTAACCTGGTTTTTTATACTGTGATCAGTATGATGTACACGGCCACTTTCTTATGCCACACCCTTGTTTCACGCATAGCTATGTACAGCTTTAGAGCTTCATCAGACAGGTCAATCCCACCCATGTACCTATTATAGTAAAGGACACAGTCTGACTTGGGGGTCAGAGTCACTAAATGATAAAGAGAATGCCACAAGAAAAGTTGTGTCATCCTCACTAACAGAGTTTGTCTTGGATGCAATAATGGCATACGCCTCCTCAGCAGTACATCTCCTGCAGGCAATAGTTTTGGTGTACAATTTATTATGCACCAGAAATTTACTTGGGCACAGTGCATGCTGACATACAAAGTCCACAAAAACTATTTATTGAGTGGATGGGACAGGCAATTACTAGGATGGGTGACCACAAGACGGAAAATCAGCAGGACGGTGTGTCCAAGGAACAGACTATAGCTGGGATAGTGTGGCCATGGGAAAGCGTTCAGTGGGACGGAGTGAACATAGAAGAGACGATTCCTGCAATGGGGTGCCCACAGGAAAGACAATCACTGGGACAGGTGACCATCACTACAATGTGGCCACAATCTGCGACATGGCAACATTCTAAAGACTGGATATAAGTTTACATCCTTTCGCACCAACTGCTTCCTGGATGGGGCATACATTTACATCCTGGGGCGGGATGAAGTAAAGAAGGACTTCACATGGTACTCTCGCTTTCTCTCAGTATCAATTTTATCCATATTGAGAAACTGTTTAATTTTCTGTATCAGGAAAACTTTGAGCTAACTGAGGAGGCAGCACTTGGGGAGCCACAGTTTTCACCTTTCACCCCTCCAAGTGGGACTTGGTCTTTGCTACGATGTCCCAAGCCATTACTCGCACAGGTAGTCCTGGTTCTGTGGCTGCTGATGCAGAGCAGTGAGTGTGGAGAGCAGTGTGTGGATGACTGGGACACCCAATGGTGGTCACAGCAGCAGGTAACCAAGGCCGTGCACCCAGACACTCTGCACCATTTCCTATAAAGAAGGCCCTCCTAGTTTAAAACAAGAATCCAGGAGACATGTGATTGCAACGGTTTGGCACAATTACAACCAGAGAAGGTGGTGTAACAGGGAGAATTCTTGGGGTATTCTGGACAATCCACGGTCCTAGTTATCTGCGTGATCCTGGTCCCGGTGACTCTCTCTCTCCAACACTCTACCGGTCAACACTCACACTTCTGGTGCCTTTCTCTCTCTCCAAGCAATAGTCCTTCTTTCTCAGTCAGTGCTTAGTGATAACACTGGCATATCCTGGGTAGACTGGTTTGCCTGGTCCCAGGCAAAGCACAGGGAAATCTCTCAGCTTCCTCCATTTTCTCCACACACGGACCAATCTGTGTCCGTGGGGTTCACTCAATGACTTCTCTTACTTGCTAACTAACTGTCTCTTGCAAGAACCACTCTCAGACTCTCATGTATCCCCCTTGGAAGACTAAGTTGCACTGCACTTTGCAAACACGTATAACATAGCGCGATCACATGACACACAACATGATATATTTTCCAGACATAACCCAGACATTAACCCATTCAGTCCTGCAGAGGTGCAATACACATAATCCAAATGCATACCACACATAAGACACTGACAAGACAATGCCACAAGACAGACATATAACATTATGGAGGGGCCCAACTAACTTTGCGCCACTACACATGTAACTTGACCTTACCAGGCTCGCAGATGAAGGCAGAACTGTGGTGGTGATGAACACTGTCAAATATATAACTGAGATTCAGAGACAACTTGCAGATTTGGATGTATACGAACAATTGGGTAGAGATCCTACAGAGAGATTTATGACCGGTTTTAAAGTAATTGTTGAGGAGGCTTTTAATGAGTGATTGGTAGCTCAGGAATTGGTTCTGTTTTTGGTTGTACCTTCACCCTTGGTACCAGTTTTGTACATCCTCCCAAAGCTTAGGGGTTAAAAATAGGTGAACCACTCAGCCCGGGAAGGTAAGTGTTATACTTACATTCCCCATCGTTACCCTGATGACAACACCGGAAGCCAATGCTCAATGCATCTAGAGACTAATTTTATAATGGGTGGAGTACTTAGCAGCACTCCTCAATGCACTGAGCAGCAGTTTCCAGCACTGAAATAACAGTGAATGTAAGTATAACACTCATATCCCTGGACTCAGAGGGTCACCTACTTTTAGCCCATAGGCTTAGTCAGAGGTCATATTCCTGCCATGCGTCCAGCCATTTTTTGGGGGGGCATTGTCATTAGAAGATGCATAAAATGAGGCATAGCATTGTCTCAGCATTTGGCTAGTCCTAGTAAATTCTTTAGTGCATTGCTTTTTGAAATGCGATATGTGGGTCATAATGCACCCACTAGTACTGATATTGCTCTTTCCCAAAATAGCATGGGGTTATCCATAGGATCTTAAGATGTCATAAAATGTCACCCTGGGGAAATTTATTCAAAAGAGCCAACAAGGAAGGAGAAGCAAACAGATCAATGCGTGACCAAGAATTGTGTGCATTGGAAAAATAGGAGAATTTCCATCCTTTGGGGTGGAGGTTCCTTCATAGATCATGCAATCCTGTTAAATGAATAAAAGAGCTCATCTATCTACCTCTGAAACCCCTTCTCTGTTCTTAAGAGCCTCTCCTGTCCCCTGACACCTCCACCACTGAAATAAAATCTCCACCAATGAACTTATGATGGAAACTATCTACATTTACCCAGTTACCTAAATTCAGCAAGAAGGTTGCGTTAGGGGTATTGTGACTGTACACATTATATATCCGAAATTCACCTGTTATAGTGAAAGGTGTATTCTCTGCAGGCTACCCTTCCTAACGAACTCATGACTACGAATTGTATAGGGAAATTGATTATTAAAATCATAACCCTGGCAGACCATGCCCACTCACATCTTTTGTATTCTCCAATATAATCTGTTTCTATCAGATGATTTGATACTTTTTTTGATATTTGTTTCACTATTCAAATACAGCAAACTGGTTAATGGACACATTACTATAAATTTGCTTTATGTGTTTTCAGCATTTAATCTTTTATATATTTTATGTCCTCAATGATCAAAGTACTTATGCCATCCCAACATATCTTATACTGTATGTTGAGCTGCTGTTTTCTAAACTAGATCGGCCCAATGTTTGCAACACGAACATAAAATGTTTAGAAAAATGGTTGTAAATATCTTAGGAATGGATTATTTTGATTGGCAAGGACTTCAGGATAAACTACATTTTCAGTGTACCAACTTCCATCTAAGCAACTGAACTGTTCACGGCCCGCGGCTTGGTCTTCCCCGATTTGGGGACATGGCAATAGTCAAACTGGTAAGCACTTGATATGAGCGTTGCCTAAAAACACTTGACTTTCCCTAGCAGCACTTTTGGCTGAAGCACAACATCGCCGCTAGACTTAACATAGGAACTTTGACCTTGCCTGACAGGTCATTCAATGTATCAAACTCAAATTTGATGAGGATGTACCAAATCTAATGACACCAAAATCATCCACCAAAGGTCATGCAAAGAAGTCAAAGTGTGCTGCAAGAAAAGGCCTGGAGGCTTTTTTATATTAGATATTTAAATTATTATATTGTAACATAGTATGTAAGAGCAAAAAAAGACATATGTCCATCCAATGCAGTCTATTACCACCCCTTCTGCTCCCATGTTGAGCCAGAGAAAGGCAAAAAAGCCCAATGACATAGAATTTTAGGGAAAAAAAATCCTTCCCGACTTCAATCTGGCAATCAGAATAATCCCTGGATCAACAACCCTTGCATGTGCGTTCCGACCAGTGATTTGTAAGAAGGAAAAACAATGTTCTTGTCATGTGCCCCTAGAACTCTTTTGATGCATGCCATGATCCTATTTGGCAGCAGCTGCCTGACACTGGTTGCTACAATTGACCTTAGGGTGGCTTTACTCTGACGAGAGAATCGCACGATTTCCCAGAGCTGTGAGGCTGCGAGAACACGCAAAATTGAGAAGCCAATGACTTCAAATGGCTCCATGCACATTTGCGATGTTTTAACGCTTGCGATGCAGCATTAAAACAAAATCGTGGCATGTCCATTCTTTTTGCTATCTCGATTATTGTCCACCAATGGGGCTGGCGCCAGCCCCATTGAAAAGCAATGGGTGAGGATCGCGATCCTCTGCCACTGCTGTGGCAGCAGTGGCAGGGGACTCTCCAAGACGAGGATTTTCAGGAGGGAAGCTTGAAATATGAGCCCCCCTCGAAAATAATCAATAACTGTAGAAAAAAAAAAAAAGAATACATCACCTTAGTAGCGTTGTCATCTCTGGTGCATCTTCTTGCAGATCCCGGAACTCTTCTTCTGCTTCTCTTCTGGCCAGGGATTGAAAATTCCCACCTCCTGAAAGCACTGCCTCTGATTAGCTGAGCGCTGTGACCAATCAGAGGCAGCGCCCAACCATCATTGAATGACAGCTGAGCGCTGCCGGAGATGACAGTGCTACTAAGGTGATATATTATTTTTTATTCTTTTTTCTACAGCTAAGTTAAGGTCCCCATAGCAATTACCTCAATGTGATTTGCTGCTTCATCAATTTGGATCAGCAATAAATTTTCAGTAGCTTCTTGTTAGGTTGTGCGTCTGGGAGCTGTGGTTCTACAGGTTTCCATGAGCACAGCTTCAGGTGAGGGTTAATTGAGCTGGCTGGGTGTGGTGTTTTTCCAGCCAATCCCCTCTGCTGCACATAAATACCAGCATCTCTTTGTAGAAGATACTGATCATTTTACTCTGTTGATGCATTCTGTGTTAATCCCACTCTGAGCTGTGTTGTGCATGTCTTGCATGTTGTGTGTCTTTCACTTTTCCTGAGGACTGTCTGGACACCTGTTGTCCCCGTCTGCATCATATGCAGACTCCCTCTTCCCTTCCCTTTGACAGGTGTGGCCTTCAGAAATCTGATGTCTTATGTGCGTGTCAGATAGATGATGCCTGACACTATTCCCTGTATGTCAGCATGGTGTCTGACTCTCTTTTCCCTTTGGTGTGAGGACACTAGGACTAGCTATGGTTTACTATCTGTATGTATGTGAGTTCTGGGTGGGGTTCGTTTTCTATGTGCTATGCTTAACCCTGTGTCTTGGTGTGAATAGCAAAGTGTTTTGTATGTCTGTGTAGGTGGCCAGACATGTGCTCCATGCGAACTCCTGTTCTGTATGGAATGCATGACCTTGTGTGTTGGTGTGAACAGCAATGTGTTCTGTATGTCTGTGCAGGTGGTCAGACATGAACTGTCATGCTCTGTGTTTAGGCATGTCGTGTCCTGTGCTTTGTGCATATCTCCAGGTCCCAAATGAAATCAGTGGGTCTGTCCTTATCGGGACAATCACCCCACTTTTAGGCAGAGGTTACCCATTTTTCCCAATTTGTAAGTGACGGGTGTCTTTCCATCTTTACCTGGAGAGGTGCAATTGGTTCCTGCAAATGCTGTGAGAGTGTTGCAGTTTTGTTGGGACACCATATTGCATTCCTGCTGTGGTGTGGCACTTTAGTGCGCCGCATGAACGTGACACTTCTGTTATATTGGGTTGCCCATAGAAAACCCCTATGAGGATTTTATTGTTGTTTTTCCCTCCACATATTTCTACCCATAGAGACTCCATAAGTTAATTTCTTCCCATAATGTGGGCTTTAAACAGGATTTTACATAAAGTCAAACCCCTCTCCCTTTCCATTTTCTATGATGCCTTCTGAACAAACTTTAATCCTGTAAATTCACCGCCCAGTCACAGCTGTCATACAACCAGGTCTCTGTTACTCCTGCTATGTCGTGGATATTTTTACTTTGAGTTTGTCTTCTTTATTGGTCAGATTTCTAGTAATAGTCACCATAAAGTTTAGAGGATTTTGGTTATTTTTTATTTTACGTGTATCCCTATTAACTATTCTGCCAGTTCTAGCTGTACTTACCTCTCCTTCTCCTCCACCCCCATTTCCATTACTTAGCCCCAGAACACTGTCTACACTATTTTCCACTCTATCTCTCTGGTTGCCTTCCCCCCAGTCCCTAGTTTAAACACTTGTCCAACCTTCTAGTTGAAAAATACAACTCGTTCTGCAAAAATAAAGCCTTCAGACAGCTATGTCAACAGGAAAATAAAAGTAAGGAGGAGAAACCGAAAATAAAATAGGGCCACATGCTAAAGTGATCCAATGACAAAACTTGGCATACTATGCTCATCAAGCCCATTTGAGAGGTCCTGCACCATTAGGGCTCAGTCAGACGGGCGAAATTTCTCACGCGATTTGCGCATGCGTCCGGCGATTTTATAAAACCATTGCTTTGCAATGGTATCGGACACATGAGCGCTTTTTATGCACTCGTCCGATAAATTATAGAACAGAAATCGCAGATCACACCTATCTGCGATCTGCGATTCCTGTTCTCTTCTCTATATGCGCTCAATGGGGCCGGCGGCAGCAGCGCCGACCCCATTGAGAACATATACTAGACAAATCATTCTTCTCTGCCACAGCTGTAACATGAATGGGTGTGAGTGAGAGCTGCCTCTGATTGGCTCAGCGCAGGGACCAATCAGGGGCAGCTCTCACTCACACCCATTCATGAATTCATGAATGGGTGTGAGTGAGAGCTGCCTCTGATTGGTCAGGCTGTGACCAATCAGAGGCAGCTCATTCAGCAAGCGGGGATTTTCCCCGGCTGCTGAATACTACAGAGAGCAGTTCAGGAGGACTGCCGCCGACCGCGGCTGAACTCCATCTGCCGGGACAAGGTGAGTATATATATATTTTTTTTGTTTTTACACATTTCTGGATGAATTTCAGGGAAGGGCTTATATATTTAAGCCCTTACCGAAAATTCATCCCGCGATCGCCTGCAAGCGCATTGCTTTCAATGGAGCCAGCTGTATTGCCGGCTCCATTGAATTCAACGCGCTCGACAGCTCCGGCCCGTTTCTATTGAAACGCGGCTAGGAGCAGTATTTTCGGGCGATTTTTTGGCCCCGGTCACGTGATTTGCAGATGCGCATCCGTCATGCGATCCGCAAATCGCGGGAAAAAACGCTCGTGTGACTAAGGCCTCATCTGGTATTTTCTCTTCAGTCTCCCTGTTTACAATAGATGATTAACAGACTGTAAATATGATCAGACTGGGTGAGGGAAAAGCTATGGGGCAGATATACGTAGACTAGCTAAGTAAAGGAGGTGCAGGAAGGAAGTAGGGCAAATGTATAAAGTGGTGCATGCCTATCAATAAGTTTTTCATATCCTCGAGCATCAAATATGAAATTTATGTCAGCAACGAGCTAATGTAGATTTTAGCTATAATTTTGAATAGTTTCTAACATAAATTATAGTAAATGTGATGTACCGTGAGTGGCCACGCTCAAAGCCTTACTCACTTAAAAAACGTGTTGCGCCCTGTGCAAAATCACAAAAACTTGCACAATTTGGGCAAAAGGAGCTGTGCTCCAAAATGTGAGACTTTTTGTGCCATTTTTCTGGTGTAAACTCTTTAAGTAGTCCATAATCTGTCCATATGTATCTCTTTGGATCACTTACATATACGTCAGCTGACCTTGCCCGTTTTACAGGTGTCTTTGACACTTTCCACTTTGACTCTGCTCTTGTTCTATAAGTCAAACTGGTCCTGGTCACTGATGAGGCCTCCAGTATGAGGCGGCTCACAATGGTGTACCCATAAGGGTCGCAATTGTGACCAGGCCCCTGCACTGAGGGGGCCCAGAGGCAACCAATTACCAGGTGCCTGGAGCCTCCGACAGAGGGTCTAGGTCCCCTCTCTACTTACCCCCAGAGTGGTATCCGGACAGCCTGTAAATAAAAGTCTGGGACCTGTGGTCGGTATAGCAACGTGGATCACATAAGCCAACTCTGGTCATGTGATCTGCATTGCTATGCTGACCACAGGTCCTGGACTTTCATTTACAGGCTGCAGAGGTGAGTAGAGGGGGACCAATGGCAGACTATAATAAGGACAATTGAGTCTACCGCAAGCTGGGCCCGAGATTTCAAGGGGGCTCATGGCAGTCCCAATCACCCTTATAGTAATCCGCTCTGCTAAACGTCCAGCTTCAGTGTCCGAAATGAGGGACCCTATCACTATTAGGGTGGCAATGGAGGATGCTGTTACTACTAGATGGCAATGGGGGCGCCATCACCACTGGGGCTGCAATACAGGAGCCTATTACTACTAGGGCGCAATAGGGGTCATTATTACTAGTGGGGATAATATAGGGGTCACTATTACTACTGGGGCGAATATAGGGGCCACTAAATCTACTGGGGCCAATATAGGGGTCACTAAATCTACTGGGGCCACAATAGGGGTCACTATTACTACTGGGGCCAATATATGGAACACTTTTAACCCTTAATGACGCGGCACATGTTTTTTTCCTCCCCCCTTTTATAAAATCGTAACTCCTTTATTTATATTTGATTTGACCATTTTCATGTTTTGTAGCTATTATCCATGCCTTAAGCATGTTCTAAAAATATTGATTTTAAAATACAATTAATATTTTATTTGTTACTAGCGTACCCGTCGCGCGTTGCTGCGAAGACAGACATACATACATACATTCGTTTTTATATATCTAGATGACGGCAGCAGCGACCACTGAGGTTTTGTAGGCCGCTGCTTCCCCCTTGCAGGCTGAATAAAATAGCCGTTGTGTGGAACATCCAATTTATCCGACTGCTGTGGCTTCTTGGGAAGATAGCCTAGTACATGTTTGCCCACTTCCAACTCCAATGGAGACTGACTGTAAATGGCTGGCGTGCTCTAGTACTTATGGTTTCAAGCTGTACGTGTCATTGCATACAGTCTATCTATCTATCTATCTATCTATCTATCTATCTATCTATCTATCTATCTATCTATCTATCTATCTGGGTTATTGCATACAGTCTATCTATCTCTCTATGACATCAGGAAATGAGAGAATTAGATTCCGTACGTAAAATTTGAACGCTAATTCTTTGGCGCTTTGAATTGAATAGTCGAGTTGGGACCCATTAACTTTTCCTATTTATGACATAATCAATGCTCGTGCCAAATTTCAAGTTTCTATGACATTGGGAAGTGAGAGAATTAAATTCCGTACATAAAATTTGGACGCTAATTCTTTTGCGCTTAGAATTGAATAATCGAGTTGGGATGAGACATAAGGCCTTGCCCATAAGCATTCCCCAACCTCCAAGAACTGAATCTACCTACCTGAATGAGATTTTGTAGGCCGCTGCTTCCCCCTTGCGGGCTGAATAAAATAGCCGTTGGGTGGAACATACAATTTATCCGGCTGCTATGGCTTCTTAGGAAGATATCCTAGTACTTGTTTACCCACTTCCAACTCCAATGGTAATTGGCTGGCGTGCTCTAGTGGTTCCAAGCTGTACGTGTCATAATAGAGCCTTAATGACATCACAATGCAGCTTTATAGAACATGTTGGGGCATGTTCAAGGGCGTCCGATGTTGATGACATCAGTGATGACATCACAATAGCAGGTGGCTTACTTATTCGATCTACGTGGGGGGGTGGTAACTTTCGACGGCGCTCGCGCGCGCGCCATTTATCGTAGGATAGTTGTACTATGCCTATAATCTTCCCAGGAGTGTACTTAACAACTTCCCAAAGTTTCATGGCGATCGGATGAATGGTGTAGTAGCGCATAAAGGACAAACAGACATGCACGCACGCACACAGACATACATTCATTTTTATATATATAGATTGGTTGATCTTAGGAAAATACGTTATCTAGATTTTATGATGATTTTCATAATATTGAATTTTTAGTGTCCAATTCTTATATTCAGTTCATGTATTCATCAGCTATGAGTATATAATAATGATGTAATGTACTTTGACCAACGGTGTGCGGTAGTTTTCCCCTTTGTCCACCAGATGCTGGTGGAGTTCTATGTTAAGTATATGGCCTTTCATATTCTTGTTCTGGTAGAACACAAGGCTTGTTTTTAATCTAGCGTCACAGTTTGAGATGCATTAGAATTAGATCTACATCCCACTGTCTGACTACATATCTCCCATAAACATGTGTGTTTTACGCTGTATGTCACAACAAAGAGATACAAGTTTTTTCATCAACAGTTCAGAATGTCCAGTTGAGTTCAGATGCCCTGTGAGAAGCCTGTTGACATATCCCTGGGTCGGGCGGTACTGGTGGTAGAAGCCTGTTTTTCTGAAGTGCCTTTTAATTGTCATGTCTGTGAGTATAATTAATACATTTTTGCGGAAGCAAGTTTGGAATATATTGCACTACGCGTGGTCCTTCCATTTAGCATTTCATGCCGGTTGAGACTCTGTGCCCTGTGAAGATTGGAACCATCTGCTGGATTATATGATAACAATCGCATGGGTGGAATTCTGCTGCATTTTCTGCACAGTGTGAATGCCTCGGTCAGAGGAATGATTTTTTTAGCGCATGATAGGTGCGCTAAAAAAAAAAATCACCATTCGCATGCCTGCAAACCACGTGAACGGGCAAATTTTCTAAGCGCAGAAGATCCATGCTTCATGCGCCTGAAAATCGCCCATTCCCTTAAACAGCTGTGCTTGGAGAGAGAGAAGAAGCCCCGCAAGGCTTTGGGATTTCCCCAGAGCAGAGAGAGATAGAGTGGGGCTATGGGTTAATCCCATATTGCTACGCTATCTCTCCCTTGTTATGGGGAAATTCCCCTGCTCTGGGGAAATCCCGAGGGATTGAAAAAATGGGTGGGGCTATAGGGATTCTCATGGAGATTCCATATAGCAAACTATAGAGGGGGTGGAGCTGGAGGGTCAGATCCCTCCATCCCCGCCCCCTCCTCCCATGTCTCTCGGGGGAAGCCCCATAACTCTGACCCCCTTTCTCCCCCCGCTATGAGGAAATTTCCTTGGGGAAAGAGGGGCAGTGAGTACCCTCATCCCCGCGGGGACAGGAGTTTACAGCGGGACATTTAAAATGTGCTTCTGGGCAGCATGTTTAAAATGTCTTGCTATAAGCAGCAGGGAATCTATTCCGATCGCAGGAGTTTCCATGAACTCCTGCTCCCATAGAAGTCAATAGAAACTCCTGCCCAGCGCCATGCTGTCCTATCTTTGTTAGGTGCCTTCTGTTTAGTACACCTACATTCTCTCATGTAAGCGCTTCTATAGGAACCCATTCGTTCTTTTAGAAGCGCTCTTTTTGAGCACACATAAAACACGCTCATCTAACTGAGCCCTTACTGAAGCAAATAGTGAATCACACTTAGGTAATTATTTGGGGAAACTTTAAATATCTGAATATAAATTGGTAAACTAAAACCTGCAGGTTTCTATCAATGGCCAAGGATAATTACCTTACCCAATTTACAGGAGACCAGCATTAACTCCTTGAGGATACAGACTTTTTTTTTCATTTTCGTTTTCTTCTCCCCACAGTTTTTAATGGTACTATGCAAATAAGGGAGACAGAACAATACCTCTGCAGCGCCACCTATTGGAAGGCAGCATTCTTGCATGTCAATGTTAGACTCTTTATACAAGCCTTGTAACAATGACTGGGAATTGTATACAGGCTTGTATAAAGAGTCTAACATTGACTTGAAGGAAGACTGCCTTCCAATAGGTGCAGAAGTATTGTTCCATGTCCCTTATTTGCATATTACCTAGAGGAGCATGAATGGCCTTATAAGTCTCTTCACTCACTTACCTTCTAGGTGCTCTACCTAAGGAGAAAAGATAGCGTTCCTGATCTCCATAGGTGTGAGACGCAGGAGCCTCTGTTAGGGCTGCTCGTCAGTCATAGCTGCATCCCCTGGTTCATTTGGTCCAGTTTATATGGCCATGAAATCTGCACGATTTAGTCTAACCGGTAATCCCATTTCGGGGAAGTCTCCACGACAGCACCACCTGAGATTGCCTTCTTCCTGATAGGACAAGAAAAACACAGAGAAGTTAACCCTGTCCCCCTCCCCACTCTCCTGAGTGATCTTTAACGGACAGACAAGTGTACAACTAAATTTATAATATATACATCTTTACAAACAATGAATCTGGGAGGGAATATATGGGTGCTGTTGCGAAGACTTCCCGGAAACTGGCAAACTACTTGATCTTTTCCTTAGCTGTCTCCACGACAGCATCACCTTAGAAGTACCAATGAAACTAAATTAGGGAGGGACTACTGCAGAAAGGGCTTTGCGTCCAAAAGCGTGGTCTTCATTTGGCCGAACATCTAGCCTATAATGTTTAGTATAGGTATATAATTTTACATATTTGATCAACAGACACTGAGGGCTGTTCTGCCCATGAAGTGGACGTGGCCCTGGTAAAATGAGCTTTAACCCCTTGAGGGGCACGCCCGGAAATTTTCTGGGATGAGCTCCACTGCTTATAGCGATATAGCCCGGAAAATTTCGGGGCTATGTATCACTATGGGAGCTGCAGAGCACAATGCCATAAGCTGTGGCATTGTGCTCTGCCTGCACAGACCCACAGAGAACCAGTGCAGGACTTTGAAAAACAGAAGCAGGAAGATATTGCCGATCTGCCGGCAATCTCCTGCTTCTGAATTCAAACTCCTGCACTGGTTTGTTTACAGGTTGCCATAGAGACCATCGGCTTGTCAGAAGCAAGCCGATGGTCTCTGTGGCAGGGAGAGCTGGTGCTTGGCTGTCAGAGGATAGCCAGGCACCAGTTCTTACAGCAGAGATCAGAGAAAACCTTGATCTCTGCTGTGTTAAAGGGGTTGTCCCGCGAAACAAAGTGGGTCTATACACTTCTGTATGGCCATATTAATGCACTTTGTAATGTACATTGTGCATTAATTATGAGCCATACAGAAGTTATCAGAAATTTTTCACTTACCTGTTCCGTTGCTAGCGTCCTCGTTTCCATGGAGCCGTCTAATTTTCAGCATCTAATCGCCAGATTAGATGCGCTTGCGCAGTCCGGTCTTCTTCTTTTCTCAATGGGGCTTCGTGTAGCTCCGCCCCGTCACGTGCCGATTCCAGCCAATCAGGAGGCTGGAATCGGCAATGGACCGCACAGAAGCCCTGCGGTCCACCGAGGGAGAAGATCCCGGCGGCCATCTTCAGCAGGTAAGTAAGAAGTCACCGGAGCGCGGGGATTCAGGTAAGCGCTGTCCGGTGTTCTTGTTTAACCCCTGCATCGGGGTTGTCTCGCGCCGAGCGGGGGGGCTGTTGAAAAAAAAAAAAAAACGTTTCGGCGCGGGACAACCCCTTTAACCCTTTGAATGCTGCAGTCTATGTGACTGCAACATGTAAAGGGCTGTCATCATTGGACCCCCGAAATGTGATCAGGGGGTCCTGATGGGTCTCTGTGAAAGTCCCCTAATGGGACAAAAAAAAATTAATAAAAAAAGTTTAAAAAAAAAAAAAGGTAAAAAATTATTAAAAAAATAAAAACAAAAACACTTGTCTCCCTTTACTTTGTAAAAAATTAAAAATAAAATTACACATGTGGTATCCCTGCGTCGTAATGACCCAGAGAAGGAAGTTAGTACATTATTTAACCCCTTGATGACACTCCCCCTTTTTTTCTTTTTTTCCCATATCTTTTTTCCTCCCCCCATTTAAAAAATCATAACTCCTTTATTTATCCATCGACGTCGCTGTCTGAGGGCTTGTTTTTAGCGGGACGAGTTGTATTTTTCAATAGTGCTATTTAAAGTACCATATAATGTACTGAAAAACTTTAACAAAATTCTAAGTGGAGTAAAATGAAAAAAAAAAATGACATTCCACCATCTTTCAGTGTGTTTTGTTTCTACGGCGCACAAACTGCAACAAAAACGACATGATAACTTTATTCTATGGGTCAGTATGATTACTACGATACCAAACGCTGTAGTATTTGTATTTTTTTTTAAAGACATTTAATTTTTTAAAATTATTTTCTGCTGCATCTTCTGCGTGCAATAACTTTTTTATTTTTCCATCAACGTACTTGAGCGAGGGCTCATTTTTTGTGGGATGTCCTGTAGTTTATGATAGTACTAATTTGAAATAAATAAGACTTTTTGATCACTTTTTATTGCATTTTTTCTGGAGACAGGGTGACTGAGAAAGTGCATTTGTGGCATTCTTTTTTTTTTCCGGACTGCATTCACCGTGCGGGCTAAATAATGCACTACTTTGATAGATCGGACATTTACGGACGCGGCGATACCAAATATGTATTTTTCTTTTGTGATTTAGATTTTTTTTTATGATAGATTCGGCAAAAGGAGGGTGATTTAAACTTTTATTACTTTATTTTTTTTTAAAGTGTGAAAAAGTCATGAAAAAGAAAAAAACACTATTATAATTTGGTATTGGCATAATCATACCGGCCTGTAGAATTACTTTAATACATTATCTATACTGCTCAGAAAATACAGTGAAAAATAAAAATGAAAAACATGCCAGAATTGCAGATTTTGTTAATCTTGCCACTAGAAAAAATGGAATAAAAAGTGATCAAAATTTTACATGTTCCAAAAAATTAGATAAATGAAAACTAGGGTTCATCCCGCAAAAAACAAAGCCTTCTAGAGCTCTGGCAATGGAAAAATAAAATGATACGGCTCTTGGAATAAAAAAAAATGTTTTAAATGTACAAAAATAGCAAAACTTAAAAAAACTGTATAAACTTGGTATCGCCGAATCGTGTGACTCAGAGAATAATGTTATCACATTATTTATTCTGCATGCTAAACGCCGTAAAAATGAACTCGAAAAAACAAATGGCAGAATTTCTTTTTTTTTCCGCCAATCTCCCTACAAATTTTTTTACAAAAGTTATGCAATACATAATATATACCCAAAAATGATGCTATCGAAAAGTACAACATGTCCCGCAAAAAACAAGCCCTTATATGGGTGTGTCAATGGAAAAATAAAAAAGTTATGGCTCTTGGAAGGCGACTGCAAAATTAGTTGAAATTAAATGATTGGACCACTTAAAAAACCTGCCCTGGTGGGTACGACAGGGTGGTAAGAAACCCGCCACTCAAGGGGTTAAGTCCTTCAGATCTTGGTTTATTGAGCTCTTTATATGCCATAGTAATTGCCAGATGGATCCATCTGAAAATAGAGCTCTTTGCTGCTTTTTCCCCTTTGTTGTGACTAGAGATGAACGAGCACCAAAATGCTCGGGTGCTCGTTACTCGAGACGAAATTTTCGCGATGCTCGAGGGTTCGTTTCGAGTAACGAACCTCATTGAAGTCAATGGGCGACTCGAGCATTTTTGTATATCGCCGATGCTCGCTAAGGTTTCCATTTGTGAAAATCTGGGCAATTCAAGAAAGTGATGGGAACGACACAGCAACGGATAGGGCAAGCGAGGGGCTACATGTTGGGCTGCATCTCAGGTTCCCAGGTCCCATTATTAAGCCACAATAGCGGCAAGAGTGGGCCCACCCCCCAACCATTTTTACTTCAGAAAAACCCTCATTAGCAATGCATACCTTAGCTAAGCACCACACTACCTCCAACAAAGCACAATCACTGCCTGCATGACACTTCTCCTGGGTTACATGCTGCCCAACCCCCCCCCCCCCCCCCGCATGACCCAGTGTCCACAGCGCACACCAAAGTGTCCCTGCGCAGTTTTCAGCTACCCTCATGCCACGCCACCCTCATGTCTATTTATAAGTGCGTCTGCCATGAGGAGGAACCGAAGGCACACACTGCAGAGGGTTGGCACGGCTAGGCAGCGACCCTCTTTAAAAGGGGCGGGGCGATAGCCCACAATGCTGTACAGAAGTAATGAGAAATATAATCCTGTGCCACCGCCATCAGGAGCTGCACACGTGTGCATAGCAATGGGGAACCTATGTGCCATACACTATTCATTCTGTCAAGGTGTCTGCATGCCCCAGTCAGACTGCGGTTTTTTATAAATTGTCACAGGCAGGTACAACTCCGCAATGGGAATTCCGTGTGCACCCACAGCATGGGTGGCTCCCTGGAACCCACCGGCTGTACATAAATGTATCCCATTGCAGTGCCCTGGACAGCAGAGCTAACGTCAGATTAAATGCAGGTGGGCTTCGGCCCACACTGCATGCCCCACTCAGACTGGGGTTCTTTAGAAGTGGACACATGCAGTTACAACTCCGTGTGGACCGACAGCATGGGTGGGTCCCAGGAAGCCACCGGCGGTACATAATATATCCCATTGCAGTGCCCTGGACAGCAAAGCTAACGTCAGGTGTAATGCAGGTGGGCTTCGGCCCACACTGCATGCCCCAGTCAGACTGGGGTTCTTTAGAAGGTGACACATGCAGTTACAACTCCGTATGGACCGACAGCATGGGTGGGTGCCAGGAAGCCACCGGCGGTACATAAAAATATCCCATTGCAGTGCCCAGCACAGCTGAGGTAATGTCAGGTTTAATGCAGGTGGGCTAAAAATTACTAGGATTACACTGTAGGCGAGGGCCCAAAAAAATTGGTGTACCAACAGTATTTATGTACCTCAGAAAAATTGCCCATGCCCAACCAAGAGGGCAGGTGAAACCCATTAATCGCTTTGGTTAATGTGGCTTAATTTGTAACTAGGCCTGTAGGCAGCCCAGTTAAAATAAAAATTGGTTCAGGTGCAAGTTTCAACTTTTTAATGAGCATTGAAACGTATAAACATTGTTTACAAAAGTTATATGACTGAGCCGTGGGCCTAAGAAAAATTGCCAGTTCGGCGTGATTACGTGAGGTTTCAGGAGGAGGAGCAGGAGGAGGAGGATGAATATAATACACAGATTGATGAAGCTAAAAGGTCCCCGTTTTTGATGGTGATAGAGAACGATGCTTCCATCCGCGGGTGCAGCCTACGTATTGTTTAGGTATCGCTGCTGTCCGCTGGTGGAGAAGAGAAGTCTGGGGAAATCCAGGCTTTGTTCATCTTTATGAGTGTAAGCCTGTCGGCACTGTCGGTTGACAGGCGTGTACGCTTATCCGTGATGATTCCCCCAGCCGCACTAAACACCCTCTCTGACAAGACGCTAGCCGCAGGACAAGCAAGCACCTCCAGGGCATACAGCGCGAGTTCAGGCCACGTGTCCAGCTTTGACACCCAGTAGTTGTAGGGGGCAGAGGAGTCACGGAGGACGGTCGTGCGATCGGCTACGTACTCCCTCACCATCCTTTTACAGTGCTCCCGCCGACTCAGCCTTGACTGGGGAGTGGTGACACAGTCTTGCTGGGGAGCCAGAAAGCTGTCAAAGGCCTTAGAGAGTGTTCCCCTGCCTGTGCTGTACATGCTGCCTGATCTCTGTGCCTCCCCTGCTACCTGGCCCTCGGAACTGCGCCTTCTGCCACTAGCGCTGTCGGATGGGAATTTTACCATCAACTTGTCCGCCAGGGTCCTGTGGTATAGCATCACTCTCGAACCCCTTTCCTCTTCGGTTATGAGAGTGGAAAGGTTCTCCTTATACCGTGGGTCAAGCAGTGTGTACACCCAGTAATCCGTAGTGGTCAGAATGCATGTAACGCGAGGGTCACGAGAAAGGCATCCTAAAATGAAGTCAGCCATGTGTGCCAGGGTACCTGTACGCAACACATGGCTGTCCTCACTAGAAAGATCACTTTCAGGATCCTCCTTCTCCTCCTCAGGCCATACACGCTAAAAGGATGACAGGCAAGCAGCATGGGTACCCTCAGCAGTGGGCCAAGCTGTCTCTTCCCCCTCCTCCTCATCCTCCTTATGCTCCTCCTCCTCCTTCTCAACGTGCTGAGATATAGACATGAGGGTGCTCTGACTATCCAGCGACATACTGTCTTCACCCGCCTCCGTTTCCGAGCGCAAAGCATCTGCCTTTATGCTTTGCAGGGAATTTCTCAAGAGGCATAGCAGAGGAATGGTGACGCTAATGATTGCAGCATCCCCGCTCACCATCTGGGTAGACTCCTCAAAGTTTCCAAGGACCTGGCAGATGTCTGCCAACCGGGCCCACTCTTCTGTAAAGAATTGAGGAGGCTGACTCCCACTACGCCGCCCATGTTGGAGTTGGTATTCCACTATAGCTCCACGCTGCTCATAGAGCCTGGCCAACATGTGTAGCGTAGAGTTCCACCGTGTGGGCACGTCACACAGCAGTCGGTGCACTGGCAGATTAAACTGATGTTGCAGGGTCCGCAGGGTGGCAGCGTCCGTGTGGGACTTGTAGAAATGTGCGCTGAGCCGGCGCACCTTTCCAAGCAGGTCTGACAAGCGTGGGTAGCTTTTCAGAAAGCGCTGAACCACCAAATTAAAGACATGGGCCAGGCATGGCATGTGCGTGAGGCTGCTGAGCTGCAGAGCCGCCACCAGGTTACGGCCGTTGTCACACACGACCATGCCCGGTTGGAGGCTCAGCGGCGAAAGCCAGCGGTCGGTCTGCTCTGTCAGACCCTGCAGCAGTTCATGGGCCGTGTGCCTCTTCTCTCCTAAGCTGAGTAGTTTCAGCACGGCCTGCTGGCGCTTGCCCACCGCTGTGCTGCCACGCCGCGTGACACCCACTGCTGGCGACGTGCTGCTGCTGACACATCTTGATTGCGAGACAGAGGTTGCGTAGGAGGAGGAGGAGGGTGGTTTAGTGGAGGAAGCATACACCGCCGCAGATACCAGCACCGAGCTGGGGCCCGCAATTCTGGGGGTGGGTAGGACGTGAGCGGTCCCAGGCTCTGACTCGGTCCCAGCCTCCACTAAATTCACCCAATGTGCCGTCAGGGAGATATAGTGGCCCTGCCCGCCTGTGCTTGTCCACGTGTCCGTTGTTAAGTGGACCTTGGCAGTAACCGTGTTGGTGAGGGCACGTACAATGTTGCGGGAGACGTGGTCGTGCAGGGCTGGGACGGCACATCGGGAAAAGTAGTGGCGACTGGGAACCGAGTAGCGCGGGGCCGCCGCCGCCATCATGCTTTTGAAAGCCTCCGTTTCCACAAGCCTATAGGGCAGCATCTCCAGGCTGATCAATTTGGCTATGTGCACGTTTAACGCTTCAGCGTGCAGGTGCATGTTGGCGTACTTGCGCTTGCGCTCAAACACTTGCGCTAGCGACGGCTGGACGGTGCGCTGAGAGACATTGGTGGATGGGGCCGAGGACAGCGGAGGTGAGGGTGTGGGTGCAGGCCAGGAGACGGTAGTGCCTGTGTCCTGAGAGGGGGGTTGGATCTCAGTGGCAGGTTGGGGCACAGGGGGAGAGGCAGTGGTGCAAACCGGAGGCGGTGAACGGCCTTCGTCCCACCTTGTGGGGTGCTTGGCCATCATATGCCTGCGCATGCTGGTGGTGGTGAGGCTGGTGGTGGTGGCTCCCCGGCTGATCTTGGCGCGACAAAGGTTGCACACCACTGTTCGTCGGTCGTCTGCACTCTCAGTGAAAAACTGCCAGACCTTTGAGCACCTCGGCCTCTGCAGGGTGGCATGGCGCGAGGGGGCGCTTTGGGAAACAGTTGGTGGATTATTCGGTCTGGCCCTGCCTCTACCCCTGGCCACCGCACTGCCTCTTCCAACCTGCCCTGCTGCTGCACTTGCCTCCCCCTCTGAAGACCTGTCCTCAGTAGGCTTAGCAAACCAGGTGGGGTCAGTCACCTCATCGTCCTGCTGCTCTTCCTGCGAATCCTCTGTGCACTCCTCCCTCGGACTTACTGCAATTACTACTACCTGAGTGATAGACAACTGTGTCTCATCGTCATCGTCCTCCTCACCCACTGAAAGCTCTTGAGACAGTTGCCGGAAGTCCCCAGCCTCATCCCCCGGACCCCGGGAACTTTCCAAAGGTTGGGCATCGGTCACGACAAACTCCTCCGGTGGGAGAGGAACCATTGCTGCCCATTCTGGGCAGGGGCCCGGGAACAGTTCCTGGGAGTCTGCCTGCTCCTCAGAATGTGTCATTGTAATGGAGTGAGGAGGCTGGGAGGAAGGATGAGCAGCAGCCAGAGGATTCAGAGTTGCAGCAGTGGACGGCGTAGAACTCTGGGTGGTCGATAGATTGCTGGATGCACTTTCTGCCATCCATGACAGGACCTGCTCACACTGCTCATTTTCTAATAAAGGTCTACCGCGTGGACCCATTAATTGTGAGATGAATCTGGGGACGCCAGAAATGTGCCTCTCTCCTAATCCCGCAGCAGTTGGCTGCGAAACACCTGGATCAGGAGCTTGGCCTGTGCCCACACCCTGACTTGGGCCTCCGCGTCCTCGCCCGCGTCCACGACCTCTAGGCCTACCCCTACCCCTCAGCATGGTGTATTACGAGTAGAGCAGAAACAGAACACTGTAATAAAATGTGCCGCTTATTGGCCTGTGGTTGGAGGCTGACTTCGCTTACGGAACGCACAGCAGAGCCAGGAAAGAATTTTGCGCACGCCTGTAGTGAGACGTAGGTGCGTATGACTGAGCTAGTGGAATTCACAGCGCAGAAGCAGTCAAGTGTCCAAAGGCCACTATTAGGCCTTAAGTATTTTGCTTCTATTTTTTGAAAGGCAGAGCTGAGACAGTAGACAGATACTGTAGGCAGCGTATATATGTATACTGTTTCAATGTGGACAGGATGACGGCGGTGATATAACGGGCACCGCAGAGCCAGGATACACTTTTGCGCACGCCTGTAGTGAGACGTGCGTGCGTATGACTGAGCTAGTGGAATTCACAGCGCAGAAGCAGTTAAGTGGCCAAACGCCACTAGTAGGCCTTAAGTATTTTGCTTCTATTTTTTGAAAGGCAGAGCTGAGACAGCAGACAGATACTGTAGGCAGCGTATATATGTATACTGTATGCTGAGCAGCTCCCAACGCCCCATCAGCCGGAAGCCGGAAGTGACGTCAGACGCCAGGAGGAGCGCGCCGAGACAGAGGCACGAGCGGGGGGCTGAAGGGGACAGCAGAGCAGCTCAGCAGCCGATACTGGCGCCGAAGCAGGTGCGGGGGCAGTAAGGAGAGACCGGAGCGCAGTAGCCGGCGCCAAGAGGCCACCAGGAGTCCAGCGTGAGCAGCAGCAGAGGGGACCAGAACAGAGCAGCAGAGCAGCTGAGACAGGAGGGCAGAGTGAGCGGCCGCCGGGACAGCGGGTGACGTCACCAGGAGGAGTGGAGGAGCTGATAAGTATCTTCTGTGTGTGTTTGTGAGCTAAGTGTGTGTCTTCTGTGTATTTGGTTAGTTGTGTCTTCTGTGTGTGTGTGTGTGTCTGGGGGTCTAAGTGTTTGTGAGGGGGGGGGGAAAGAAAAAAAAAATTTTGTGACCAGTTGCGCATAACTGTCAGCGGGTAAGCGGTTGCGCGAGAGCGGCAGCGTGTGAGTGGTTGCAGCAGCGGGTGAGCGGTTGCAGCAGTGGGTGAGCGGTTGCAGCAGCGGGTGAGCGAGTGAGCGGGTGAGCAGTTGCAGCAGCGGGTGAGCGAGTGAGCGGGTGAGCGGTTGCAGCAGCGGGTCAGCGGTTGAGCGGTTGCAGCAGAGTGTGAGCGGTTGCAGCAGCATGTGAGCAGAGTGTGAACAAGTCTATCTTCACTACTTCCACAAGTAAATTCTAGATCCCCATTAGGATGAGCTCCATGTCTGGCAATGTCATCCAGTGTGCTACTTGTGCAATGTATGCGGTCCTTGATCAGCCGATCGAGGGTGCATACTGTTGCGCAAGATGCGTGCACGTCGCACATTTAGAAGCCCAAATTCTGGATCTAAATGAGCAACTGGCAACACTGAGAGCCATTGACAACATGGAAAGGAGTTTGCTGCTCACTGAGCAGACACTCGCTGGGGTAGAGGCGGGGGCGGATGGTAGTACGGAAGTGCAGGGGGAGCAGGCAGTCAGCTGGGTGTCAGATAGAAGGAGGCGTAGAGGGAATAGATCCAGGGAGGCTGGTCCTGAACTGGCACAACCCAACATGTCTGCAACGTTGGCAGATGAGGGCGATGCCATTACAGAGCCAGCACCGCTGCAGCACGACATGCCCTCTGAACGCCAGGGGGATGACTGCTCCGGTGAGACGGGGACGGGGAGTGCAGGGCAGGCTAGACAGGTTCTAGTGGTGGGGGACTCAATTATTAGGGGGACAGAGAGGGCAATCTGCCATAAAGACCGGAATCGTCGAACGGTGTGTTGTCTTCCTGGCGCTCGAGTTCGACACATCGGGGATCGGATTGACAGATTACTGGGAGGGGCTGGTGAGGATCCAGGGGTCATGGTGCACGTTGGCACCAATGAACGAGTTAGAGGTCATTGGAGGACCCTCAAAAATGATTTCAGGGACTTAGGGTCCAAGCTTAGGGCGAGGACCTCCAGGGTAGTTTTCTCGGAAATACTACCTGTACCTAAAGCCACACTAGAAAGGCAGCAGGACCTTAGGGAGGTAAACAAGTGGCTCCGGAGTTGGTGCAAGAAGGAGGGATTTGGGTTCCTGGAGAACTGGGCTGACTTTGCTGTCGGCTACAGGCTCTACCGTAGGGACGGACTGCATCTTAATGGGGAGGGTGCAGCTGTGCTGGGGGATAAGATGGCTAGAAGGCTGGAGGAGTGTTTAAACTAGGGACTGGGGGGGACGGTAAAATGAGAAATAGTGGGGTAGCCAGTGTAACTAGCGATCCGGGTCCAAGCAAAGGGAATGGGGGTCGAGCAGGGGGTGGGGTTAGTACAGTTAGAACTGATAGATCAGCCATAAGTACAAATAGCAACAAAACAAATGTAAAAAACAAAAAAAATGATATAAATTGTATGACCACGAATGCAAGAAGTCTGATTGGTAAAGTGGGTGAGCTTGAAGCAAGAATGACTGATGAGAGTTATGATATAGTTGGAATAACGGAAACATGGCTTGATGAGAAGTGTGATTGGGCGGCGAATTTACAGGGGTACAATCTCTTCAGAAGAGACCGAAGGAACCAGAAAGGGGGAGGGGTATGTCTGTACGTCAAATCAAACTTAAATCCGAGACTACGGGAGGACATAGGGGTAGGAGACGAACAGGTGGAATCTCTGTGGGTAGAAATACAGGGAGGAAAAAATAACAAAATCCTGATAGGGGTCTTCTATAGACCACCAAAAGCAACAGAAGAAACTGAAAACTTACTACTAAGGCAGATAGAAGAGGTGTCAAAGCGCAACGAAGTAATTATCATGGGGGACTTTAATTATCCAGATATAACATGGGAGAAGGAAACCTGCAAATCTCACAGGGGTGATAAGTTCTTGAGAGTAATTAAAGACAATTACCTGAACCAACTTGTGCAGGAACCAACAAGAGGGAGGACCATTCTGGACCTAGTACTAACCAACAAACCGGAACGTATAAAGGGGGTGCAGGTTTAGGGGCACTTGGGGAACAGTGACCACAATATAATCAACTTCCAGCTGTCAATCAATAGGAAGCCTTATCAAGGAGCGACAAAGAAACTAAACTTTAGTAAAGCAAAATTTGATGAGCTTAGAACTACTATCGGTAACATTAATTGGGACAACATCCTCAAAAATAACGGTACAGAGGACAAATGGGAAAAGTTCAAAAGGATCCTAATCACCTCATGTGAGCAGTTCATTCCCTTTAAAAATAAAAGAAACTCAACTAAAAGGAAACCAATGTGGCTCGACAAGACGGTAAGAGGGGCAATAAACGAAAGAAAGAAAGCATTCAAACTACTAAAGCAAGAAGGCAGCGAAGAAGCGCTAAAATCGTACAGGGAAAAAAACTAAATATGCAAAGATAAGATCAAAACTGCGAAGGAGTAAGCAGAAAGACGGATCGCCAAAGAGAGCAAAAACAACCCAAAGCTATTTTTCAACTATATTAACAGCAAAAGGATTTGCAGGGAGAGCGCTGGCCCTTTAAAAAACCAATGCAGGAGAAATCATTGATGATGACGAAGGGAAAGCAAATCTACTAAACAGTTTCTTCTCAAGTGTATTCACAAACGAAAAGGAAATGCCACACGAGATGCAGGGGAATAAAACGAACCCCTCACAAAATATGTCATACCTAACGCAGGAGGAGGTGCGGAAGCGTCTAAAGAAAACTAAAATTGATAAATCGCCAGGCCCAGATGGATTACATTCAAGGATACTAAGGGAACTAAGTGACGAGATAGCTAGGCCGCTATACCTAATATTTCTAGACACTATCAAGACCGGTGTAGTACCATTGGATTGGCGCATTGCCAACGTGGTTCCAATTTACAAAAAAGGGAGCAAAAGTGAGCCTGGTAACTACAAGCCAGTAAGTCTCACTTCAGTAATGGGAAAAATTTTTGAGGGGATTCTGAGAGACGCCATCGATGAGTACCTCAAGGAGAATTAGGGAATAACTCCTCACCAGCATGGATTCATGAAGGGTCGCTCATGTCAGACAAATCTGATCAGTTTCTACGATGAAGTAAGCTCTAAGCTGGACCAGGGAGAATCTATTGATCTCGTATATCTGGACTTCTCTAAAGCCTTTGACACTGTGCCACATAATAGGCTAATATACCAAATGAGGCAGCTCGGACTGGGCGAAAACGTGTGTAAGTGGGTAAAAAATTGGCTCAATGATAGAAAGCAGAGGGTGGTAATAAATGGTTCGTACTCTGATTGGACCACAGTCGCTAGCGTGGTGCCACAGGGTTCAGTATTAGGCCCCACTCTGTTCAACATATTTATCAATGACCTGATAGAGGGGCTGCACAGCAAAATATCAATATTTACAGATGACACAAAATTATACAATATAATTAACGCAACGGAGGACAATGTGCGGCTACAAACCGACCTAGATAATCTGGGGGCTTGGACAGAAAAATGGCAAATGAAGTTCAATGTTGAAAAATGTAAGACTATGCACATGGGCAGGAGAAACGGATGTCACCAATATTCACTTAATGGGGTACCACTAGGGAAAAGTGATATGGAAAAGGATCTGGGGGTATTAGTGGATAATAGACTAAACTGGAGTAACCAATGCCAATCAGCTGCTGCAAAGGCAAATAAAGTCTTGGGGTGCATTAAAAGAGGTATAGGGGCGAAGGACGAGAACATTATCCTTCCATTATATAAGGCACTTGTCAGGCCTCACATGGAATACTGCGTACAATTCTGGTCACCGGTGCTCAGGAAAGATGTCACAGTGCTTTAGGGGATTCAAAGAAGGGCAACTAAACTAATACATGGAATGACGGGACTGGAATACCCAGAGAGGCTATCCAAATTGGGGCTATTTACTCTAGAAAAGAGAAGGTTAAGAGGCGATCAAATAACCATGTATAAGTACATGAGGGGACAATACAAGGATCTCTCCCGTGATCTGTTTACACCCAGGACCACGACGGTAACAAGAGGACATCCGCTACAATTAGAGGAAAGTAGGTTTCATCACCAACATAGAAGGGGATTCTTTACTGTAAGAGCAGTTAGACTGTGGAACTCTCTGCCTGAGGAAGTGGTGATGGCAAAATCCATAGAGGAGTTTAAAAGGGGACTTGATGTCTTTCTGGAGAAGGACATTACAGGATATAAATCTTAGGTTAATTGTCAATCCGGGTATACAGGCAGGTAGGAACTATTAGGGGTTGATCCAGGGAACAGTCTGATTGCCATTAGGGAGTCGGGAAGGAATTTTTTCCCCAAAAGGGCTAATTGGCTTCTGGCCTTGGGGTTTTTTGCCTTCCCCTGGATCAACACAGGAGGATCAACACAGGAGGATAGACAGGCTGGACTAGATGGACATTGTCTTCATTCAGTCTTACATACTATGTTACTATGTAATGTGGACAGGATGACGGCGGTGATGTAACGGGCACCGCAGAACCAGGAAACACTTTTGCGCACGCCTGTAGTGAGACCTAGGTGCGTATGACTCAGCTAATGGAATTCACAGCGCAGAAGCAGTCAAGTGGCCAAACGCCACTAGTAGGCCTTAAAGGGGTTGTCCCGCGCCGAAACGGGTTTTTTTTTTTTCAACCCCCCCCCCCCCTCCCCCCCGTTCGGCGCGAGACAACCCCGATGCAGGGGTTAAAAAAGATCACCGGACAGCGCTTACCTGAATCCCCGCGCTCCGGTGACTTCTTACTTACCTGCTGAAGATGGCCGCCGGCATCTTCTCCCTCGGTGGACCGCAGGGCTTCTGTGCGGTCCATTGCCGATTCCAGCCTCCTGATTGGCTGGAATCGGCACGTGACGGGGCGGAGCTACATGGAGCCCCATTGAGAAAAGCAGAAGACCCGGATTGCGCAAGCGAGTCTAATTTGGCCATTAGACGGCGAAAATTAGACGGCAACCATGGAGACGAGGACGCCAGCAACGGAACAGGTAAGTGAATAACTTTTGATAACTTCTGTATGGCTCATAATTAATGCACAATGTACATTACAAAGTGCATTAATATGGCCATACAGAAGTGTATAGACCCACTTGCTGCCGCGGGACAACCCCTTTAAGTATTTTGCTTCTATTTTTTGAAAGGCTGAGCTGAGACAGCAGACAGATACTGTAGGCAGCGTATATATGTATACTGTTTCAATGTGGACAGGATGACGGCGGTGATGTAACGATCAATGCAGAGCCAGGAAACACTTTTGCGCAAGCCTGCTGTAACGCTTAGCTACGTATTAATTAGGACTTCTACCCCCAGCAGACACGCAGTACACTGAGGACGGTCACAGGCAGCCCAAATATAGTTTTTTTTCCCAAATTTCTTTGAAAAAGCCCACTCCCTATATAGACAGTATATCTCTTTGACCTTTCCCACTGTCCCTGCCTCACCAGTACTGGCCCTATACTATGTACAATGACTGCAGACTGAGGACGCAATGCTCTGCACGCCCGGAAAAAAAAAATGTGCAACACTGCTAAAAGCAGCCTCAACAGTACTGCACACGGTCAGATGTGGCCCTAAGAAGGACCGTTGGGGTTCTTGAAGCCTAAAAATACTCCTAACACTCTCCCTATAGCAGCAGCAGCATCAGTAGCACTTTCCCTGATCTCTGTCAGAATGCATCTGTGGCGAGCCGCGGGAGGGGCCCATTTATATACTCGGGTGACACCTGATCTCCCCAGCCACTCACTGCAGGGGGGTGGTATAGGGCTGGAACATCACTGGAGGAAGTTGTAATGCCTTCCCTGTCTTTCTATTGGCCAGAAAAGCGCGCTAACGTCTCAGAGATGAAAGTGAAAGTAACTCGAACATCGCGTGGTGCTCGCCTCGAGTAACGAGCATCTCGAACACGCTAATACTCGAACGAGCATCAAGCTCGGACGAGTACGTTCGCTCATCTCTAGTTGTGACCCAAAATTTGAAAAACAATTTTTTGTCTTGCCTCCACAGACCTATGGATGAAATGTACTGAAGAGCTGTCCTCCTAACATCAACACAGTGGAAACTATGTTCTTGGTTATTTCTTGGGTTTGTCACAAAAGGAGGGAATAATGATATTTTCAGATCTATGAAAAAATGACTACCTTGGCCAAGAATTAGGGGTCTTATTTAAATACAATTTTTTTTCTCAGTGACCCTATAAAACGGCTGTTTAATTGATAAGGCCTGCAGCTCACTCATGCTTCGTGCTGTGGTTCTGGCAACTAGAAAAAACATTTTTAGTGTTGCGGTTAAACTAAGCTTTAAAGGGGTTTTGTCATAAAAAAAATGTATGCTTAATTTTTACCTCTATGACACACATTTTTTAGCTTGTTTTTAGCAGCCCTGGCAAAGTTCTTGCCCCCCTGACAAGATGAGCAGTAGGCAAAAGGATCAATACATATACTAAAATCATGGATTATATGATGCACCCAACAGGCTACTCACAGTACCAGGAATTGTAGCTAGTTCCAGTTTGTCGGGTGCTGGAGTGCTCCTCTCCAAGTAGCACAGCAGACACACTATATAATTCAGATGTGGAGGCTTTGCTGTCCTCTGCTTCCTGTCTTTACACTAGCTAAACCAAGTTCAAACTTGGCGCTATCACCACCACCACTACATCCCTCTCCCCCCCCCCCCATGTCATTGTGTCCACATGTGACACTTTGCAACTGACACACAGTGCCCCACTCATGTGACCGGTAGGTAATGCCGCATCAGAGTTCTGCACTCGCCCCTACAGTGAGGACAATGTGCATTCCAAGTCCAGGCAGCACTTTAGGAAGGGAGTCGGAGCGTGGCTGCTGCATTCTCCACAAAACCTCAGTCAGCCCTCCACAGACAATGTGTACTCAGAGGAATGTGGAAATGGAGGTGCCAGCTCCCGACGCTCATTGTGACATACAGTCCACTCAGGAGAAGAAGGCCAACAAAGAGGAAGTTGATCAAGTGCTTGACCTAACATTAACAGACAGAGAGAGTAATTATAGCAGCTCACAAGGGAAGGCAGAAGAGGTGGACGTTGCGAGGCAGCACCATGCTAACATAACTTGACTGCTGTGTTCACCTGGCAGAATTCGTCCTTGTACAATTTATGACATTGCTTTTAAAACAAGCATCACACCTGCTGTCTTGTGAGCGTAATTTTCTTCTTTTGTTTTCAGTGACACATGTGTGCTCCAATTCACTCCTACAGTATCCCCCAGATGTGTGACTGTATTCCCATGCAATTTGCTTTTTTTTTGGCTGCTTTGGGGACTTTTTGAAGTGCAAATTAGTGTACCCAATTTTTACTCCCATAAACTTTAATGGGAGTCGGAATCGTCCGTTCCGAATCATGATGATTTTCATGAAATCAGCCCTATGTTGACACAAGCTAATTATTCTACTATTCGCTCATCACTTCCTATGAACATACCCTAAATGCTGCAGATTTTATGAATACATTTTCCACAATGAAAATCAGTTTCAGCACAAGCCAGAATTGCCAAACACTACGAATTGTAAATCCATAGAATGTCAATTTATACTGTGGATTTGTAGCATGGAATGCATCTCTTCAAATGAGGAAGTAATCCGCACCTAAATCCACTGGGGAAGTGCTGCTATGTAAGTGAATGTAGTTTTATTGCGGGTTCACACACAAATTTTTGTGGCAGCTCCTTAAGTATTTTTTTTAACAGAAGGCAGAACTGGATCCAGCAGGAAGAAATGTAAGTCCTTCCATTATACTTTTATATGTAGGTGATTTGCTGGGTATTTTGGTGCGGCTCTGCAGCAGATTTCCCAGTTTCTATTGAATTCAAATTGAAGAGATAAAATATGCCACAAATCTGCAACGAAATCTATGGCCAAATCCACAGCTAAGTAGGCGGCCTTTACACATGCCATAAATGCTATGGGCTTTCCACAGTGGGCTATTCTGTAGAAAATCCACAGCATTTACAATACAATACAAGCCATGTAGACGAGATTTAAAACATTTCATCCACCTGGAGCAAAACATTTCCACTTAACCCCTTAGTGACCAAGCCTGTTTGCGCCTTAATGACCAGGCCAAATTTTGCAAATCTGACATGTGTCACTTTAACATGGAAAAACAGCAGAAAGGTTTTGCATATCCAAGCGATTATGACATTGTTTTTTCGCCACATGTTGTACTTCATTTAGGCGGAAAAAATAGACTGATAGAATTTGTGTTTATTTATTAAAAGCGCCAAAATTGGGAAAATTTTGAAAAAATCGTCATTTTTTCACATTTCCAACTGCAATATCTTAAATATATGCAAACATAATATAGAAATTTTTGCTAAGATTTATATTTCCACCCGTTTACTTTATTTTGGGTGCACATTGGAAAAACTTTTGGTTTTTTTTAACCATTTAGGAGACGTACAAATTTAACATTACTTTTTAGCATTTTGAGGAACACTTTGTTTTCCTGCACCAAGCCAAGTTTGCAAAGCCTCATAGGTGTCAGAATAATAGATATCCCCACAAATGACCCCATTTTAAAAACTACACCCCTTAATGTATTCACTGAGGGTTGTCATGAGTATTTTGACCCCACAGTTGTTTTTCAAGAATTAATTCAATTTAGAGGAGAAAAAGTAAAATTTCATATTTTTGCAAATCTGTCATTTTAAAGACATATTTTTTTCCTATAGTTTACATGAAAATGAGGATTTACACCACAAAATGGATACCCCTGTTTCTCCCGTATTCAGAAATATACCCATTGTGGCCCTAATGTTATATCTCAGTCCACAACGGGGCCCAAAATGAAAGGAGTAGTCAGTGTCTTTCAAAACAGAAATTTTGCTTGAAGTCCTTTTAGGCCCTATAGCACACATGTACAGTTCTTGAGCGCCCAAAACCATAGAAAACCCCCACAAATGACCCCATTTTGAAAACTAGACCCCTTAAGGAATTTATCTGGGGGGTACTGCATATTTTGACGCCACAGTTTTTGAATGAATTCAAGCCAAGCAAAAGGAAAAAATTGTGATTTTCATTTTTTTGGCAATTCTGTCATTTTAAAAACAGCTTTTTTTGTACAGCACATATATGAATGAAGACTTGCATCCAAAAATGGATACCACTGTTTGTGCCGTATTCAGAGACATACCCATTGTGGCCCTAATCTTATGTCTGGATGCACAACGGGGCCCAAAATTAAAGGAGTAGTCGGTGGCTTTCAGAACATAGATTTTGCTTGAAGTCCTTTTAGGCCCCATTGCCCACTTGTAGAGTTCTTGAGCGCCCAAAACCATAGAGAACCCCCACAAATGACCCAATTTTGAAAACTAGACTCCCTAACGAATTTACCTAGGGGTGTACTGTGTATTTTGACCCCACAGTTTTTGAATAAATTCAAGCAAAGCAAAAGGAAAAAATTAGGATTTTCGTTTTTTTGGCAATTCTGTCATTTTAAAAACAGCTTTTTTTGTACAGCACACATATGAAGGAAGACTTGCACCCCAAAATGGATACCACTGTTTGTGCTGTTTTCAGAAATATGCCTATTGTGGCCCTAATCTTATGTCCGCATGCACAACGGGGCCCAAAATGAAAGGAGTAATCGGTGGCTTTCAGAACATAGATTTTGCTTGAAGTCCTTTTAGGCCCCATTGCCCACTTGTAGAGTTCTTGAGCGGCCAAAACCATAGAGAACCCCCACAAATGACCCCATTTTTTAAAAACTCTTTTTTATTGAAATTTTTTATGAATTACAAACATAAGCATATTATAATTGATGTATACAGAGAGATTTATATCCCATACATTATTTTATAGGAGCATTACAGTATTCGATCTTAATTCCCTGTTTTAACCAGTTCTGTAAATTATACCACACTCCTATCATCTAGCATTTCTATATTTTCTTCCACCTTTAATTCTCCCCTCTCCCTCCCCTTAAATTTCCTAATGTTAATCATCCCTTAAAACAAACCCCATAACATCCTGTAAAGAAAAGTAAAATAAAACTATCCCGCCTCAGTTCTCCCCTACATTGCTTCCCCATCGCGACCTATCACGTTACTTTTAATCTTCCCAGTTGATTTATATCACTTTGACTGTAGTACCAGGTTGTATTAGTAAACTGGATCATACATTCCCTAATTTCACTTTGACTAAGACATTTTTCTATAAATTCCCTCGATTTCTTGAAGAATTTTGGAGCCTGAGACTCCACACATCGCTCAATCTCAAGTTTTTCCATTTTCATGAGGTGTTTTAGCTGTTGAATTACATCATTTATCCCCGGAGGTTTGGTAAGCAGCCAATTGTTCAGAAGGCACCTCTTGCTGACCAAAAGAATAGTGTGGGTCATGTTAGTTTTTCTTGTCTTTTCTGGTAATTGTTGAAGTATGAATGTTTGTGATGTTAATTGTAGTTTTTGACCCCCAATGTCCTGCACTAATTTTTGTATCTCGCCCCAATACCTTTCAATTTTTGGGCATTGCCAAATATCATGGAGGAAGTCGGATTTAGGCATGGCGCATCTAGGGCAGGACTGTAACCTTGTTGGTCCATTGGGATTCTGGGGTTTGTCAAACCCATAAATCGCTCCATGGATTATCTTGAAATACGTTTCCCGCCACCTTTTATTTGATACTGCTTTTCTCACTGAGATCCAACTCTTAACCATTCGTTCTGGGAGATCCGGGTCCTGTAGGTCGCGTGACCACTTTTTGAACAATCTAGAACAATTCTCCAAATGACCCCATTTTGAAAACTAGACCCCTTAACGAATTTATGTAGGTGTGCACTGTGTATTTTAACCCTACAATTTTTGAAAAGATCTAAGCAAAGCAGTAAGAAAAAAATTACGATTTTCATTTTTTGGGCTATTGTGTCAATTTAAAAACAGTTTTTTTTGTACAGCACATGTATAGATGAAGACTTTCACCCCAAAATGGATACCCCTGTTTGTCCCGTGTTCAGAAACATACCCATTGTGGCCCTAATAGACTTACAGGACACATGGCTAGGCCTACAATGAAAGGAATACCCGTTGGATTTCAGGGTACAACTGAATAAATTCCAGGCCCCATTGCCCACTTGTAGAGCCATTGAGCGGCCAAAACTATAAAGAACCCTTTCAAATGACCCCATTTTAAAAACTAGACCCCTTAACAGATTCATCTAGGGGTGTACTGCGTACTTTGACCCCACAGTATTTGAATGAATCTAAGCAAAGCAGTAGGAAAAAGTAACGATTTTCAATTTTTTTGGCAATTTTTTAAATTTAAAAACAGTTTTTTTGTACAGTGTACATAGGAATGAAGACGTTCACCCCCAAATGGATACCCCCGTTTGTCCCGTGTTCAGAAACATACCCATTGTGACCCTAATTTACTTACAGGACCCATGGCAAGGCCTATAAAGGAGGGAACACCTGTTGGATTTCAGGGCACAACTGAATAAATTCCAGGCCCCATTGCTTATTTGTACGGAATAAAAATTGACTCTGTAAAAATTTCCCCCCCGCCCAAACACTCCGCGCCCTTTTCGGCGTTCGCAAATCTTAGATAAAAGTAATAATGTGAACTGTGTGGTATTTCCGAAGACAGGGGCAATTACGGAGGCTGGTTGGAATGGGCCTATAGGGCAATAAAACCGTGTATCCAGTGGCGAGTATGGGGTGTAAAAAGTGGCGTTCCGTGAGTCTCCGTAAGCTTGATGAGGTGCGGCGGTCTCCCATGAAGGCGCTCAACAAGCTGCTCCTGGAACTGCATGAAGGCAAGCGTTCCCGGGACTTTTTGTAAATTACGGATTACAGGTAGCCGTAGGCAGAATCCGCTTACGGAGGCCCGCAGTGGATCCCAGCTGTGAGCTCGGCTGTGACCCTGTGTACAGCCGCGTAATGTACTGTGCATAACCGCGTACTTACACGGGCGGTCATGCGCAGTACACCATTTTTTTTTTGTTTGTATTTCCCGCACCGTCGCTTAGCGATGACGCGGGTACCCGCAGCTCGTATACAAGGTAGTTACGTATGGGCAGCGGGTATATCCGTGACCATGGAGCACAATAAGCTCTATGTTGCGGATATCCGCGGTAAAATAGAACCTGCTGCGTTCTCTTTTCTGCGAGTGGATTACACAATTCCAACCCGCTAATGTGAGCGGAATTGTGTAATCCAATGCAATTGATCTGCGTATTACCGTGGATCAGACGCAAGCGGAATCCGTAATTCCTATCCGGTCATGTAAGACCGACCTATGTTAGAGCGCTACTTTTTTATTACGTGACCGGCGATCGCTCAACGAGGCCACCCGTCAACGAAGATCCGATCCATGAGGGGAGGTGAAACTTAGCTTTTTTTTAAACTTTTTTTAAACTTTTCCACGATCGCCGTTATCCATTGGATAACAGCGATCGTGGTACCGGGGACTGCTCACCGCGGTCCCCGCTGACATCTCCTGCCTCCCAGCTACCTACAGGAGCCGGGAGCCTGGGGATTTTAAATCTCCCGCAGCTCTGGGCCTTCTGCGCATGTGGCTGACGTAATGCCGCCTGGTGCGCATGCGCAGAAGACCGGCTTCAGGGATCGGAGGACGAGGAGAGCGGGGAGCAGTGCGTGCGGACCCGGGTGAGTAATATCAGCTGCCCTGATGGATCCGATCTATCAGGGCAGCTAAATCTTTAACTTTTTTAAAACTTTTATACGATCGGCGCTATCGATTGGATAGCGCCGATCGCATTGCCGGGGGGGGGGGGGGTCCGTACAGCCCGGGATGACAGCTCCATGCTGTAGGCTACCTGCAGGCACCGACAGCATGGAGCTGTCACGTCCAGAGCCCGAGGGGCTTTATTCTCTGCAGGACACGTTTTTACGTCCTCAGAGAATAAAGCCCACTTCGGGAGGACGTAAAAACACTATGGGCTGGTCGTTAAGGGGTTAAAATCTGCAGCATATTTGAAAAAAGCTGTAGATTTTATATTAACAGCATCTCCATGCATGCTACAGAACCTTCTACTAGTCAACAATATTTGTACCATTTTGGTGTGGATTTGGCCATTTGTGTATTCGGATTTTCCTTGTGTGAAGGCACTTTCAGGTCACCTTCACACTTTGCGAGCTCATTGCAGGCTTTCCGCAGCAGAAAACCCACAACAAACATTCTCATTCAAATGGGGGTATTTGTAGTCCGTATTAGACGTGTTATTTTATGCACGTGCAATACTGACAGCATTTTTCATGTGCATATTTTACATACATATTCAATCACAATTGCCCATGAAAGTCTATGGAAGTGTTAAAAATTCACAGTGAATACCTTTAATACATGTGTATCACTTCGTATTTATGCAAGAAGGCAGGAGAAATCACTTGGTCCTTCCTGTGCTTTTTTTGTGGAGGCATGTGAAAAACATGGTGAATATGCACTCAAAAAAGCAACAATGACAATTGTGCATAAATGCATGCAGTTGCAGTCTGTGAAAACATTGCATGTATTTCATGGTTCAAAACTGCGTATGCCCGTGTGAATGAGCCCTTAGTCTGCAGACGTCAGCTCCATACTTTTTAGGACCATACAGGACATATTTGGTGCCTCAGTTGGCTTCATCATATCTTTCCTAATAGTTCCCCTCTGTTTTTACAGGTGCCCAGACTTTGGTTCCCATGTCCATATTTGGTGGACCTGCCCTATATTTGCTACCTTTTGGCAGCAGGTAGCCCTTTTAGGCCTCATGTCCACGGGGAAAATCAAATCTGCTCCGGATTTGTAACGCGGATTTGGGCCACGGATGCAGTGCGGATGAGCTTAAAATAGTATTTTATTGCATGCGGATGACACGCGGATGCGTTTTTTTTCACGCGTGTATGCACGCGGATGGCATTTTTGCATCTGCGCGTGAAAAAAAATGCAAGGCCACTGAAAAAGAAGCCAAACTTGTAATCCGCATGCAGATTTCACGCACCCAAATAAATGGCATTTAACACCCGCAGCGGATTTCCCGCACCCCATAGAGATCAATGGGGCCATCCGGAGCGTGATCCGCACCTAAGGCCTCATGTCCACGGGGAAAATCAGATCCGCTGCAGATTCTACATGTAGAATCTGCAGCGGGTCCCTCCTGCCCCGCGGACATGAGCGCTGAAAATAAGAATTTAAAAGTATTTACCATCCGGCGCGGGCGGAGAAGATCAGCTGTTCCTCACGGCCGGATCTTCATTTTCGGCCGGCGGATGAATTCCTGACGCCGGCGGCACGTCGCCGGCACGTCGCCGGCACGTCGCCGACGTGCCGCGCGCATGCGCCGGGCACATCCGCCGAGCCGAAGCAAGGAAGATGCGGCCGTGAGGAACAGCTGACCTTCCCCGCCCGCGCCGGATGGTAAATACTTTAAATTCCTATTTTAGGTCTCCCGCGGATCCGGACGGCTTCCATAGGCTTCAATAGAAGCCCGCGGGAGCCGTCCCCGCGGGAGACCCGCACGAAAATGGAGCATGGTCCAGATTTTTCCATGCTCCATTTTTTTTTAAATCCCTTTTATTGACGATCCGCGGGTATTTATCTACCCGCGGGTGGTCAATGCATCCCTATGGGATGCGGATCCGCATGCGGGAGATCCGCTGCGGATCTTAAATCATATTTTGCCCGTGGACATGAGCCCTAAATGGAGCATGTCCATTTTTTTTCATGCTCCATGATTTTTCTAATTCACATTTATTGACCATCCGCGGGTATTTAGCTACCCGCGGGTGGTCAATGCATTCCTATGGGGCGCGGATCCGCGCGCGGGTGATCCGCTGCGGATTTTAATTATTATTTTCCCCGTGGACATGAGGCCTAAATCTCTAGGGTTCTTCAAATATCATATTCCCTTTTATTTCCACTGTACTCCTCTTAGGGAATAAACAACCTGTGTTCCATAATCAAGCCTGTGAACTTACACAATATGTATGTATGGCTGCCCGAATACATACCGTCTCTCTAGAAATCATCCTATCTATACCCATAGTTGTCATGAATATGAAGCTATATGAGAAAATTCACACTACTAGGACAGATATGATAGAGGCTTACCTGTTAACGTGGCAAACATGGGTCTCATACCTGGATTCCGCATTCCTTCGGCACCTTGTGGCACCCTAATATATCTCTGGTGAATGTGCCAGTTTTATCCCACATTGTGATTATTTCAATTGATACTTCTTGTGGGCTCGACTGCTCAATATTTTGGTCACCTTTACTTTATCCTTTTTACTTGCTCCTTTGATGCCCAAAGACCTCTTCTCATTGTTACCTTACAGTCTTTATTATTGTGTTTTAGCTCTAACACAGTTACCTCATTTATACCGATTGATATTTGTTCTTTAACCCCTTGAGTGGCACGCCCGGAAATTTTCCGGGACAAGCTCCACTGCTCATAGTGACATAGCCCGGAAGATTTCCGGGCTATGTATCACTATGGGAGCTGCAGAGCACAATGCCACAAGCTGTGACAGTGTGCTCTGCCTGCACAGACCCACAGAGAACAAAGCAAGGGCTTTGAAAAACCAGCAGAAGATATTGCTGGCATATCTGCAATGTCCTGCTTTGTTTACAGGTTGCCATACAGACCATCGGCTTGTCAGAAGCAAGCCGATGGTCTCTGTGGCAGGGAGAGATGGTTGTTAGCTGTCAGAGGACAGCTAGGTACCAGCTCTTACAGCAGAGATCAGAGAAAACCTCCGATCTCTGCTGTGTTAACCCTTTACATGCTGCAGTCTATGTGACTGCAGCATGTAAAGGGCTGTCACTGCAGCATGTAAAGGGCTGTCACCATCAGACCCCCGGAATGTGATCAGGGGGTCCTGATGGGTCCCTGTGGAAGTCCCCTAAAGGGACAAAAAAAAAAGTTAAAAAAAAAAAAAAAAGTTACAAAATTATTAAAAAAAAAATTATAAAAACACTTGTCTCCCTTTACTTTGTAAAAAAATCAAAAATACAATCACACATGTGGTATCCGTGCGTCGTAATGACCCAGAGAAGGAAGTTAATACATTATTTAACCCCTTAATGACATGGCCCCTTTTTTTCTTTTTTCCCCCATTTCTTTTTTTCCTCCCTCCTGTTTAAAAAATCACAACTTGTCCCGCAAAAAACAAGCCCTTATATGGCCATGTCAATGGAAAAATGAAAAAGTTATGGCTCTTGAGACGCAATTGCAAAATTAGTTGAAATTCAATGATTAGACCATTTTAAAAAACCTGCCCTGGTGGGCACGACAGGGTGGTAGGAAACCCGCCACTCAAGGGGTTAAAGGGCTTATCCAATTGTAAATTATTGATAGTTTATTCTTAGGATAGGCCATCAATAGTAGAACAATGGAGGTTCCCCGCCCTGGGTCTGTGTAAGTAGTTAAATGGTTGGGATCAGAGGTTTCTCTGCTCCCAGCTGTTAGAGCAGAAGCCCGGCTGTTGGTAGACAACTGAGACCTAGCTCTTCCTGGCACAAGACATCCATGATGGATTAAACCTGCACTGCTGTAAAGAGGAGTATGTGCATCTTTAAAGCCCAATAGTGGCTGTCATAAAAAGGTGTATTGGAGGTCACTAAGGGGTTAAACCTCTCTTATGCTTTTCCTTTTTTCAATTCCTGGCTTTGGTTCGGAAAACAAAATGTGCAAAACACTGCACTAAAAATTGTATTGAAAACTACAGTCATGAAGGTAATCTGCAAACACACATACGTACAATTTTTTCTATCCTCCGTCAATCTGTTCCTGGCTTTGATTTAAAAATTGCATCAAAAACTGAAACTGCAAGTGTGACTTTGACTAAGTTTTCATAGCAAGAAATAATAGGATTTAGGTGTTTTCTTAAATCAAATCTGTCGTTTTTTTAAAAACATTAGCTGCCTTACAGCACATGAACCTGTAGAAGTGCTCCTCAAAATGTATTACTCTATTGATCCAATTTTTTTCTAATTAACAATAAAGTTTATTGAACAGAATAGAAGAAAACGCTACTTTTGGACAAACAAAGGGTTACATACAAACCCTCATGACAGTAATGTTATATCAGGACATAAACGGCCAATCACAACTACTATTGGAGAGCGACACAGGTGACAGTTTATTAAAAAGAATAAGAAATGACTAAACAAGTTGTGAGCTATGCTCACATATATCTACCAGCCAATGCTATCAGTTTGTACTAATGAAATATATATATACAAGACAGAGGCGTAACTTGAAGCTCCTGGGCCCCAGTGCAAAATCTGTAACGGGGACCCAAATATAATGCTTTTTTCATAGTACTGGGCTTCCAATATGGAGAAGAGAGGCCTTATGTGCCCCCTAAGGTTCCTGGGCCCGGGTGCAACCACATCCCCTGCACCCCCTATAGTTACGCCCCTGATACAAGATCAATAGGAGAACAAAGCCAGAGGGAGAGATACCAGGCACCCAGCTTCCAAATCCACCAGAATGGGGAGAACAAGTGTGGTGCTGTGTTTGGAAGAAAGCAGCTATGTTTTTCTTTGTCAATGATTTTTATTGGTGGTTTCAATAACATAAATAACATAACATACAGATATATTTGTACTTGCGGACATCAGTATTAATTACGAAGGATAGACTCTACGTTCTTATACAGCAAATGGTCCGTATATACAGATTCGTTGCATAAATGTATCTGTAACCTGTAATGTTCAGATTGTTTTATTTATAATAATCTTTATTTATATAGCGCCAACATATTCCGCAGCGCTTACAAAAACGGGGATAAAGAATGACAAAAGTACAAAAATACAAAAACCACGGTTACATGTAATAGTCAATTGATGGAAACAGTAGGGGTGATGGTCCTGTTCCAACGAGGTTCCATACTACAAATAATGGGATGATACAGAAGGTAAAGGGGCTGGAGATGTGCACGGTATGGTGAGGTGGAGAGTGAAGGATGCTATACACATAGACAATGGTCAGACATAAGTCGTATAGTGGCTTAATCGGTATAAGTGCAATGGGCCGTTGATGGCGGCTAGCAGAGATTGCAGTCTGTAGGACAGGGAGCATGTTATCAGGGGGAGTACAGAGGGGTTTGGTATAGGGGATGTGGTTTGCCTCCCTGAAGAGGTGCGCCTGAAATTTTGTGCATCAGGGATCGAGCGGATAGTTTGGGGTAGTGCGTTCCAGAGGACTGGTGCTGCTCTGGAGAAGTCTTAGTGGCGGGAATGAGAGGTTCGAATTAAAGGGGCACTCAGTCTGATTTTTTTAGCAGGGTGGTGGATTGAGATGAGGGATGCAATGTAGGGTGGTGTGTTGCTGTGTAGGGCTTTGTGGATGAAGGTAGTGATTTTAAATTGAATTCTGTATTTGACGGGCAGCCAGAGCAGTGACTGGCACAGGGCAAAGGCATCTGAGTGGCGGCTGGGCAGGAAGATGAGCCTGGCTGCTGCATTCAGGATGGATTGGAGAGGGGAGAGTCTGGCGTGTGGGAGGCTGATCAGCAGTGAGTTGCAGTAATCAAGCCAAGAGTGAATGAGGGCAACAGTGAGCATTTTTAGCGTGTCTACAGTGAGAAAAGGGCGGATTCTTGCAATTTTCTTGAGGTGTATGTGGCATGTTCAGGCCAGAGATTGGATGTAGCGGTTAAAGGAGAGATCAGAGTTGAGTAAAACCCTAAGACAGCAGGCGTGCTGCCTAGCAGTTATGGTGATGCCACACACTGAGATGGAGCTGTCAGGATGAGCTCGATTAGTGGAGGGTGAAATCACCAGTAGGTCAGTTTTTGAGAAGTTCAGTTTTAGCTAGAGAGAGGACATAGTGTTAGAGAGAGCAGACAGACAGTCAGTGATGTTTTGGAGAAAAGGTGCAGAGATGTCAGGGAAAGAAGTGTATAACTAGGTGTTGTCAACATAGATATGGTATTGTAGGCCAAATCTCCTGATGGTGTTCCAATAGAGGCTGTGTAGAAGGAGAAAAGGAGGGGGCCCTGGGGTACCCTAACAGCAAGGGCAAGAGGAGGGTAGATAGAGCCAGCAAAGGAGACACTGAATGAGTGTCAGATAGGTAGGAGGAGAACCAAGAGAGAGCAGTATCCTTTAGGCCGATGGAACAAAGCATACTGAGGGGGAGTTTGTGGTCAACAGTGTCAAATACTGCGGAGAGGTTGAGGAGGATCAGTAGGAAGTAGTCACAGTGGTTTCTCTCGAGTGTAGGGGACAGAAGCCGGGCTGTAGGGGGTCAAGAAGACAGTTTTCTGATATCTTATAAGGTGAGAGTAAACCAGGCGTTCTAGTAGTTTGGAGATGAAGGGGAGATTTGAGATGGGTCGGTAGTTAGCGGCATCAGTCGAGTGAAGAGTCGGCTTCTTTAGCAGTGGGGATATAATGGCAGGTTTGAAAGAGGAGGGAAAAATGCCAGAGGTCAGAGAGAGGTTGGTGAGATAGGAGATAACCCCCGGGTAGAGGGACTGGAGGAGGCGTAAGGGGAGAGGGTCGCTAGTGCAGGTGGTGGGGCGAGCAGAGGAAAGCAATCTAGAGACTTCATCCAGAGTTGCAAGGAAGCAGTGCTAACCACTGAGCCACATCCACTGAAGAATTGCCACTGTCATTCCATTGCTGTTAGCATTCAACACTAGTTTTAGAGGTTTTTATGAACTTTTGGTTTGGCAGAAACAAAATGCCTGAGATTTAGGTTCTCATCAAACCCAACTTTTAGTAAAGTTCAACCCGAACTTTGGGTTCTACATATTCAATTTGCTCATCATTAGCTGGGAGGCTTGCTCACAAAGGCGAGACATAAAGAACTGTAGTAGAATATCCACAGCTTTTTCTGAGATTGCAGGATATTAGCACATCACTGAATTTTTTCTTCAATATTGGATCACACCTAAGTTCACTTTTTTGTTAACAAAGTGCACAGTTCAACCTACATGAAGAATAACTCAGCCGCAATGGACCTTCTACTACAGTTCTTTACATCTTAACTTTGTCAGCAAGCCGCCTCATGCCTGTTGAACATGAAAAGCCAACAAAAAAAACTCTGCTTTCTTTTGATGATAAACACAGTATGTGTCTGTCAAGCATCAGGCCACAGATCCTAACTTTGTGCAAGAAGAAGCGAGCCTAGTGTCACTAAAAAAGGTAAGCCTCTATTTTTTTTTTTAATTTTGGAAGATATGAATCTTGTTTATTTTCATGCCATAATTGGCCCTTTTGTTAAGGAGGTATTGCTAGAAGTAAAGCTTACTTTCACAACTTACAAGAGTTATGCACATGGTAGAGCTATGTGAGTAAACCTCCTCTATGGGAGCACATCAGGCAATGAATCCATAGGATTGTATGTAGAGATTAGCGAGCGTACTCGGCCACGCCCCTTTTTTGCCAGAGTACCGCGATTTTCAAGTACTTCCGTACTCGGGCGAAAAAATTCGGGGGGCGCCGTGGGTGAGTGGGGGGTTGCAGCGGGAAGTGGGGGGGAGAGAGAGAGAGGGCTCCCCCCTGTTCCCCGCTGCTACCCCCCGCGCCGCCACGCCTTCCCCCGGCGCCCCCCGAATCTTTTCACCCGAGTACTGAAGTACTCGAAAATCGCGGTGCTCGATCGAGTAAATACTCGAAACGAGTATACTCGCTTATCTCTAATTGTGTGTTATTAGATAACTATGGCCCTATTATCATTACGTCTGCACAGCCTTCCAACCACAAACAGCTACCTGATTTACCACATTTTGACTTCAGCTTATCACTGAAATAACTAACGCCATACAATTATATCACACCATGGAACAGCAGTTGATGGGTAGACTTAGAAACACGGACAAATTCCATCTCATATGGGAAAAATGGCTTGACTCAGGGAATTATAATACTAGCTCTTAATGCCAACAGCCTACCTGAATGATGAGTTGAAGCTAGATGATATACTCACTTGCCACCCATATGTTTCCCACTTTTCAATTAGAGGGGCAACTCTGGGCATGCTCCTATATGTTCTTGGAAAACTTACTGAAAATAATCTGTCATAATATTGTACCTCAAGGTATGCTCTCCTATTGTAAGGCCAGCTTCACACGACTGAATTTCAATTGCGGAATCCGCAATTGCCACCCGCACGGACGATACGCGGTATTCCAAGCCTATTGATAAAATACAACATTCTCATATCCGCTCAGTCGAGCGGATAGCGATTGCGATGTCTGCAAACGGATTTAAAACCGCAGCATGTTCTATTTTTGTGCAGTCAATGGAATTTTTTTTACTTTTCAAGTCAATGGAAGCCATCTGACCTGAATAGCAATTGCGGATCGGCTGAGGGTACCCGTGTCATTGTATAGCGACAGCGCGGGAAAACCAAATATTTAAAAGAAAAATCTGTACTGTGCATGACCGACAGTAAGTGTCCGCGGTCATCTGCAATACAGAACTAGCAGGCACATGGGGTCACCGGCCAGTGTCAGAGCCAAATACTGCTGCTGGCTGCCGCATGTGAAATCCAACTCTTTGATGTGCAGCCAGCCTTAAGCTTTATATAACCTATGTTTGTATAGTGTTATTAGCATATTTTGTATTAGGATGAGCCAACACTTTCTTACTTTCTTTCATTCAGATTGTGGAAATTCATATTGTTTCTTTTTTTCAAAAAATAGTAATAAAAATGTATTTTTATAAACAAAAACTTAAAAGGGTTTCGTCAACCGCCATGCTTTGGTGAATTATAGTGGTCAGTTACAGGCCTGATCCCTGTCATTACTGGGATCTTCAAATTGTGGACAGCTGGTATTATTATGATGCAGGAATTTGAGTCTCTGTTTATATTCATATAGCTCCAACAGGTTGTGGAAGTCCAAATATAGTGATATAGTATGTAAAGCTGAAAAACGACATATGTCTATCCAGTTCAGCCTGAAAGCCATCAGGATCAAATCAGTCTTGACCATCAGATTAACAAATTCAATGCATTAAATAGTTTAAAAATATCAATTTCTCAAAACTTTTTTGTCTTCAATTGAATTCCTGATGAAGGGAAGTTGGGAATCTGGGGGGACAGTGAAAGTTTTTAGCATGTGGAAGGATGACAGCAGGTACACATTGCAGCATTGTGTTTAGAGATTTTTGCCGGCCCTGGACGGTTATGGTTAGGGCTTATTTTCCAGTGAGGGTTACATTATTCGTTGTAAAAAGTTTCATGTTACAGGTGTAAGATAGAAGCATTTACAGTTAAAGGGGTTGTCCCGCGAAAGCAAGTGGGGTTCCGCACTTCTGTATGGCCATATTAATGAACTTTGTAATATACATCGTGCATTAATTATGAGCCATACAGAAGTTATTCACTTACCTGCTCCGTTGCTAGCGTCCCCGTCGCCATGGTGCCGTCTAATTTCAGCGTCTAATCGCCCGATTAGACGCGCTTGCGCAGTCCGGTCTTCTCCCTTCTGAATAGGGCCACTCGTGCCGGAGAGCTGCTCCTCGTAGCTCCGCCCCGTCACGTGTGCCGATTCCAGCCAATCAGGAGGCTGGAATCGGCAATGGAACGCACAGAGCCCACGGTGCACCATGGGAGAAGACCTGCGGTCCACCGTGGGTGAAGATCCCAGCGGCCATCTTCGCAAGGTAAGTAAGAAGTCACCGGAGCGCGGGGATTCGGGTAAGTACTATCCGTTTTGTTTTTTTTAAAACCCCTGCATCGGGTTTGTCTCGCGCCGAACGGGGGGGCTATTGAAAAAAATAAAAAAACCTTTCGGCGCGGGACAACCCCTTTAATAATGTAATCCTCACTGGAAAATAAGCCTTAACTTTAACCGTCCAGGGCCGGCAAAAATCTCTAAACACAGTGCTGCTAGGACCTTACAGACCTTAGCCTATCGGAAGCTAAGGGTGTGACAGGGGCGTTCCTGCATCCAAGCTCTGTCAAACCCCTAGCTTCCGGTGCGTTAAGATACAATACCATAGGATGATGTTGTAGTGTCCCAGAACGTCATTCATAATTGTCATACATGTTTGTCTACTGTAGATGCACTTTGCAAATTTTCATGTCTATTTTTGTATGTGTGTTGCACAACTGCAGCGTTTGAAGGGTTAACTGTCTTAAAATCATTGCCTGTCAGCTCTGCTGCTGAATGTGTCTATTCTACTGTGTCATGTGATGTGGTATGGATGGATGGATGGATCTATAAAAATGAAGTGAGAGGGGAGAAGAGAGGGGAGAGATGAGTTTGAGTTGTGTTTGAGTTCTAAGGAGCACCCATCTTCCACCTGATGGTTTGCTACCACAGAGGCGCATGAGGGCACCATTATTCCTCATGTTGCTGAAGATGAAGGAGAAGGAAAGACTGCATCTTTAAGAAGAGACTGGGAATGGGAGTAAGCCTGAATGCTTTCCCCCAGAAGTCCATTGAGAGCCTTTGTAAGTAACTACTTCCTCCAGTGACTGCGTGTTTTCCCAAGCAAGGGCAGTGCAGAAGTCTAAAAAATCTCTGAAAGAAATCTTAAGTTTGTTTTGCAATTCCTTTGCGGCCATCTGAAGTCTAGATCACCGTATAGAGGTACACCTTTAACTGTCGCACCCACGTGTACTGAAGTCTATGAGAGCGGGGTGATAATTATTGCCATTCTGTGGCCATTGACTTTCATGTCAAGAATCTGAGTAATGTAAATTTGCCTGCACTGTAAAGTTTGCTTGCTGAAGTTAATTGTACCGTGTTTGAAGAAGTCACTATTAAAGTTTTACCGGGCCTCTACCGTTCCGGAGGACCCGAGGTACTATACACTTGTTCAGTATTATTTTATCCACTGTGTATGAATGGGCATAAGTGTGCGTTACACATTTTGGCGTTTCACCCACAGTGATAGGTGTTACGTCACTCCACTACAATGTGAGCTTGTCTTTATTCACTTTTTCACAGATTTCACTGTGACAGGGCTTCACTACAACTGTAAACTGTGTAAGGGGGGTATGGTTGTTGTTTTCTGTCATATCGTTTCTTTGCTGTTTGTGTGTGCCAGTTATTTGTATTGTGTAATTTGTACACCTCTGTGCCTTTAAGACAGGCAGGAATGAGGACTATCTTTATGAGTGGGAAAACACAAGGAAATGTGGCAATGTATGCAGCTATGTTGTGGAGTGAGGAGCAGGGGATACACCCGGGTGTGTGAGAAACTGCAGTGCACTGAAACTGCCCTGCGGGTGCGAGTTTTTTCACTGGGACAAGTCTAAGGTGTCTTCAAAAGCTTCAGAGAGACTTTGCTCCCTTCCACTCTGAGTAGCCTGACAACATTGGAGAGATACGCTACAGCTGCGGACGATTGTCCTGGTACCGGGGTAAAAAACTGATTCTGAGAACTGGATAACTGGACTCATAATGTCCAATGAATGAGTAGAGTTATTGTGCCTGAACACACCCATTAAATGGGTAAAGGCTCTAAAGACTACTTTTCTGCCCAGAAACTGAAATCTGTTATTGTAGGTTTATTTCTAATTGTTTTACTAAAGTTCATCAGTATTCAAGTTGGAGTCTCTAGAATATGAAAGTTTCCTGCTACTCCTCTGCACTACCACGACTCCCGAGGCTACTTCCAAACTCGACCCGCTAGTGAACTGGTTTGGCTGGAGCAAGAACACGAGGCCTCACTGCGCCTGCATATGTGGACAGATGACTACCACAGAAAAATGACCCACTAGAGATACAGGACCCCGAATACTATCATCAGAAACAAATTTGGCAACAGCAAAACTTGCTCAATTATAATATCCCTAGTATATTAGTACTTACAGTCTTATTTAGTAATATAAAAAAATCTAAAGGGCTAGTTATGGACCAGGAACCCTGAAAACTCAATGTCCACACTAATGGTCCCATAAATCAATGTGGTATTTGAATCTGTGTCAAATTCACCAAAAGGTAGTTTTATCAATTGACTTGTCCAAAAAGTCACTATATCGGTGTGGTAATAAGCTGCAGTCTGTGCGCTGAATACTGAATATGAGAGCTATCAGGAATAACTGCCTTCCCTGACATGTTTCGCTACAACTGTAGTGCCATAAGGGCAGGTGTGGCTATAGGTATGCAGCCCAAAAACTGCCCCTTTTAAATAGGCAAAAGGTATGTTTGTCTAGTGAAGGTTTGACCAGTCCGATTGAATTAACATCAGCTCCGCCAATCAGCTCCTGGCACATAATAGTGTTCTGTTGATTGCAGTCCAAAGGAAATATCTTTATCCATTACCTTCCTGATGAATTACTTTCTCCACAGCCAATGGGATCATGTCTTCATGTATGAATATTAAATAGCTGCCCGATGTAGATGGGAAGCGCATGCGTACATCACAATATTGTCACTTGCGCACTACAGCCTACTGTCCACTTGCATGCAGGGATTCTGCTGATGAATTCCCGCAGCATAATTCCTGCGTGCCCGCAGACATGGGGAGGAAAATGACAGCATACTCACCTGTCCGGATGCTGCGAGTCTCCCCTCCGTCGCGGCCGAATCTTCTTTTTTCTGCGCGGCGAATGTGTTCGGCATGGCGGCAGCGCGCCGCGTGCATGCGCGTAGCACACTTTTTTTTCCCAAACTCCTGCTCTCCCGCCTATCTGTGGCACAGCACAAAAACAGCTGCGGGTGTGCCATGGATATGGACAGCTTCTATTGACTTCAATGGAAGCCGCGGGAGCCGTCCGCGAGGGAGATCCACAGGAAAATAGAGCATGCTGTGATTTCTTCCTGTGCGTGTGACCCGCACGCCGGGAAGAAATCACATACGCATGCTTTTAGCTGCCCTACGGATGCTAATGCATCCCTATGGGCAGCAAGATGCACAGATCTCCGGTGTGGGGGCCACGCGCAGATTTTATAAATAAAATACGCACGTGGACATTGGGCCTAAGTGGAAATCCACACTATATATATAATAGACAGGTTATCTGAAAGAGATAGCACATGTGTGCGTCAAAAAGACTTGCGCACTATCAGAGATCTTATACTTAGAATAAATCGTAAGGTACGCCGTATGTAAATACAGCTGGGTGGGCTGGACCAGCACCCTTAGCTGCTATTTTTTCAACTCAGTCCGCCTCTCCAGCCCCCTGTTATGTGGATGACGTAGCTGGCGTCATCCATGCACTGCTGGGAAATCTCACATTGCACTGTGCCATCGGCTCCCCATGCATGTGCAGATAAGGTACTTGAATCTGCCCACAAAGGGGATAGCATATCTGCACATGTGCAGGGAGCCATCGGCACAGCTCAGCACAAGATTTCAGAGCGGGGCGTAGATGACGCCAACTACATCTTACACGCACAGTGAGCTAGAGAGTTAGACTCTGCAGTGGAAAAATGCAACTAGGGAACCTGGTCCACTGAACCACCCTGCTGCATTTACATGTGGTGCAGGTGTTTTTAAAATATTGATGCAGGTATGACTTCATCAACATTGATATAAAGACCAATGTGGTAATCAGTGCCACATTACTAATATAGCACTGTTATTAGTTTAATGTCCTAAAAACTGATGACAGGTTCCCTTTAAAACAGAGGTATTCCAAGCCATTACCATACCAGCAGTTTATGAAAAAAACAAAGAAACAGATAATTCACTTATGTCACGTTTGTCTCCTAAAACCTGTGGTTCTGCAGGTGCTCTGGAGTTCTGTAGCTCAACTGTGGGGGATTGTGCTGGGCACGTGTGTGTCTCCAGTCAGCCTATCACTCTAGGTCAGTACACATAAAGCTGTCTTCCCAGGCGTGAATGTGTTCAGCTTTCTCTGTTCTCATTCTCTCTCTCTGTGTGGTGTGAGCAGGTTCTATGTGTGGTGGCTGCAAGAAAGGTTTCTGTTTTGTTTGGTTGTGTTGCTGGATTCCTGGTTGGTGTAGGGACTAGCGGTAAAGCCAGGAGCAGTGACGTGGCCTGCTAGCTTCCATATTTTGATCAAAATGTCAACTAATACCTAGCATTTATAGCATTTACATCTGCTACTAATGGTTGCTTGTTTGCTGCTGTATGGTGTGATTCTGCCTCCGAGTGTCTTCTTATTCTGTCCAGCTCTCTTTTTAGGAGGTGCCATGTGTATTTGTCTTATCCAGAGTGTGTATGCTGCTAGGGGTAGGAAGGGCCCAGATCCGAAGACTGCTGGGCCACCCTTGATTGGGGTGATGTCCCCACTCTGGTAGGTCAGTGTCATTTACCCCAGTAGAAAATAAGGAGAGGTGTTTGTGGTTGTTTCACCTGGTGTTCCCTATCATTCTGGTTCACATTCATGTGGGCTCGGTGCTCACTTGCCCACATGAACGTAACATAATGCCCCTCTTTTAAAACTGGGGAGTGTTATGTTACTTTCACTTCTGTGTCCCAGGTGTGACTATGTTGCATGATGTTACATTATGTTAGTGACACGTCTGTGTTACTGTTGGTCTTGGTTTATGTCTGTATTCCATCCTATGTCTGATCCACTTGTTCACTAGTTGTTGGACACCCCGGTTCTTGTTCTGTATGCCTACCCGTCTGTTGGTGGGCGGATGCCCAATCCGTATCCTGTCCATTGGTAGACGGATGTTAGGGCTTTGTTTTGTCTGTGTGTTCTTGTGTCTAGCCTCGTGGTGCTATTCACTGTATGGTCCTATTCTGTCACTTACTAAGTCTGGTGAGTGTCTTGTATTTTTTTAGCCTTTGGTTATGTCTGTCCGCAAGTCCTGTTCGCAGTTTACCTTTTCCTTCAGTTCCATGTGTATGTACCTGTGTTTTAGGCCCTCTTCTGTTATACGTCCTGTTCTAGACCCATATGGATAGGTCCTAGGGATGTTGTGTCAGTAGGAGTGGTTGCCATTTTTCCCCTCTGGGCTATGCACTCCTTTTGCAGACTTCTGTAACTGAGGCCATTTGTGTAAGGCGCAGAGGTTGAAGTTTGAGGTGCATTATTTGCGACTCCTTCCTATTTGTCATCTTTGCCTTGGTGTCAGGGCCTTTTTAGATAAATCCTGTACACATGCGTGGTTTGGAGGAGTTGCATAAATTTTTTTTAATGTCTTAAGGGTGCAAAGGCCCCTTTTTAAAGGGGGTAGTGTCATGTCTGTCTCCTGAGACCTGTGGTTCTGCAGGTGCTCTGGAGTTCTCCTGCTCAGGTGTTGGGGGATTGTGCTGGCTGGGTGTGTGTCTCCAGTCAGCCAATTACTTCAGGTCAGTACACATATAAGCTGTCTTCCCAGGTGTGGGTGTGGTTATCTGTCTCTGTTCTCATTTTCTCTCTGTGTGTAGTGTGAGCAGGTTCTATGTGTGCTAGCTGCAAGTAAAGTTTATTCTTTGGTTTTTGTTTGGTTATGCCGTTGGACTCCTGGTTAGTGTAGGTACTAGCGCTATAGCCAGGAGCCGTGATATGGCCTGCTAGCTTCCATATTTTGATCAAAATGTCAACTAATACCTGGCATTTATAGCAATTAAGTCAGCTACTAATGTTTGCTGCTGTATGATGTGATTATGGCTCTGTGTGTCTTCTTACTCTGTCCAGTTGTTCCTGTAGGTGGTGGCATGTGTATGTGTTCTAGCCTGGGTGCGTGGGTTCCTAGGTGCAACAAGGGCTCAGATCTGAAGACCAATGGGCCACCTTTATTGGGGTGATGTCCCCGCTCCGGTGGGTCAGTTTTACTTACCCTAGTAGAAGATAGGGAGAGGTGTTAATCTGTGGTAGTTTTACCTGTTGTTCCATATCAATCTGGGTCACGCTCTTGTGGGCCCGGTGCTCACTTGCCCACACGAACGTAACACCTTATTGATGAGTGCAGGTCTAAAGAACAGTATGAATATGGAACATAGATGACTAATATCAGTACTATGTGGAGAACTCCTCGGAAAGCTGCAAGCAAACATTATTCCAAGTGAGCAAAAGCTCTATCATCCAATTCTACCCAATTTCTTTGCTACCTTCTGACGCTAGTGCTAGCATTACTACCCACTCCGGAAGATACAGTATATAGAAGAACAATACTCAAAGAACTCCCAGTAATCAGAGACAAATAGTAACAGAACCGGCCACTAATGAACATCTGCTCCATAAAATCATTTCCACATTCTTCACTTGCATCATTATCTCCTATGTGATTATCTATACATTTCCCCAATTAGTGAATAGACAAATTCCTCCTCTATAACACATTATCATCTTCCATTTATTGTGCCAGGGAAATTTGTGCAATTCTGCATACCAATGCACTGATGGGAAGAGCTGATAAGGTTCCATCTAGATGGAATGGCCGCTATCACATCCGAGAATGACATCAGTTATTGCATCAGACATCAAATTCATCCAAATCTTTTCTGAAAAAAAGAAAGAAGGAAATACAGGTTGAGAAAACAGCAAATATTGTTTGTGACCTAAAAGCAGTAACGCTAATGGGAGTTGCACTGATGACAGCACAGTGATTGCAGAAAGCCTGCAGTCCTCATCGCTGGGACATATATAGCTGAGATAGAGCATCCAGCACTTGAGGTTACTGCCGTGCACAATACACGTGCTGGCTGGATCACTGCAGCAGGAGGGGCGATGAGGTGGGAAGCAGCATCATTCTGCTACAAGGAAGCAGGAGGTCCCAGAAGAAGGGAAGCTAAAAATACTGCCCTACTGCATACGCTGTAATGTGTGGTCCCGCCTGCTGCTCACTGCAGTGACTGCTGCGGTGCTCCCCCCTCTCCAGCTTGAGTGGTCCATGTTGCAGCCGGCACAAGGAGACATGCTTACATTCCTCATAGTGTCTGGTGGCTCCATCTGGCTGCTAATGGGTAAGAGCCTGCATAATGCTGGTCCTCCTTAATGAGTGCATGCTCCCCTGCCTAATGTAAGCTTATTCTTCCTGGGAGTGCTGTAAATGATGCCTAAACTGTTTAATGACTACCTGCAGAGATGTATAGTGGAATGTTCTATACTGATTCTAAGTGCATCCTTCCATATATATATATATATATATATATATATATATATATATATATATACATATATATACACACATAGGGATCAAGGGAAGAGATGAGCTTAGCAATCGGTATGATGCTTTGTAATATTGTATTAGCTGGGCTTTCTATAGGGCTGAATGGGAGTTATCTTTACCCGCTGAGTTGTTACAGTGCATCCAACAGAAAAATCAATAAAAAATTCAGCAATGTATCTGAATGTATTATTTAACCTATTAGAGTTTTTTTTTTTTTCTGCCGATGCAGTAGGTTTATTTGCAGTCCTTTTACAAATCTATAAATCATGGGCAGCAGCATACATTTCTAACTAACTGCAAGGAACCGCAGGGTGATGACATTCTCCTGTGTCATAAAAGTAATATTCCACCTTTCATCGTTTCATTCTAGCTATGTACCCTAGTTTTGTCATTGAGCTTGTTACAGTATTTTAGTGGCATGTATAGCAGCATCATTGGCTCATGTGCTTAGTACTGCAGGTGGAGGGATAGGGCATGCAGTATTCGGGATGCCGAAATATATCCTGTGTCTTTGATATAGCACAACACCGGATCTTTATAATTGTATACAGTATGTCAATATCAAAGTGTCTTTCTGAATCCGTGCAGCACTAGGAATTAAGGTATTACTGCAGTTAAGTCCAATAGCACAACCCCTGTCCCCAATGTCATATCCAGGATACTACTCCCAGGTATTCTTCTGCAGGGCCATCATGTGGCATGTGCCTGGCTGTAATATGAGAGATTGAATATGGTCGCTGGTGGTTTTCTTGCCCACACTGACAGAACAGTGGTAGGCAAAACCTTATCTTGACTTGCTAGATGTCTCTCAATTATTCACAAGTACAACCAAATCAGCTGTGAAGTGTTAGCACCCAATATCATAGCTGCTCATAATTTCTGGACTTCTGCGAGTTGGCTTTTGAGGGGAGAGGAATATATCTGAATTTTGAGGTGTTGATTGGAGTTGGGCTTTAACTAAGCCTCTTTTAAGCAGCATATTTAGTACCCTTGCTGGGGGATGCTTGACTAATACGCTGCTTATCAGGTTTAATCATGTATTAAAAACTTCTCTGAGAAAAGACCTAGATGGGTTAAAGGGGGTTTCCGGCACTCTTAACATTGATGACCTATTCTCAGGATAGGTCCTCATTATCTGATCAGTGGGGGTCCACCGCTCGGGACCCCCACCATTCAGCAGATTGAAGAGGCAGCAGTGAGCACTACAGCCTGTTCTCAGACCTGCTGGTACAATAGTTTGTCCTCAAAGGCCGACTGCACATTTTTATGCTTGCTGAAACTGGACGACAACAGGTTAAGCTGGGCAGTGTGTATTATTTGTAAACACAGCATTAAATACACATTGTAAGTGGCAGAATATTGTTTACCTATCTTTATGTTTCCAGTAGTATAAGTCAATATTTGCAAAGAAAAATACTTGTAAATACAGATTAAAAGGGCTTGCGCCACATTTAAAGTAATCCCCTAACCACGAGATAAGGTACTCCTACGCTCATAACGACAGGACATCTATGTCCCCCTGTGTGAATGGAGCTCTGATCAAGCGTATGTGATGCTGCTCCATTCATTTCAATGGGAATGCTGGAGATAGTTGAGCACTAGAACTTGGCTATCTCCAGTAGTTCCCTTAAAATGAATGCAGCAGTAGTGCACATTCATGGCCATCACTCCATTCATTTAAGCACCTTCAGGATCAGAAGGTTAGCCCTATCTTTTGGATAAGGATTGACATTAAATATTTGCATAGCCGCTTTAGGTGTGCTTATATATGGTGCATCCCAACCACGGGCAATGAACACTAATTACCATGCTGCACCTGTCCTTCCTTTTGGAATTAAATGGTAAGTACAGGTATAGCCCAACAATAAGTGGTAGATCATATGTGATACCTACAGCATGGAGACACCATTAAGGCTGTGTTCTCATATTCAGATACTGGCTTGCCAATAGCCATGCGATCTTGCGACCTTATTGGTAAGATTGCTTTTTTATTGGCAACTGCAGCTGGACGGAGTCTCGGCCTCAAGCCGGTACCTGTACATGAGAACACAGCTTAATATATTCTCTGGCAGGCTTGATTGGGGATGGTCATTCATCTTCCTGGTTGCCATGTAGTACCGCTGCAAGGGCAATGTCTGGTCACAGTGGCTTCAATATGAAAGGGGTTGTCTCTCATGAAACAACCCATTTAGTTTTTCTGTAAGGATGTTACAATTCATTGACAGCAACCAATGTTCTTGAATGGTGAAGGACTGAAACATGCTGTATAACGTTTTATTACACAATTATTAAGCTTTACATGGATAAAACCCTTTAAGAATCATAGTTACATGTTAATAAAGTCATAAAGGGGAATTTTCCTCATTTCTTTGTAGCAATTATCAAAACTATACACAGTGTTTCATTTACTGATTTCTCAAAGACCTATTGTTTGAGCATATAAACCCTGCTCATAGGAGGTGGCTCACAGTAATCCCATTAGTCATGGTAGTCAAGACAAGAAATTATTTTTGACCCCATTTAAAGGAGGAACATATGAGCTAGAATGTACATGGCAAAGAGAGATTCCTCTACCAGGATAACAAGTCTTTATGAGAGCATTTCCTGCAATGCACTAGGTAGCATCTTGGATCAGGAGTAAGAAGTAAACCCTGTATATATTATAGGAAACCATCAGCAGCTCCATGTTGCTACTTCTGCAAGAAGCTACAAGCTTTCCACTTTTATGTGCTGCTGAACAAACAGCATGCTGCTGCTTTGTGCAATCGTTTGTACATGTAGAATGAAGTTACCATTTGCCTTATTTTTGAACTATCTGAATACTGACTTCAGGAGCCATCTTTGGAGAATTCCGTTAATTCTTTACTGATTACATCTATGATAAATTTCTAAACCGATGCAAAGATGTGTTATATATAGATGCTAAATACAATCGCATGCAATTGTTTTGGAGGTTGAAGACAAGGTTGAAGGCATTTCAAGAGATAAATATAGTATATTTTCATAGGTTACACAGATTTAGCTTTTTTTAGACCTTCAGCTTAAATGTAGTCACCACGAATGCAAGAAAATCTGTATATGATACCCGTGGGTCCTGTTGCCATGTTGCCTACGTGCTGCACTATCTTAATGAATGAAGAGTGCTGATTTAAGGTCTCCATTAGTGAGATTGTGTTTCTTACCCCCATCTTGCCCTCACTGCTCCATCATTACGTATGCCTTTTCAATACTCTTCGGTCTGTCTGGTTGTGGAGCTTATCTAAATTACATAAAAATGTAAAATAACCAAACAGTGAGAGCGAGTCAGCAGGTTTTGCTTAGGTCAGCAATGGCGTATAAGGACATAAAGATTTGCTTGATGCACGCTTTCTGCTCTCCACATCATTTTTACTGTGGCTGTTTAGTTCCAGAAGAGCTCACCTTCCCTTATCCCTTAATATGCCAATTCTAATAGATATTGAAGAAGAAACATTGTATCCACCAGGCATAGAAAGGAGAGGAGTAGATAAATAGACTATTCATTATTAACCTTTACATATGCTAACGCAGCGGGTATTTGATTTGTAAGTATATTCAAACATTTTTACTTTGCCAGTGAAATTAATTTCTCTGATTTATGGGCTTGCTGATGAATAGAAGATGACAATCTGCTAGTGCTAACATTGCAACGCAAAATATTAGCATGCTGTAAATAATGTAATGTGATATAGGGAGGAACAGTACCACTACTATAGTATTTCCCACATGAACTAATTGCATTAATTGCATTACATACAATGTATATACAATAAAATGTAGCATTAGACAAGACTGGGGAAGTTATTGGTGCAACTTCAAATCTTAGGTTGTCATGATCCTAATAGAGCATATTGTCTATGTGACAGACCGATAATAGTAAGGCATATTATAGGATCCTTTTGCTTTAGAATAGTCATACAAATGAGTAACTTATCATATACAGTATATAGTACCCTATACAGTGCCACCTATTGGAAGGTAGCTATCCTATGAGTCAATATCAAACCTTTCAACAAGCCTAGCAACATGACTAGGGATGTGAGCCAAAGCAGAATATCCATGCACAGACCGCTGTTTTGGGCTTTCTTGTTCCTCATTGTGAGTTTGGGTGTAGGGAATGTTATTGGGGGGTAATGTTTCTCTTTGTAGAGAGCACCTCAGGAAAGAGCACCAGAAAGCTGTAGGGAGTATTACATAGACCATATAATGCTCCCTGAGAAAAAGTCATGCCAATGAGTAATGGAATAATCCTCCATATCACAACTAATTGGCATGTAATTACCCTATGAGTCAGTATCTGACCTTTCAGCAGATCAGGGGCATTGCATGGCCTCACTAAAGCTCTATGCCGCAGGATCACAATCTCCCTCTTTCTACTGCTTACACCTTACTTTGCTGATAAGCATTCCTGCTATCTGACCGAACTGTTGACTTATTTTGAAACTGAATAACACAGAACTACTGACAATACTCAGATTCCTGCTCCCAAGTGCATTATTTTACAATTAGTGACATTGAACTGCATTTTGACCATTTATCTAGTAAAACTAAATTGGTTTCCATGTTACATACACCACCAGGAGTATCAACCCTATTACACACTCTTGTGTCATCAGCAAACAGACCTTACTCATTAAACCTATGTCACTTACAAACACAGATAGTCCCCTACTTACGAACAAGTTCAGTTCCAGGAGCCTGCTCGTAAGTGCATTTTGTTCATATGTCCGAACAAATGCTTGTATGGAGGGAGATCGTAGGTGGATCCCGCTCCATACAACGTTGAGTGCAGGCTGTTTCTTACAGAATTGACGGTGGCAATTAAAACAATAACAGTTCCGATGAACTGTAAGAAACAGCCTTCACCCGACATTTGGGGGTCCCGTATGGCCTCCGCGATAAGATTGCGGGATGCCGTGCAGTTGCCATGGCAGCTGGGGGCCTTCTGAAAGCCTCCAAGGCTGCCTATGCCGAGTGCCTATCAAGCCTTGCCTATGGCATGGCTTGATAGAAGCCTGTCCAATCGCTGCACAGTATGATGTAATGCTATAGCATTACATCATACTGCAGGACAGGTTGTTTGTATCTTGTGACGTTCGTAACTCAGACGTTTGCAAGTAAGGGACTTTCTGTATATGAAAAAAGAATAGAATCGAGAACAGACCTTTGTGGTCATCACCACTTGTACTCAAGTCTCTGTTCAGAATATATACCATTAAAGGGACCCTGTCAAGTACCCTAAGCTGCCTGAGCTACGAGCATGTGCGTATAGTGATAGGCATGCTGATTTCAGAGGTCTGTCACTTATACTGATTGGTTTAGTGACTTTGCAAATCTTACTTTTGAAACCTTGCAGGGCCAGACTGGAGAGTCCAATGAAGCTCATGCATATTCATATATGCACCCACCTCCCTGTCTTCCTCCCTCCAGATGCTGATTGGTAGAACCTTTTGTGTTACTGTGCATACAGAAGCATCTGTCAATCAGCATCTGAAGGGAGGAAGACGGCAGGAGGAGTGTATATATAAAAAAATAATTGTGAGTTTCATTGGACTCCTCTCCAGTCCAGCCCTGCAAGGGTTCACATGTTAGATTTGCAAAACCACTAAACTGATAGGTATAAGTCACAAACCTCTGAATTCAGTGTGTCTATCACTATCCCCTGCTGTCTGCAGCCTGGACAGCTTATGGGGACCTGACAGGTTCCCTTTAACAACAACACTCTAATATCTATCCTTAAATTCAACCTCAAATTCACTGAAATATGCGAGGATTATGTCCCATACAAGCTCCGAATGTGCGTCTCTTGTGCTGATGATGTCACTTCAAGAGGCAGTTTGGAACTTCGCGATGAGTAATTCAATAGAGAATGGGTGATATTTACATGGCACACACTACAGCACTCGGCTATACTGCTCTGGGAGCTAGGCCGTTCTCACATAGGACACTTTTTACTGCGATTAGAGGGGTATCCTGAACACCATGCTAACCGTGGTACAACACCACCATTGATTTTAATGGGGTCTCGCAGACCATTACTCGAACGTGATGTTTTGTAGCACCACGATTTCTGAGCACTGGCTGCTCTATTTTCGCACGTTTTTGCGCTTTTTAATGCACCTCATCAGCCACCACAGTGATAGGGTGTGTCAAAAAACGCTGTCAAATGCTGTAAAATGGGTTCTAAAACGCAATTGCGGTAAAATGCAGCGTTTTATGAAAGTATGTGTGAGAGCAGCCTCAGTGTGTCATAGCGCTGCATAGCTGCACTGTTGGGACTCCTAGCTGCTTCTACTTTACAATAATAGCGCTTGCAGTCGCCCAAAGCAGATTTTCACAAACCGATTTGTGGCAAAGGTGGAATCCTTTGTCAATGCCACATTTATAGTCACTGAGGGCTTCATGTCCTCTTCATGAACAAAAGTAGAACTGTGGCAGAATGGGTGGTATTATGGCGTGGCAGTGACAGACGGAGGTAGAGGCAGCATTTTTTTGCAAAAATGAACCAACTTTACTTAAGTTTAGTTCATCACTCCATAGGAGTCTCATACATGGGTACATCGTCTTACATCACCTCTTTGGCCTGGCAACAGCAAATTACCTGACATTCACTCAGGTCTTCACAGGTCTTCACAGAACGCACCTACCTAAATCTACCTCCCTACCTGTAACCCCAACCTATACCACCCCAAAGGAGTTACGTATCTGCACACGATGCGACAGACTACCCCTCTACACCATCTCTTCTCTCTATGTCAGGTGATTTGCTGCACCCTCATAACACACCTCATTACTCAACAATGCCTATCCTCACAGGCAACACATTCCTAGCTGTCACTAACAAACCTGAACCCCTCAAATTACTGCAGGCCTGCAAACCACTAAAGTCTTTAAGGTATGCACACCTTATTGAGGTTGAGCCTAACTCATGGGTTCTCTTGGCGATTGGACCGTCCCACACTGGCACATGCCATCCAGATCCAATTGCCTCACCATGCTCGGCCTACAGAGTGGCTGCTCCAGTCTCCGGCTTCTCTAGGCATCAGCATAGCCTGGCTTCAGTCTTTGGTCTGGGTTTCCAGGCTTCCTCCAGTCAGGGTCTCCCAGGATCTCAGACCACCCCACACCAGCCCATGGTCAGGATTTATGGCTCTGTAGTGAGGTTGGTCAAGAAAAAAGTGGGAATAAGGCACAACCCTTAGATGTATATGCAGATACACATGTCTTTGTCATAAGAATATCAGTTTTTATTTGATAAAACCAGTTCAGAAGATGCAACGCGTTTCGAAGCAATACAATTCTTCTTTAGTATTGCTGGGAGCATACTGTATACAATATACATGAAAGAAGTATTGTATTGCTTCGAAACACGTTGCACGCACTCCCCCATACAGAACATGCAATGTGCAGTGTCCATGGAGGTCGGACAGAACACATATGGGTGTCTATGTGACCTTAGTAGTAAATGGTCCTCGCAGATTCACTGAGATTCTAGTCAACTACCTGGGCTCACCTCGGTTTGGACCTTTGCATTTTATGAGACCACAGATTTTGCATACATGTAAACATCATGGACTCTGTTTAAGTCTTTTTATCTAATACGAGATGAATTGGGTCTTTTATCTATACACCAAATGGAAGGTGAGCGCATGTCAGTGTTTTCTAATAGCCGCTAGAGATCACTGATCCCATCAAAGCTTCTGGGCCCCAATACAAAATCTGTAACAGGGCCCCCAACTATAATGCTTTATTCATAGTACTGGGCTCCCTATATGGAGAAGAGAGGCCTTATGGAACCCCTAAGGCTCCTGGGCGCGGGTGCAACCGCATTCCCTATAGTTACGCCAGTGCCGTAGACCACAAAAAGGTACCGGAACACAATGATAATCGCAGTGATCATGGTTATTGGTCCTCTTTACTCGACATTCAGGCTAGTCACAATGTGATGTCATCTTGGTGCTTCATCAAGATAATCCAGCTTTTACTGAAATTACAACATCTTTATCCCTACTTGGAATTCGGTTCTCTGCATGTCATCATTTTGGGCCGTGCTTTGTGCACAGCATGGGGCTGTATAAATTAGATTAGCTGCTGTATCATATCAGAAGGGCATAGATTAGTGCATACTCAGAGGGTAAACAAAGGCTTCTCATTATTAAGACATAGTGACTGTAGCATGCTGGGATTCATTTACCGTTCGAATTGATCACAAATAGTTGCACTTTAGTACAAATCATAAAATCTGCCAAGTCTTGGCTGTACTCTCATATTCTGAGAGGATGGCACTACGGGGATAACTGCATATGACATCCTATAATAAATAAAGACGATTAGTGGGGATTAAGGCCATGTGGAGAAAGCATGAAAAAAGAATGACCTTAAGTTCATTTATTGCAGGCTATTTTAGGTCAGTGTAGGCCGTACACGTAATCTGCTGCCGAGGGAACAGCGTGGCTGTAGGCAGCCCCCTATAAGCAATGCCCTGTCATTTATTCATGTCCAAAATGAATCAGAACGCGCTCTCCACAAATCAAAGCCTCTCTTCACAATATGACTTACATTGTTGTGCAGTCCAATTCCTACCAGCCTGTGAAGACAGAGAAGCAACTGACTGCCCCATGATCTATTTCATAGGACTTGTAGGAAAGTTCGGAAACTCATAATACAATCTGTATCAGTAGTAATGCAGAATAGTCTTTTCCAACCCAGTATCATTGCAGGCTGACTGTAAGATGCCTGCAGAAGAAGACATACCGTAGGTACACAAATTTAACTAATGCTGCAAAATCATGCTTCGTGGGAGCATTCATGTGCCAGCAACTATTACCTTAGGGGACCATGTGTGGATTACATATATGATACATTAATAGGTCACTATGAGAAGACATCAGCATCACTGCTGTCCTCATCTAGCTTTATATATTGGCCATGGTTTTAGCTGAAAAAGAACAATGCACGAAGAAACAACACAGACAAAAACAAATCTACAATCACTTTATTTTTAGGTCCATTATACACTTTCCCCTGTTAAGAAGTATGCATTAACTTTGTAATAAAATGAATTATCTTACAGCAAGCTTTCAAGGCTCCTTGGCCTCTACCTCAGGCTTACAATAACTTATTGAAACCCTTACAAAAAAGGTAAGAAAGCCTGTAAAGCTCTCTGTAATGTAATTTCTATTTGTCAGCCATTAAAAGCTATCATATCTATAAGATTACTTTGTTTCTCTTGCTGGGAAAAATAACATTTTGTACTACTGTCAAAGGCTCTTTATAATATAAGAAGATTCACCATAGGTACTAAGCATTAGAAACATCAAATATACAATTATTAAAGATTAAACACAAGCAGGCGAAAAATAAATCAATTGAAAACGAGCCGCACACATCTGCTTCTTCTCCGCTTTGCATCACATTACAAGTCACAAAGCCACTTTTCTATGGATAGGCCGAGTAAATGCCATAGGTGTCACCAGAGTCCTGTAACTGGTAAGTTCTGGCTGTAAATGAGATGTGTAATGGTGGGTTGAATATAAACTTTTATATATAAATAAAGACAGTAAAACCTCTACTAACGTTGGTAATCTGTCCAAAAGCAATCGGCTTTACCGGAAAACGTTGCTACTCAAGGTAATTATTTCCATAGGAATCAATGTAAATCCAATTAATTTGTTCTAGACATTCCAAAAAAAACACACCAAACCAGATTTAATGGAGAATACATATGGTCTTTAATACCAAAAACAATAACAATAAATGAATATAAAGGACTACTGTAAAGAATAAATGTGTTATCTGTGGTGTTACATAGACCTGCAGGTCACATCTACTACATCATCTATCCTCAGCATTATCACTGTGTTCTCTGTGGTGTTACACATGACTGCAGGTGACATCTGCTGTATTACAGTACATCATCTGTCCTCAGCGTTATCACTGTGTTCTCTGTGCTGTTACATAGGACTGCGGGTGACATCTGCTGTACTACAGTAAATCATCTTTCCTCAGCGTTATCACTGTGTTCTCTGTGGTGTTACGTAGGACTGCAGGTGACATCATTATCTGTCCTCAGCGTTATCACTGTGTTCTCTGTGGTGTTACATAGGACTGCAGGTGACATCTGCTGTATTACAGCACATCATCTGTCCTCAGTGTTATCACTGTGTTCTCTGTGGTGTTTCATAGGACTGCAGGTGACATCATTATCTGTCCTCAGCATTATCACTGTGTTCTCTGTGCTGTTATATTGGAGTACTATTGTACTGTACTGTACTGTACTAGTGTATTACCCATCGCCGATGATGGAGAAGGGTGGGTTGCATTAGCAGCAGAAGGAGCATACGCTGAGCAGGAGATCACGTGGGTTCAGCAGCAAGGTCACATGGGCCGGCACATGCCGGTGTAATTATAGGCAACCAATATTACTAGAAACTAAATTTTGGCTAAAATAACATCCTTATTCGAAATCGGACTTAGTAGATGTCAATGCTAGTAGAGATTTTACTGTACTCCCATTATGATGCATTACATTGAGAGTCACGAGGTGCTGCTATTAGCCTGCTCTTTTATTAGACCCCCTGTCCACGGCCTGTCCACGCTGCAGGGGAACAGGGGGAGAGCTGTCAGGTCTCTGCAGTTAGCCTATCTGACAGATAGGCTCACCTCAGAGAATCGCTGCAAATCGCAGCATGCCGCGAATTGAATCCCGCGAGCGGAGAATCGCTATGATTCTCCGCTCCTGGACAAGGGGCAGTGCTTTCAATAGCAACGCCATGGAAAGTGTTCACTGCGTTACCCGCGGCCGGATTATCACCGCGAGTAACGCAATGAATTATCACCCGTGGACAGGCAGCCCTAGGGTCATGAAGGAAAGGTTCCAACAATAAATGTATAGTAGCAAATTGCTGTTTACACATTTAGGTAATGCACAGTATAAGGGCTCCTTCACAGGTTACAGCATATTATGCATGCAGGGTTTGTGCATAATACTCTGTATCAATATGCCACGGGGTCCCATGTTGCCGCTCAGACATATTGTGTGAAAAACGTATGCAATAAAGACTGCAGCATGCTCTATATCGGTGCATATTACGCACACATACAGACATGGCGATTGATGGGAATGACAGTACGTACTTGCCGCGTGCCGTGCAACTGCCCCATGCAGGTGGCACGCAGTGTGAAGCCGTCCTAAGGGTAGCATCAACTATGAAACCTATACTATAACTGATTTGTGACCATTCAATACAAATGTGTTGTATATCCATATGCATGCTGACTCCAGGTATATTTGGGCCATGGGCAGATAAAGCTACATTAGGCCTTTGCTAAGCTTATAGAGTGTCTAACTAGATCACCATACAACCACCAAGCCCTGTGGGCCCTAGCATGAGTTCAGGTATGCCTAAAGCTGACTGCGGATGTGTTCGAATAGGGCAGTATGGTTTAGCACCATTACCAAACTACAAAATAACATAGCAGAAGCACATGTAATTGCATGTAGATGGATTTTGTGTTTTTTTTATGCTTTCTCTTCAGTATGCTAATAGTGCCACACCATTACTCTACTACAGCGATACTGCCCCCCTGGAGGAGTAATAACTGGTAGCAATGGATGGGAGTCGTAGCCAGTTTTCTATGTGATAGAGCTAAAAATTCCCTCTACAAAATGAGAACAACAGTATAATTAATCACATTAGACAGAACTTTCACATATTTTCATTGTGTTTGTACACATTAAATCGCACAAGGTCATCATATGCAATTTATTTTAATCCCTTAACGACCACCCATATGTCTTTGTACAGCGACCGTTAAAGGGGTTGTCCCGCGCCGAAACGGGTTTTTGTTTTTTTTTAACCCCCCCCCCCCCGTTCGGCGCGAGACAACCCCGATGCAGGGGTCAAAAAAACAACCCGCACAGCGCTTACCTGAATCCCGGCGGTCCGGCGTCTTCATACTTACCTGCTGAAGATGGCCGCCGGGATCCTCTGTCTCCGTGGACCGCAGGGCTTCTGTGCGGTCCATTGCCGATTCCAGCCTCCTGATTGGCTGGAATCGGCACGTGACGGGGCGGAGCTACACGGAGCTACACGGAGCCCCATTGAGAAGATAAGAAGACCCGGACTGCGCAAGCGCGGCTAATTTGGCCATCGGAGGGCGAAAATTAGTCGGCACCATGGAGACGAGGACGCTAGCAACGGAGCAGGTAAGTATAAAACTTTTTATAACTTCTGTATGGCTCATAATTAATGCACAATGTACATTACAAAGTGCATTATTATGGCCATACAGAAGTGTATAGACCCACTTGCTGCCGCGGGACAACCCCTTTAAGGGGTTTTATACTGATGTAATCGCCTTTTTACAGAACTGCATCAGAACCCTGACATGGGTCTCCTATGCCCGAAGGAGTGAGTGTATGGCTGTAGGATTACAATCTGGCACTTCTACAAACAGTGGGGACCGGTGAAACCTCAGATCCCTGCTGTTCAATCCTTTACATGCGTTGGTCAATGTGACCGCGACATGGAAAAGACTGACAGAGGGAGGGACTTTCTCTGCCACCCATTGGACCCCTGCTATTATATTGCGGAATCCCAATAGGTTGGTATAACACTCAGAGTCTTGAATATGGTCCCTGGTTTTGCTAGCTACGATGGCCTATGAGGCTCAGCTTCTGGGTGAGCTTCATGGGCTTTATAGTACACTGCTATATTGAAGTATTATAACAACACTCACATGTGATGATAATCAAGTTCCCTGGTGGGATAAAAAGTAAAAAAATAAATGAAAACGTCAAAACCCCACATTTTCCCTTTTACTATGTAAAAAAAATAATCACAAGTCTGGTATCGCTGTGTTCATAATGACCCAGAGAAAAAAAGGTAGTATATCATTTAACCTGTGTGGTGCCTGTCATGAAAAAAAAATTGCAAAAAACATGGCGAAAATAGCTAATTTTGCCTACCTTGCCATACAAAAAACTAGAATAGAAACTGATCAAATTGTTATATGTATCAAGGTGGTACCATTAAAAAGTACAGCTTATCCCGCAAAAAAACCCCCTCATATAGCACTGTTGACAAAAAGAGAAAAATGCCAGGGGTCTTTGAATGCAACGATAAAAAAATAATAATAAAAAAAACCTTAAAAAGTTGCAAAAAGCCATTTATAAACAGATATTACATAGATCTATATCTATCTATCTATAGATAGATATGACATGGATTAATATGATATAGATAGATATGATATAGATTATCTATCTTATATCTATATCATGTCTATCTGATAGATGGATAGACAGATATGACATAGATACATAGCTATCTGTCATATCTATCGGTCTGTAATGAGTTGTAAAGACATACATTTACTTATTCATAATATTTAGTAGTCACCAAGCAGTTTTCAGAATAACGGTAGTGGAAACAGCATGTAAAGTTGGAGCGACTGCAGGTCCTATAGATGATGTGCCTCATGCAGTCACAAGCGCCTTTAGCACCTTGGACAGAGCTAATCTTCTGAGCTCCTTAACTCCAGTTAAACTCTAACAAATACTCAAATTGTTTAATTTGGGTATAAGGTCAAAACTTTTGAGGGATTGACATTTTACCAACACTCGGAATAAGTAGTGCAAAGTGCAGACACATACCGTACCTGCAGATAGACCTAGCAGCCCTGCCTAAAGTCCTCTAGACATGAATATTGTGGAAATGTATCAACAGTGTAATGGGAACAATGGGGAAAATTCCACTGAATTGATCACTTTTACCATAATGAAGCATATGATACATCTGTTTAGCACAACTGGCTGGCACGTTAGGCCATATTTGCGCGCTTAATTGCAGTTCCAAGATTTGCACCTGCAATATGCAGTAGATAGAACCCGTTGTTTTCAATGGGTTTGTTTACATTAATGTTTTATAGGACCTGTTCTATTTTCCCGTGGCCTCATAGAGGGCTAGGTTAGTGTGCAAATGCGCACACAAATGCACAATACGCAGTGCAATTCAGTGAAAAAAGAACATATCTGGACCTCATTAGACTAAACAGCCTTTTAAATCAGGGATGGGGTGATGTGAACAGGCGCTGTGTGCACAAAAAGTACAGTACTATCCGCCAATATGCACATCATTCACTGCGCAAATATGTGGCGCTGGAGCGTATTTGTACATACATCCGTCTGAAGCCGTCCTAACAGGGGGAGGTCTTTACAGTTCAAGCAAAAAGATATTGATGTGTGCAATTTGCCTGGAATTAGGGCGATTACTCATCCTTGGGCCTTATTCACATGATGGTATACGTTAATACATTCGTCCGTACGCGCCGGATAATTGCATGAATGAAGAATTGTCGCGATCAAATTCCGATCTTTAACTGGCGTGTTTTATATCATTCACACAGGTACGGCTGCTGCATATTGGCAAAAAAATACGCTATGGGGAAGAAAACTATTGATCGCTGCAAAATGCTCAGAATGACCAATAACGCTTAATTAGCACGAGCTGTCTTCCTTTTGCAGCACTGTACGCAGGGAAACTCCCTCTCCCTCCCTTTTTTCTGCTCTCACAGAAGTCTATGGGAGCTTCTTGCATATTTTGGCAAAAGATAGGGCAAGACTAGAGATGAGCGAGTATACTCGCTAAAGGCAATTGCTCGAGCGAGCATTGCCTTTAGCGAGTACCTGCCCGCTCGAGGCAAAAGGTTCAGGTGCCGGCAGGGAGCTGCGGGAGAGAGCGGAGCGGAACGGAGGGGAGATCTCTCTCTCCCCCCCCCCCCCCCCCCCCCGCTCCCTCCTGCTGACTGCCGCTACTCACCGCTCACCCTGCGCCGGCACCCGAACCTTCAGTCTCGAGCGGGCAGGTACTCGATAAAGGCAATGCTCACTCGAGCAATTGCCTTTACCGAGTATACTCGCTCATCTCTAGGCAAGACCTATCTTTTGACGTGGCATATAAAATCGGTGACCATGTTGGTTGCTGATGTGCTATTTTTCCCAACGTGATTTTTCTACACACCCAAAAATCGCTAATCTGAATGAGTACATTGAAATCCAATGCTTCAGATGATCGCAATTTTTGGGCGATTTCTTTAGGCGGCTAATTACCGGCATAAATACGGTTGTGTGAATTAGGCCTTTCTAGGTGAGCAGTGGTTGAGAAGCACATCTTCTAGTTCAAGAAGTTTCTGCACACCAGGGAATTTATAGGAATTTTTGAAACCTCCTTTCAGATTTAGAAAATTGCTGCTGCACCAAAGTACAAGTGGGAGATAGATGCTTTATTAACCCCTTCCTATCTGTCATATGGCTATATATACCCTAACTGCATATGCCCCATGCTGTTAGGACGTACATTATATAAATGTGTACAGCATATGCTATGTTTGCAGTGGACTCAGTAGGCGATCCCGCTTTATACACCGGGGGTATCAGCTGTCCTTGACAAGGCCACAAGATAACATCGATCGCAGCTATTAGCCCTTTAAATGCAACTCTTATTTCTGACAGCGGCATTTAAATCTCCCAATTGATCTGGATTTAAATGTTCCGAATGGCCCTGCCGAAATAAGATCACATGGGAGCCATCTGTGTGTCATGGCAGCATGGGACCTTTTTAATGGCCCCCAAGGCTGCAATTAAGACATGCCTGTGGCATGTTTTTAATAGGCAGCCTGTAATATAGTATAATGTAAGTTCAAGTAACCTATGAGGATTAAAAAAAATAAGTAAAATGAAGAGTTTTTAATTACTACAAAAATAAAAAATACTGAAAGTTGAAGAAACCTTTTTCTGAGTCGTCGCATAAAAAAATAAAAGCGCAAAAATTGATATCACTGCATTCATAGAGGTCCAATTTACTAAAATATCACATTATTAATCCAACGTGCTAAACGCTGTCAGAAAAAAGATACACAAAGACAGAACTGCGCCTATTTTGTCACCCTGTCTCCAAAAAAGAAACAAATTGAGCAAAAAGAGCTCATATATACCCCAAAATGGTACTAATAAAAACTACAGTACACCCCCGAAAAAAATGAGCCCTCATGCAGTCTCATTCATGGTATAATAAAAACATTATATGTTGAAAAGGTGCTGAAGAAAACAATTTAAAAACAAAAAATAAAGTTTTTCTAACAAAAATATAAATTTGGTTTCTCTGCAATTATATTGATGCACATAATAAAGATCACATGCCTTTTATAGTGCACCATGAACACCATAACAACAGATATCCCTCCCCCCCCCCCCCCCCCCCCCCTCGTAAACTGGTGGAATTGCATTTCTTTCCCATTTCACCCCATTTAGAAATTCTTAAAGGGGGTTTCCGGGGAAATACTATTGATGACCTATGATTGGGATAGGTCATCAAAAAATCATCTGCTGGGGTCCGTGGCTCGGGCCCCCGACCGATCAGCTCAACGGGCACATGCAGTCAGCGCCACAGTAACACAGAGGTCGGAGCAGAAGCCTCCGTGCCGACCTCCATGAAGTGGCTGGCACTTGTAACTGCAGGCACAGCTCTCATTGAAATCACTGTAAGGAGGTCGGCGAGGAGGCATCTGCTCCGATCTCTGTGTATTTTGAGCGGAAGTCTTTGCACTGACCTCCCATGTTGTGGCCTGCGCTTGTAACTGTAGGCCGGGCTCCTACTGATTTCAATGAGAGCCGTGCCTGCAATTACAAGCGACGGCCACTTCATGGAGGTCAGCGCAGAGGCTTCTGCTCCGACCTCTGTGTTATTGCGGCGCTCACAGCATGCACCCGCTCAGCTGATCGAGCAACTGACCCCAGACAATCAACTGGGTTCGCTATACTGCACATGGTCCTCACGGCTTGCCATCGGACATGCGCAGTACGATTTTTTATTTTTTTAAATCTCCAGCTTTCTTGCAGGATCCACACAAAAATGGAGCATGCTGCTATTGATTTTCTGGACCAAAAGGTCCGCAAAACAAATCTGCATGCTTAAGTTAATTTGCGGACACCCATGCTTCCCTATGGGCGGCTTGATTTGCAGATCTCTCGCGGGACGCACGGTTTCCACAAATCAAACCCCCTGAAGGCCTTAGTCTTCCAATGCAATATATCGTACGTTAAATGATAACACTGGAAAATACAACTTATCCCCCAAAAAACAAGCCCTTATAGGAATATGTCACTGGAAAAATAAAAATATACACAGGTCCTCCCTTACCTATGTAGAGAACCTGGGGTTTGCCAACCCCTCTCTCACCTGGTGAGCGCTCTATCTGGCAGTCAATCCCTCTCTCACCTGGTGAGCCCTCTATCGGGCAGTCAACCCCTCTCTCACATTGTGAGCCCTCTATCGGGCAGCCAACCCCTCTCTCACCTCGTTAGCCCTCTATCAGGCAGCCAACCCCTCTCTCACCTGGTGAGCCCTCTATTGGGCAGCCAACCCCTCTCTCACCTGGTGAGCCCTCTCTTGGGCAGTCAACCGCTCTCTCACCTGGTGACCCCTCTATTGGGCAGCCAACCCCTCTCTCATCTCGTGAGCCCTCTATCGGGCAGCCAACCCCTCTTTTCCCTGGTGAATTCTCTTTTGGGCAGCCAACCTCCCTCTCACCTGGTGAGCCCTCTATCGGGCAGCCAGAGAAGGAATGCAGAGGTTGCAGCTCACAAACTGTTCCATGAACTCCCAAAGAACAGAATGGAGAGGGCTCTCCATTATTTTTCTGTCTATATGCAGCGGCTGGTGGCAACCTCATCAGGTAGGATGGACGTGGGACTACTACTCTAAGACATTACGGCATATCCTGAGGCTATGTTATAAATGTCTGAGATAGAAATAACCCTGTAAGTAGGCTAGTAGAAAAATACAGTGTATGGATATTTCTGGTATGGTTGTCTTATTGTTTCTCATTAATATGGTTATTTATGTTGGTTTTTTGCTATACGATGGTTCCTTAATTCTTTCAAGAAAAAAAATTCTGCAATAGGGTTTTTTCACTTCTTTCAAGGAACTGATGGCATCGGTGCCACTATGTGACGACTAGACTAGATATGTAAAATATAGTGGGGCCAACCATAGCAACATGTTTTTATTTCCAAGCCCTCACCTGGAAAATGAGCGAAATAATTAGATGTGTTGCTATAGCTACACCGGCGTTCCTATTTGCACTATTTCCATATATGACCCTATGTTTCTGGGAGGATATGCTGACGTTATTCTAGACTATCTATACTTACTTTAGCTTAGTGGATATGAATCTTGTATAGCTTGAATGGAGCTGCGTTGTGTGGGTGAAGAACACTCCCAGCAGGTAAAACTATAATAATGGAAGCCGTACATCTATTAATTGATGTACTGTACATAGTTATAGCGGCTTCAGTCAATGTGAAAGAATGTATAAAGTCTATGTGCATTTTATGCCACCAAATGCAAAGAGCTACAGCAGCTGAGCTCTAAATATTGTTTTTCTCAATATCCGTCCTGATCTGTATGCCTAAGTACATAGCAACATATATTATGGGATATTTAGTCCAGTATGTAGGACTACAGTGAAATTTAGAAAGACAGTAGCCGAAAAGACACTGCAGCTCCTGACAAAGTGTTCAGATAAACCATTGTGCTCACATTAAAGGGACTGTTCAGTTGTCAACTATTGATGAGCCTATCCACAGGATAGGCTATCCATAGCAGATCAGTGGGGATCCACTGCCAAGAATCTGTAGAGGTCAGCTGTCTTCTGGGTCAGTGTGCTTGTGCACTGAGCTGATTTCTGTAGCAAGCAGACAGCTCCATTCACATTGCAGTGATCAGACTTGGTATTGCAGGCAAAGTTTTCATTGAAGAGAATAGGAACTTGGCCTGCAATACCAAGCCTGGCCACTGCAGTGGGGACAGAGCTCTCTGCTTCCTGCGGAAATCAGCTCCGTGCGCAAGCATGCTGGCCCAGAAAACAGCTGATTGGTAGGGGTCCTGGGCAGTGGAGCCCCAGCAATCTACTATCGATGGCCTATCCTGTGGATAGGCCAAATAATAGTTTGCAACTAGACAACCCCTTTAAAGGGGAACGTCAGAAAAAAACGTTATTTGTCATTGTAATTATACTGGGTAATACGATAGCCGAGATACAAGGTGGCAACAGTTATCTCCACTCTTAGAAAGATACTCCTGTCTCATACTTTCATGGTATATTCATCAGATATGCCGTAAAAGTCTGATTATTGCAATCCCAACTCTGGCACTGGAATATATCATGAGTTAGGGCCACCCTGAATACAACAGTCTGGGGTGGTTGGGGAGACAGAAATAGCCAAGTGTCCTGCACTGTGCTGTTTCTTTAACTTCCATAGAAGTTAATGTGATTCACATAAACAGCATAGTACAGCAAGCTATGCTGTTCTTATAACTCAACATCTATGGATGCGGCGTTGATAGCTGTGTTACCTCATTTGAGTAACTCCCATCGAATTCTATGGGAATACATAAAGAGCGTAGTTCACCCAAGCTTGGCTATTTCCGCCATTCTGGCAACTCTGTAACCTAACGATCAGCTGTGTCTGGCCAAGATGGAACACCCCTTTAAAGTGCTTGTCTGAGATAGTATATTTTTATTTAGCCATTTTATTTCTTAAAGAGGATTTCTAAGACTTCCTTAGGATAGGCCATCAATACCAGATTAATGGGGTTCCAACTCATGACACCCCCATTGATCAGCTGACTGAAGGAGTCACGGTACTCACACAAGCGACAGAGGCATATTACAGTCATATGCTCTAAGAGCTATATGGTATTTGTACAGTGTGTTCCCCATTACATGGATTTTCTGAGTGTTACGGCTTTCTAGCTGATACCTTAGTTGTTAGTGTCTTATGAAACTGAATATAGGAAAATGAGATTTAGTACCTCAAGCCTCATATTAGTGCACCTTAGGTGCATAATCCTGAGTAGAGAGTAATAATATAATAATAGTTCTGGTAACTAAAGAGATTTTCCAATCAGGAGACTGTAGAGCAGCTTAATAGCCTTGTATGAGAGAGCATGCTCACAGCAATCTGTGAAGAGTCCGAATTTAGTGCAGCGCAATCTTTGGCAGGTGATGGTGCAGGAACCAGGGAGCAGGTGAGTATAAAAAAGTGCATCACCTGGCTCCCTGTCACCTCCACTAGGAGCACCATCTCTATAGAGGAATTAAGGAGTTTTTTTCTACATCTGTTTGGCACTCGTATATGCTGCTGTGGATCGATTTAAGGGGCTCCATAGGTGACAGGTTCCCTCATCGTCAAAAGTGCTGACAGAGTCCCTTTAAAGAGGTTTTACAGGCACTAACTATTGATAACCTATTCTCAGAATAAGTCATCAATATCTGATCAGTGATCGCCTGCCTCTTGGATTCCTGACTGATCAGCTGATTCTCGGGCCCGCTGTCTGTGCAGCTGAGCCAGACATCTGTATTGGGGTAGGAGCCAGAAGTGTTTCAATGGGAGCAATGACTTTCATTTCCTTTCCAGCTTCAACCCCAATGTGAACGTTTGGCTCAACTGCACTAATAGCAGGTCGGAGAATCAGATGATCACCCAGGATCCTGAGCGGCAGACTATCAACTATTGATGACCTATTCTAAGGATTGGTCATCAATAGTAAATGCCCAGAAAACCCCTTTAAGAATGTTACTGTCCTTCACACCTTTTTATAAATCATTTAACCCATTCATTTCACGTTAATATGAATATTTACCTAACACAGTAACATAGTATTTTAGGCTGAAAAAAGACTTATGTCCTTCCAGTTCAGCCTATTTTCCTGCAATGTTGATCGAAGGCCTAAGAGTGTCCTCCTACTGTTCCCGCCATCCACATGGAATAGCTGAGGTTAGTGATAGATGGAAGGAATTATGTGTAGCCCCCTCTCTTGCCTCTCGACCTATATTATCCCCCCCCCCCCCTTCTTATTCTTATCTTCTTTTTCCTCTATACTTCTCCTATAGGTGGAGAAACATGTTGGAGAAGACGCCCCAATTTCTTGGCCAAAGCCACTCTCCCTGCAGTGTTAAGTAATGGCAGACTGGCCAGACAGTTGGGAGATGGGTATCCCTTCCTTTTTCTGTGACAACCAGTCATTGTCCCTGAGGCCCTGTAGCATCTTTTACAGCAGGTAGACAACAGGGATGGTCATAATTGATCAGTGTGTTATCAGGACTGACCATTTTGGTCAGTTTCTCAAAGCAGGCTAAAATAGAATTTTCGTCTTTGACCTGCCACCAAACCACAGGTATCAAATGACCAACTTCCATACAGCACCTGCAAATGGCATACACCATCTTGATCTCCATGATCGCACTCTGCTGCTGGCTTAGCCACTGCAACATATGCAATGTGGAATTCCACCGTATAGGCACATCACAGATGAGAAGGTTGGGTGGTAGCCTGAATGGTTGCTGCACCTCTGCCAGGCTTTAGTTTGCAGAAAAACCACTTCTAGCAGCATAAAGCCTGCAGATAATTTGTGGCCAGATTGGCTTTTTGTTTTAAATTAACAAAAAAGCACCGCCAACTAAATAAGCTGCAGTCCCTAAGAGGCACGATATGTAAGAACAGAAGGTAACAAATTCTAGCTTGTATATTTGTGAGCCATCCCTGCTTGGCACAGCGTAGCTGAATTACCCAAATCCCATTGCGGTGCTGGTGCATCTTGTCTCCACCAGAAGTCTGGGTGGAGACATACTGATGCACTGTATCTGCCCTGTTTATGCCCCGAAGGTCCTGATTGGCTGCCTGGAGGGTTAGGGTTAGTGTTGGGGGTTGGGTTACACTGACAGCAGTAGCAGTGAGGGGCCTGAGGTTTGCCGTGCCAGGAGGGTTAGGGTTAGGGTGGGTTGAAGGAGTAGCTGTGGCAGTATTTTGCGGTAGGTGGGGGGTTAGGGTGAGGGTTACTGTTAGGTGTGCTTGTAGAAATTGCCCTCCCTGCTGCTGTCACTCACCATCCCGCCGATGTCGCTGACAGTCTCTCCAGCGCTGTGCTCCAGTCTTCCACTGCTGTCACTCATCACCCCGCTGCTGTCGCTCCCACCCCGGTGCTGTGCTCCGGTCCTCCACTGCTGTCACTCACCTCCTGTGTGCCGTCATGCCTCCTGCGATGACAGTGTCCCCGGCGCTGCACTCTGGTGCTCCTGCAGCGCCACTGAAAGCGGCGGCACTGTCACTATGGCTGCATGGATGTAGCCCAGCATCCCCTCTGTGCATCCTGGGTCGCCTCTCACTGGACTCCTGACTGGTCTCAGGGTTTGCCAGCGGGAGCAGGGTCCAAACAGTAACAGCAGTGGGGTATGGAAGGAAACTTTTGCAGCAACTGTGACAGCAGCGGCGAGGAGGTGGGTGCCAAGATCCATAGATGGCAGGGCAGTGGCGACAGCCAATCAGCAGCTGTGGGCGTCACCTGCATCTCAACCCACCTCACCCATGTCTCCACCCCTAACTTCCGGTGAAGACAATATGCACCCGTACCCCCCACTGCTAGCTGCATATTGTCTGCAAATAATTCGTAGTGGCCAGACTGGCGCCATTAAACGACGTCTGGCCACAGAGAACTACAGTATTCTCCAAATCAAAGCATAGTTTGTCTGCTTTGCTGCTATATACGTTGACAGCAGCAGAAATATATACTCTCCCAATGTATAGATCATGTTTCGTATAGGCATATAAACATGATGCAGCTTCATTCTCTGCTCCCTCCAATAGAAGCCTGTTTAAGTTCTTTGCTAGTGTAAAAGCTTTCACACTAGCAGCAATCAAAGTGCTAATGACCACCTGTCCTTGAGTGAGTGCAATACATGCTCCACCCCTGATCACATGATGGTGACGTCATCGAGGGTCCTAAAGCATAAAACATGCAGAGGCTGACAGCAGCCATGTGCTGACAGGAACTCTTATGATGTCACCATCATGTGAACAGTCGCCTGGGCTCTGACCTCTGCCCCTGATCACATGACAGTCACGTCATTACAGGCGCTTCACTTTATTAAAAACCTGCAGAGCTGGTCAGCAGCCATGCTCTGATAAGACCTGTGATTATGTCACTATCATGTGCTCAGTTACCAGCTCTTAGCTCCGCCCCCTGGCAGAGATATCATCACAGATCCTAAACCTGCAGAGTCCGATGAACAATGCATGTAGGAGAGCTGTGTGTGCTGTGTGACGCACATGTAGCAGAGCCACTTGTGACGCACATGTAGCAGAGCCGCGTGTGCAGTGTGTGACGCACATGTAGCAGAGCCATGTATGCTGTGTGTCATGCGCATGTATTAGAGCTCTGTGTGGTGTGTGTGACATGCGAATGTAGCAGAGCCATGTGTGGTGTGTGTGACACACGCATGTAGCAGAGCCGTGTGTGCTGTGTGTCATGCGCATGTAGCATAGCTATATGTGCTGTGTGTCACGCGCATGTAGCAGAGCAGTGTGTGCGTGACACATACATGTAAGTAATGACGGTGATGTCATCACAGGTCCTAAACCAGCAGCCATGTGCTTACAACTCCAGTCCCTATCAGTCAATGGTGCCTTGCGCCACCGAAACACTAGTAATATAATTTCCTGATAATTACTAGTATATCCTCTGTAGAATATCTGTCTCTACTAACAACAAACATTTTATATGCACATATAAATATGATGCAACTTCTTTCTCTTTTTCCTCCAATATAACCCTAGTATATAACAAGCCTTCACACCAGCAGCAATATATCCTCTGTAGAATATCTGTCCCTAACAACAGGCCACGTGTTATATAGCCTATAAACATGATGCAGCTTCTCTGTCCTGTGCTCAACTTTAAACGACAGCTGTATACACTCTGCTTGTTATATATGGCTAGGTCATGTGATGCAGGCGTCCGAATGACTGCTGCCCATATGCAAGATAGAGGAAACATTTGGTGCCCTGGCTGCTGATTGGCTGCAATCTGACCTTTGCAACAGGCAATAAGGGAATTCGATTTTTCCCGTGATTTTTTGCCAAAAATCAGTTCGGACTAACTGGATTCAATTTTGCGAAAATAAAGAGGAGCAACACTACACACACTAGCTTTAGTATTGTATTCTTCATATTATGCACCATCGTTCGGGTCGTTATGTTTTTATGCAAGATAGAATGATTTTATTGTGCTGTTTTCTTACTTAACATTCATTCAATTTTATTGTTGATTAAAAAATAAATAAATAAAGCCGGAGATGTTACACTGGATCTTTAGATGCTGCATCCCAGGTGATGAACACTTGTAAAGCATTTCCATTTTGTACCACTAGGGGGCAATGATCCTACAATTTGCCTGTACTGTACAATAGATGTGTACATCCAACTGTTCAGCCCAGGAACGAATTCTACCTAGTATTTGCTTACTTATTACCTAATAGTGATTGCCTTTTGACTAGAGAAAGAGTCTTTTATAAACTCTAATGTCGTCAATGCATGTGAATGTGAGAGTGTATATGTATTAGGTCTTGGGATGACTTTTGGGCACTTAAGTACCTGACAGTCGTCCCATGGGAAAGTATCCTAAGGCTATTCAAATAGTTGATTTGTCACATAATTGGCTGTATATCCTATTCTCAGCCAGTTTCATTTGGGGTTCGTGAACACTGCATAGCACACCGGTGGCGTCCGTGTGTTGTGTGACATTTTATGGGTTCCTTTTCTACAGCCTTAAGCTGACCAATGTTACAAGTATAGAATTCTGTTTGAATGCAAAAAAGTTAAATAGTAAGATTACTTTTTTTAAAGCCATTGTCTCACTTCAAGAACCCCTATCTATATACCCTGACAGAAAGAGCAGATCCTGGCGTCAATGTATTACATAGATGGCCATTCATTACCTTTGCAGCAAAAATGTATGCTATACACTGCTTCCTCTGTGAGAAGCAGGCACCATGAGGGGCTCTGAGGTTAGTTACGAGTAGAAAGACAGTAATAAGGCAATAAACGCAGTAAAAAAATAAAAGCTATCAATAAAACCATATTATTGTAAACCTGGGACTTGTTAAAATGTGTTTTATGTCCCACTTTACAATGTTATTATTTTAGCACTGGCTCTTTTTTTAAATTACAAAAACTTGATTGGTTCTCTTCAAGGCACCTTAAAGGCCAGTTTACAGGGGACGAATGTTGGGCAAACTCTATGCCAACTTTATGCGGAATAAACGATGGATGATGAGCTGAACGATGATCATTCAATGTAAATAGCAGCCGTTCAGTACTGAACGGCTGTTATGTTAAGTCAATGGAGAGGGGCGGCGGAGCGCGAGGAGAGAAATCTCCTGCAGCCACCCTGCTGTGAATCAGTGATACTAGCTCCCATGCAGCAGCACAGGATCGAGTATGTGCGGGAACGAGTGTCGGGCATCTATGCCAAGCCAAAGTAATAGTCTCACAACTAGAGCTCACCATTTAGGGGTTGTTGAAACAGAAGGGGAATCTCTTGTTGAATTTAATTGAAAGCTTTGCCTGCCATTAGCTACCTGGGCTCCTACAATGCAGATACAGCTGTCATGTTTCGGCACCATCCACACACCGCTGGCCTCATATCAGCTGATTGCCGAGTTTCCCAAGCGGCAGGCCCCAGCAAATCAACTGTTGATGGTCTATCCTAAAAATAGGTCAAAAATAGAAAAACAATAATATATATATATATACACACACACATACTTATCGCTCTTATGCTTGCACATATAGTCATTCAGTAAATGGAGGTGGAGAGCGCCGGAGATTTCTCCCGACTGCCCCCTTCCATTCACAATGAACAGACAGGCAGTCGTTCATTGATGAATGGCCGCCTGTGTAACAATGAGTGAGAAGTCACTCAGTAGTCGTGTTGTTTCAGTGACCTCGACCAAAGTGACCAGCATATAATGAGTGCTTTCTCACTCAGTACTCTGTCTCTTCCTGCTTTTACCTGGAACGACTATCGCTGGAAATCACTTGTTTGAGCGATTTTTTTGGCCCATAGCCAGCTCATGTAAAAGTACCCTTATGGTCTATTATGGAGCAGTGTGCTATACGTGGAATACACAGCACATGGCTCGAATATACAGCTGTGTGAATGGGTCTAACATAAGCTGAGCTTCAGTTCATGCACAGATTACACCGGCAGGGCACATTCCGGATCCTGGCGTCTTTGCATGGGATGCCCCACCATGTGGCATATTAGTTGTACTGCTGACTGTCTAGTATTACACAGGCAGGGCAGGCAGGGGAGATCTCTGTGCATAATATGAATATATCATTCAGGACTGCCATCAATGGTCATCACACAGCATCCTTAACAATATACAAAGCCAATAACAACTACAAGTAATGTGCGATTAATGGAGAAAAGCTCCTGCATGTATCTACTGGAATCCCTTCGTAATACTGCCCAAATTCTATTGAGCTGTAAAATGCTTCAGGAAAGAAAATCACTTCTGGAACCCGAGCTTTTTGTTTGATATGGAAATGTGCTTGTTTGTAGACAGAAATACATTTGTACAAATAAGTGCTATTGACGTTCAGTGCTGGAACCGGTTCAGCAGAAACGTCAGGGCGACCACAGGGGCAGGAAAAGTGAAAACTTTGCGGGTGATTTCTCAAAAAAACTAGATATTAAATTGTGGAATTGAGTTATATATAAGGGACATTCTAATTACGTAATTTACTTATCTGGCCATTCGGCCGTTGCAAGCGACCACTCTGTTGGTCTTCTGAACAGTGAGAGCTTGATGTGTAAGCGGTGCAGTTCCAATTCTGTAAAATAAAGCATGCCAAAAGACTATTAAGAAGGCTTGAAGTTACACATATGCATATTTATGAAGGACCAATCGGGTCTATAGTTCCACACACAGCAATGTTCAGTGCAATATGTGTAATTCGGACGTCATGAATATTCACTACTTATTAACACTTGTGTCATGGCTGCCTACTCTATTTGTATTAATCACAATTACGCTACGGGGCTTGTAAGACGTGAAATGAAAATTCTGAATCTATGAAAATTACTTTGAATATAGAAAAAAAAAATCTTTCTTTTGTCTTTTTTTAATTTCATTTTCCAAGACTTCAAAAATAGCTTTGAAAGAATTTCATGTTTAACTTTAAAGCCGCATGCACATGGCCGGTTGGATTCCGGATGCGAGATCCAGCACCAAAATCTCGCATCCTGGCGGTGACCCCTGGGTACCTGTCATTTTTTCTCTTCTTCTGTGTCGGCTGTTGCAGATGAGCAGTACAGAGTTACCCGCACCATCGCTGATGCGGATCCCGCGATCCTTTACTGCGGAAGGGCCACGAGACAAACGGCTTCCATTGACTTCAATGAAAGCTATCCATGCAAGGCCCGCACTAGAATAGAGCACGCTGCAATTTTCCCCCTGAGAGGAAATATGAAATATCGATTTGTTTTACAAGTTATAGATCGTCCTCGATTTTAATCTCTATTTTTTTTTACGAAACAAATTAAGAAAAAATATGTGCACATAGACAGTTATTTTACATAACAGAATTGTATGTGTGTTTAATCTATATATCACTCTATCTCCTCTTTTCTATTGTACTACATTATATAGTACTATCATTATACAGCCCCTCCACCTCCATTATATATTATTATCAATTTACCACACAGCCCCCTTTATTATATAGTACTGTTATACTGCCCTCCCCTCTATTATTTATTACGATCATTGTACCACCCCTTCCCTCAATTATATAGTACTATTATACTTCCCCTCCCCCTCTATTATATAGCATTATTATATCACCCCTCCATAGATATTATATATTAGAAGGGGAAGGGTGGTAAAATTATATAATTGAGAAGGGGAGGGGCAGTATAATGGTAAAACTATCATAGAGGGTATGGGTTGGTATAATGATAATAATCTAAAATATAGGGAAGTGTAGCAGTAGCACTATATAACACTGGTCAACAATGAAATTGTTACTGACTTAAAAAGGTCCTAGTCTGTAGTATCTTGGTGTGCTGAACACGAATATGACCATGACAATTTTTATTGGCTCTCGTTTTGAAGATATTTCATATAGTTCATTTTCTGTGTTTCGCCGTGTAAATGTATCCAGTAGGACTGTAACAACATCCTTACAGTTAGTTACACTTACAGTTTGAGCCTTTCTTCAGAAAGGAAGGTAATCTAGTATTCTGTTCCGATATTGAGGGCCTCATGATTGCCTTAGAAATCACTCATGACCCACAAGAATGGAGACTATTTGTAGACTCGTCAAAACTGAGTCTTAAGGCTGTGCTTCTGCACAATGGAAACCATCTTCCATCTATTCCAGTAGCGCATGCTGTCCACATGAAAGAGATGTGTGATAACTTAAAGCAGCTACTTAATTCCATTGAGTATAACAAGTATAGCTGGCACCTCTGTGGTAACTTGAAGGTAGTTGCCCTTTTAAAGGGACTGCAGCATGGATATACAAAATACATGTGTTTCCTATGTGAGTGGGATAGCTGAGTAAGAGAATAGCACTACTTGGGGAAGGAATGGACTCGCAGATAAAATATAGCAGTTGGAGAGAAGAATATCCAGCACCCAGCTCTGGTTGAGGCTCACAAAATCTTGCTACCACCCTTCACATCAAACTAGGTTTGATGAAGAACTTTGTGAAAGCCATGGACCGGACTTTGACAGCTTTCTGAGCTTTCTGATACCTTCATGAAAAATTCCCTCAACTAGATTTCTTTCCAGTCAACTGCGGTACGGTTAATGATAAGCATTGCAAACTTTTTTATCAAGATATCGCAACAATGGAGCAAAGATATCAGGGGAAATAGTCCACTACCATCCTGGCTGACTACTCCTGGACACTACCATGTTGGCTGACTACTGCTGGACACTCCTTAGAGATGCTCCCCAACAGCTGTACGAGAGACAGCCAAAGGAATCTAAGACGTAGTCTATGACTTGATTTTTTGCAGGTATTACCCAGAGGCCTATTACTATTGGCATGTATTTTGTGATGTAAACAATTATTGCAGATTACAAAAAAATAAAACCAATTTTTCATTTTGACTGTCATATTCGTGTTGAGCACATAAAAATTGATAAGTAATGACTAATTTTATTTCAGTAACATGACTTTTGTAAACATTTGTTGACCAGTAATATAATGATGATTGGATTTGTTCTGCATTACCAATGCACAAGGGTTTATTCACATGACCATATATCGGCCACCGTTTTCACGGCCGACCAATAGATGATACCATCTGATGGTTTGGATTCCAATGCGTCAGATCACACAGCCATATTCCTGCAGCGTAAAAGCGCCTGGCCGGCCAATGTAGCACCTGGCGCTTTTACGCCGGGCAGCAAAGATAATCCTGGAACTATCTTTTATTTCAGCTGCTGCATAGACTCCTATGGGAGCCAATGACAGCGGCTGGAGAAGGAAGGTGGGAGGGAGTTTAGCAGTGTGACTGCTAAACTCCCTCCCCCTTCTCTCCTCCTCTCTCCTCCCCTCTGTCTGTTTGCAATGGAAGGGGGCGGGATGGAGGCAGAGCTAAGCCCCCTCCTATTGCTGGCTGCAGACAAGGGGTGGGGAGGGGACTGGAGCTTAGCTCCGCCCCTGTCTCATCCCCTCCCATTGCAAACAGCCAGAGGAGAGGAGAGAGGAGGTGAGTCAGCGAGGAGGAGGGTAGGGGGAGACAGCTTAGCAGAGCTAAGCTGTCTCTCCCTGCCCAATGGCATTGCGTTGGGCCTGGGCTGTCTCAACAGGCGCACAAAGGCCATGTGAAAGAGCCCTCACTTGCATCTCAGCAAGCACAACTTTAACACAGCACACAAGAAGTAGTTGCATAGTATGTTGTGACTTGTGGTTCACAGAAAGAAGTGTGCAGAGCGGAGTGTGCCCAGATACATAGTTTACCACATGTATGCACTGCAGCCTGCAGAAGGGAGACCAGCAGAACAGTAGAAGCTAAAGGGGGAACAATAAGTAAGGGGGTACTGGTGTATCTTGTCTCCACCAGAAGTATGGGTTGAGACCTAGTGAAGGGCAGTATCCACCCTGTTTATGCCCCAACCTTCTGATTCTCTAGGGTTGCTGTGTGCAGTGTGATAGAGCTGGCTTCAGGAGCTGGTTGAGGAGCAGCATGAACGGGCACAGTGGGATGCAGGGAGGCTGATGCTAGAGTTGCCCCACCTGTATCCAGGAGATGATAAGGCAGGTCGCCGTAGGAGGGAGAGTAGCGCTGTGCAGCACCGGAGCACAGCAGCGGGGACACTAAAAGCACAGGACCACTGACAGGAAGAGGGAGAGCACTGGGGTGAGTGACAGGAGGCGGGAGGGTAACTGCTGGCAGAGGGCCACTGCAGGAGGACCGAAGCACAGTGGTGGGGAGACTCAGAGCAGGAGTGCCGAGAGGACCACGCAGAGCGCCAACCTGAGTGACAGGAGGCGGGAGGATAACTGATGGCAGAGGGCCGCAGGAGCAGCCTGACACTTACATCTGTCTGCGGGGGCCCGAGACGGCCGTTAGGGGTAACACATGTGGCATCTCACTAGTAAATACAATGTCGGAAGAGGAGGAAGAGAGCCACAGCAGCAGTGGTGTCGCAGTCAGGGAAGATGGTCAGGCAGACACTCACAGCTCCGGCCTCTCACTTGCAGTGTCAGCCTCCAGCAAGAAAAGTGTCAGCCTCCAGCAGCCCAATCACCAACTGTGGGCGTCACCTGGCTGTCAAGCCGGCTAACCCTTGTCTCCATCTATACTTCTGGTGGAGACAAGATACACCAGTACCAAGTAAAGGTCAGTTTCCACTAAACGATTGGAAGACCAAATGATGTCAAAGTTTGCTTGTTCACTTGTGCATACTGCTTATACAGGCAGATACTTTGTTGCGTCGTTCAAACAAGAATCATTCATTTTTTAAGTGAATGAAAGGGACTCAATGATCATTAACTAAACCGAAGGATTAGTGAACGAGCCAACGATGATTTTTATGCATGCACAAAATGAGCGACGAACAAAAAGTGAAGAGTTTATCATTTGGCGTTCCATCATTGGCTACATTTACACCATTCATTTTTGCCCATTTGAACGATTTTTTTGAACGATAACACTGGTCAACAAACTTCTTTAATCCGAGTTGGCTTCAGGTGGTCCAGATAGATTTTGTATGCTGATTTCAAATCTGTTTTCAGTTATTTTTGTTGCACATCTTGTTTTTGTGACGAGAGGCATCATGTTTCAGTACTGCTTTGTAATGTGAGTACTATGTAATCTTGATGCAATCAATCACAAAACACATCAATGAAATATCTTTGGTAATTTAAAAGTCATTGGAATGCTCATAGGTTTGCAAGCAGGGTTTACAAAATTCTGCTGTTTCCTATGTTTATGGGACAGCCGTGCTGTTGCAGATAATTGTGTCAAACGTAATTGGGATCAAAGAAGAGAATATAAGCCAGGAAGGAACAGTGTTCAAAATACTCCTTTGGTTGACCCTCAAAAAATGTTCTTGCTACCTCTGCACATTAAGCTTGGTTTAATGAAGAACTTTGTGAAAGCAACAGGGAATGCTAATTCAGCAGGATTTCAATACTTGTCAGAGAGATTTCCAAAGATCAGTGCAGCAAAATTGAAGGGAGGAATTTTTGTCGGACCCCAAATTCGGGAGGTTTTGCAAGATATAAAATTCAATGATGCTCTCAACATTAAAGAAACAGAAGAATGACAGACTTTTTAGGTGGGTTTGTTTAAACTTTCTGGGCAACCAAAAATCTTGTGTTTTATCAAGCTGCTGTTCAAAGGTTGTTCGAATAAGGAAGATGGAAAAATACCTCTGCAGCGCCACCTATTGGATAGCAGCATTCCTACAAATCAATGGGACTTTCTAACAAGTCTTAACAATGATTGGGGATAGGAAGCTAGAAAACCATGCACATGTTTTGGGGTGTTTGCCTCTCATCAGCGTGCAGTAGGTTTCTGGCTTGGTTGGTAGGAGGCCTGCAACGTGGGTCAGGAGGGGTGTCGTGTCTCCCAAAAAGTGTGTGGAGACACCTGGGGGTGAGTGGGACAGGGGATGGTATAGTCGAGGGGCAAACACCCCGAAACAGCTGTATGTTCATGATTCTCTGGCTTCCTATTCCAAATCATTGTTAAGACTTGTTAGAAAGTTACATTGATTTGTAGGAATGCTGCCATCCAATAGGTGGCACTGCAGAGGTATTTTTCCATCTTCCTTATTTGCATAAATTATCCAGAGGAGCTAGCGTGGCCTTATAAGTCTCCTCACTCACCTTCTAGGTGTCCCCACACCCCTTCCGGGTGCTCTCCTTGGGGAGAGACTATATAATCCCCCGACCCACTCATCCCCCCACATACTTAAGGAGAAACTACATCTCTCCTGACCAAGGTTGTTCGACGCATTTCAGAAAATGGGATGTCATATGTCCTGGAAAATGCATTCTTTGCATTCCCATCTCAACTTTTTCCCGAAAACCTTGGAGCAGTGAGTGATGAGCAAGGTGAGCAGTTTCACAATAATATTCAATGGATTGAAAATCGCTACCAAGGAATCTGGAATGAAAGCATGATAGCAGATTACTGTGGGATGTTGCATCGTGATGGCTCAGATAAAGTGTACAAAAGAAAATCATATCCACAGCGATTTTAATGTTTTGTTTGGTTAAAAGTATAATATGAATAAAAACTGATTGATTTGATGATAAATGTGCATGAAATATGTTACTTTTAGGTGCACTTTGGAATGACTTTATTCCTGGTACATTCTGAAGTATACATAAAATCAGCAAGAATCATAGGTGGTCATATTTCAAAAACTGACTGTGATAGGAGAAAACTGACTGCATATTTAGAATCAGAATGAAAAAGTGGTCTAGAAAACTTTATTTTTGTTTATGATGAGAAAAAAAGTTTTATTTTGTTGACCAGTGTAATTATTTGGTGTAAAGGGGCCTTAATTTAGAAGGAGTCGTATGATCGGCCATGAAGGCAGGGTAAAGTGCAGGTAGATTGTGTCAGGGGAAATATCTGGCCTGTCCTGTGCACCATAATCAGTCCTCCTTTAAGGCCCATTTAGACCCAACGATTCTCGCTCAAAATCCACTCAAAGCAGTCTTTTAAGCGAGAATCGTTGGGTCTACACGTGCGGCCATCATGCAGTTTTTTTCGTTAACGATTCGCTCATCGTTGTCTTTCAGCTAGATCAGCGAGTTTTATCAGTGCCGTGCGCTGAGTTCTCAGAGGGATACCGCTGATACTATTGTTTCAGCTGGTATCCCGCTTGGAGAACACAGCAGAAGTATGCAGAAGACAGTGCTCCGAGAACATAGCAGCTGTATACAGAAGACAGTGCTCCAGCTGGATACCAGCTAAGCACTCCGAGAACACAGCAGAAGTATGCAGAAGACAGCACTCCAGCTCTCTTCAGTATACCCCTGCTCGGAGCGCTCAGCTGTATACCAGCTAAGTGCCCCATGAACACAGCAGGAATATGCAGAAGACAACGCTCCAGCTGTGTTCTGCATACCCCGCTCGGAGCGCACAGCTGTATACCAGCTGAGCGCTCTGAGAAGACATCAGCTGTATACAGAAAACAAGCAGTCCCATTTGTCTTCTGCATACCCTGCTCGGAGCGCTCAGTTGGATACCAGCTGAGTGCTCCGAGAAGACAACAGCTGTATGCAGAATATTGCGCTCCTGTGTGACTTCTGCATACAGCGTGAGCCTTCCTTTACACACTTATGCAAAGTCAACGCTTAAAACTGTCACCCAAACTGCCGTTTGAGCGAATTTTGAGCGATCATCTTGCCATGTAAATGCACACAACGATTATCGCTCAAAAGATGTCTTTTGAGCAATCATCGTTGTGTCTAAAGGGGCCCTAAGTGCCTGCTCTTGTGGGGGGCAGAGCTAAGATTGATTCTTGCAAAACCTGGATTGTGGGGACTATTAGGGTAAATTATTCAAATTAAGATTATATTAATCACCCAGCCCTACTTATACTAAATCACACACTTTTTGCTTTCTGAACCAATAGGTGGGAGTCTCCGGGTTCATCTCCCACCAATCATACATTGATGGTTTCTCCTAAGGACAGAATAGGTTATTAGTGGAAGATCCCAGAAAATCTCTCTGAGCTATGTTCACACATTGTGAACTATGAAATTGGCTGTGGGAAAATCTGCAAGATTTTAGTAAAGTACAAGCAATGTGGATGGGATTTCAAGAAAATTCCATGCACACGCTCCAGAAAAAATGTAAAGATTTTAAAGCAGCAGCATGTAAATTACGGGTACAGCGTAGTTCGCTGTGCTATGCTGTTTCCATAGTTCCAATTCACTTCAATAAGAGCTACAGAAGAGCTTGACTCTTTTGGACAGGTGGTCGGAACAGAGTGGATGGGTTTTCTCATTTTGGCCATGAAAATCCAAGTTGGGAATACCCCTTTAAAAAGAGGTTTCCACAGAAATATTATTAATGACCTATCCTCAGAATCAGCTGGGGTCACTCACTTCTCCCTTCAAATAACCATCATTTCAGTGACTCAAAGGGGTTTAACGAACATCACAAGTTGTCCCCTATACACAGGATTGGGGATAATGTGCTGATTGGTGGGGGTTTCACCACTGAGACCCTCTCCAATCACAACGGTGATCCTGTATCCCCCTCTGCCTGCCACTGTTGGGTCACTTCTCCCTGCACAGTGACATCAGAATGAATGGAGCCCTGGCCGAGCATATGTAGTCTTCGCTCCATTCATTTCATTGGGGCTGACAAAAACACCATAGCGCTTGTCGTTCAGGTATTTCCGCATTCCTATTGAAAGTGAATAGTGTCAGCACACTTGCGTGACCAGCACTCCATTCAGTTTCTTCCTTACTACAGAGGGTGCAGTAAGCCCGCAGTGAGGAGAACATGGGACCACTATTCACTGTATCAGTTGGGGTCTTGGGTTACCAGACAGAGTAACGCTATTGGTTTATTTTTTCAAATTGGTCATCTCGCTCCCTGCATTTTAGGATATAACGAACCAAGAAGAAGGTTAAAGCATACCTAGGTTTTCAGAATAAGCTACCATGTGTGTACATAACACTATTTGCAGGCCATTATATGACTTGTATTTTGCATTTCTGCCATTTCACCCTCTGCAGGGTACATCTGTGATTTTCAATAGTATCAGGACTGTTGGGAGGAACCTGACTACTGTACTGTCTTCTATATACTAGGGCACAGGGGACTACAGATTCTGTTCTCTAACTATCAGTAACATAGAGAGAGGCATAACATTGTCATGTAGAAGTGTACAGCATTACTGAGCAGTGTATATGTGAGTAAAGAGATGCAGATAACTCATCATTAGCTCCTGCTCCATATTTGTGTGTGTCTCCCCCTTCCTTGCTCTCTATACAGTTCAATGGGGATCATGACTCATGCCTCCTCCACTTCCTGTTCTAAGGTAGTGTTGTTTCCTTTCAATCATTTGGCAGCAGACAGTGGACAGCAACCTAGGAAGAAAAGAGACTCCTAGTGGCCAGCACTGTCATCTGTCAGTTTCCTGTTTGTGCGTTTGGATTGTCCATACTTGTCCTGTTTCCTTGTACCACCTATTCTGGGAGAGCCAGGGCCAAGGTTCCAGTGTAGGGCCGCCTTTATTGAGGCAATCGCTCCGCTGTTAGGTAGGGCCTCGCCATCTTCCCTTCAGCACAGGGTCAGTCTCTCCTTTTCTTTTTGTCATGTTCATGTGGGCCCGGAGCTTGTTTGCCCACACGAACGTAACACAAGCAATTTAAAGGAGTATTCCAGGCATTTACTACTGATGACCTGTTCTCAGAATAGAGATCATTCGGGGTCTACCACTTGGGATCCCCACTGACCAGCTGATAATCTGTCCCGCTATCTGTGCAGCCAGTTCCGGACATCTGTATCTGTGGTCCGGAGTGTAATAGCAGGGATCACTTCCATTGATTTTACTGATGTGATGACACTTCTGGCCCTGACCACCAATGCGGACATCTGGAAGTGTAATAGAAGGCATCACTTCCATTGATTTCAATGGGAGTGAAGCCATCTGTGACTCTTCCGGCCTTGACCACCAATGTGGATGCCCTACCCCACTGCACTGACAGCCAACCAGTGGACTCCCACTGATCAACTATTGATGACCTTTCCAGAGGATAGATCATCAATATAAATGCCTGGAATACTCCTCTAACCATTGAGTAGAAAGCTCAGTGACATGCCATGTGAAGGCTGTAATGTTGGCCTTATTCATGGGCACTCAGCTTTCTCCAAAATGCTTATATTTACAGAAGGTTATGATCTTTCTTCGTTTTAGTGTTCTTAGAAGTTAAAGAGCTCTTAGTAATCATACTTTATATCTTAACTTTTATATAATTACACAAATGTAACTTGGAGGCATGTGACTACTGAGCATCTGTGGTGTTATCTGATGCCAGCAAGTACTGATATTACAGTAACTGCTGATAGGAGGGAAAATGTCGTGAGACTTTTACTTATAATACGGTTGTTGTGTGTCTGAAGGATTTCCCATGCACGGCTGTCCTTGTTGATTAGGAGTCTATTAGATTAAATATGGAACATTGTGAAATGAAGGGAGCAGTGATGGCTGGCCAGAAATCCTGTATGTGGGACGGCAGATATGGGGACAGATGGAAATGTGAAAATGCACAGAGCGGCCGGGTAAATCAAAATTAATGAGCATTCTGCATCAGTTTAATTATCCCAGGGATCAGAGCAATATAAATCCACAGGCCAGTGTCTTGTAATAAACTTCTCTTGACCTCATTTAGTGGTGGATAGCCGGCTATGAAGTCCAGTACACAAAGCTTTCCCTTACTTAGAGGATTCTTGAAGCCGGTCACAGCATCTTGGTTGTTGAACTGGACTTATATAGAGATCAAATACTAATTTACAATGGAAGTTTTCTAGAGATTATATCATCTAAATTGAGCTGTTCTGTATAATGTATTGGGCATAATGTATATTCAGCTGTCGTTATATAGACCCAGACTTTTTTATATTATTCACAAAGGTAAGTAAGCCCCCCATGCTTAGTAGGATCATTAAAGGGGTTGTCTCGCGCCGAAACGTTTTTTTTTTTTTTCCATAGGCCCCCCATTCGGCGCAGGACAACCCCAAAGGATGTGTTAAAAAATTTTTTTTTATTACTTACCCGAATCCCCGCTCTGCGACGTCTTTCTTCTTCCTTCTTCTTCCTTCACCAAGATGGCCGCCGGGATCTTTACCCACGATGCACCGCGGGTCTTCTCCCATGGTGCACCGTGGGCTCTGTGCGGTCCATTGCCGATTCCAGCCCCCTGATTGGCTGGAATCGGCACACGTGACGGGGCGGAGCTACGATGACCAGCTCTCCGGCACAAGCGGCCCCATTCACCAGGAAGAAGACCGCACAGCGCAAGCGCGTCTAAAAAAGCAAGAAGACATCAGAATTAGACGGATCCATGGCGACAGGGACGCTAGCAACGGAGCAGGTAAGTGAATAACTTCTGTATGGCTCATATTTAATGCACGATGTACATTACAAAGTGCATTAATATGGCCATACAGAAGTGTATAACCCCACTTGCTGCCGCGAGACAACCCCTTTAAACGATAGTGGTTTGGATAGGTGTCTATTTTAACATGTTATTCGTATTTAAAGGGACTTTCCACTGTGGACAATCCCTACTTGTTAGAAGGGTCTACAGATGAAAACTAATGAAACTCGTTAAAAAATGTGTCCCTACTAGGGACCCAACAGCTGTAATCTGTGGAGAGACTGGCAATAAATACTCAATTTCCTCGCAGTGCTACCATAGGAATAATCAAGTATTGCATGGTATTACAAGTATGAAAATAGGTTTTATAAAGTTATCCCCTATCCACAGGAGACCACTGTCGATCTCAGAAACGGGGGTCCCGTCTCTTCCATCCTTTTCACTGCAGTTACTGCATCCCTAACAGTGTGGAGGAGATTAAATAAAGCACTGATTGTGCAAGGGCACCAGCGCCCCATTCACTTTCAGTAGAACTGCCAAGATACCCAAACAGTACCTGCTCGGGTATTTCTGTTAGCCCCATTGAAATGAATGGAGCTTTCATCGCACATGTGCGGTCAGTGCTCCATTAAGAGTCATGACACTGCGGGTGAAGAAACAATCCCCACAGTGTCAGGAGGGCTGGACACGGGAGTCCTGTTCTCCAGATTGGAGGGGTCTCAGTGTTGAGATCCCCACCATTCAGCAAATTATCCCCTACTCTGTGTGTATGGAATAACTTGAAATTCTGGCATAGCCCCTATAAAGGCAGAGAAAGACCTTGAAATCTACCTGTTGGTCCAGGAAAATGGTCCAGCACCCCTACAACTAGATTGCATGTTTATGGTTTTGCAATAGAAGCCACCAGAGGAACTTGGTGATATGGAAGTATACTAATAACTTTTAGGGTATGTTCACATGGAAGATTTTTAACATAGATCAGCGAAGTCGCAGAGGCAAATCCACATCTTTTAAGTGTCCATGACTTTTAATGTGATTCAGCGCTGTATGATTACCGTATGACTTGAGTTCTTGATATGAAATCCACACACGGAAATCTAAATGCAGATTGCCCATCGTATCTTGGAATGTAAATCCGCAGTAGAAATAATACAGTAGGAAAATCTTACATGGATTCCTCCATTTAAATATACCCTTAAAGGGGTTGTCCCGCGCCGAAACGGGTTTTTTTTTTTTCAACCCCCCCCCCGTTCGGCGCGAGACAACCCCGATGCAGGGAAGTAAAGAAAGTTTACCGGAGCGCTTACCTTAATCCCCGCGCTCCGGTGACTTCAATACTTACCGCTGAAGATGGCCGCCGGGATCCTCTGTCTTCGTGGACCGCAGCTCTTCTGTGCGGTCCACTGCCGATTCCAGCCTCCTGATTGGCTGGAATCGGCACGTGACGGGGCGGAGCTACACGGAGCCGCTCTCTGGCACGAGCGGCTCCATAGAAGACTGCTGAAGACCCGGACTGCGCAAGCGCGGCTAATTTGGCCATCGGAGGCCAAAAATTAGTCGGCTCCATGGGAACGAGGACGCCAGCAACGGAGCAGGTAAGTAAAAAACTTTTTATAACTTCTGTATGGCTCATAATTAATGCACAATGTATATTACAAAGTGCATTATTATGGCCATACAGAAGTGTATAGACCCACTTGCTGCCGCGGGACAACCCCTTTAAGTACTCTTAAAATGAAACAAAAATGAAATAGGACATTTTAGAGCAATAGTTCTGGCAGAAATGTGAGATTACATTTAATACTTGACCGTGCATTTATTTTGAAGTATTTGTGCAGCTCAAGATTAATATTTCAACATTTGTGTCCTTACAGGTATTTTTCTTGAAGCAAAAAAAATATAATGTATTATTTATAAGGGAATAAATGAGAACACATTGCAGACTTCATACGGCTCGGCTCTGATTAGTGTAACCCATAGCTGCTTACTGTTAACAATATTAGGGAGCTTGAGATGCGACGATGTTTGCACAGAACCAACAGTGACCCCCATTAACAGTGACAGCAAAGTGCCCCAAACAAACGCCAGCAGGGTACACTGAATAAAAAATACGGTACTTCCAATATAGTGTCAAATATAATGCATATTGCGTCACCTTACATAGCCATGTGAATATTGGGATTATTTTATAAAAATATGTTTTCCTACAGCAGCCATTACAGGGAAATCATAGTGTTTAAAGGCTAGATAGAAACCTTTTTTTAATCAATGTGTTTTGGGAAATGAAGACTTTTTGTAATTGGTTTTCATAAAAATGTCTGATTGTTTTATTTCTATGCTTTTATTGTTTTCTAAGGCACTGCAGACAGCAGGACAGAAATCTTAGCAAATTCTGTCAGTCAGAGTAAACTGATAGGTTGTTTCTCAGCTTCTCCCCTGCCAGAAGGATAGAGAGTAGAGCAGAGAAAACTACTATTACAGAGGGCAGTATGACAGTGCCAGGGGATGGTGGAGAAGATCAGGAGCTCTTATCAGCAGTGAGTGGAAAAGGGACCAGCAGCTATTCAGATAGCTGTGTAGTATTAAGTGGATGTGGTTATGCAACATAGCCTCTGAAAGAGGAGAGGGGGTAGGAGCATAGATTGTGTGTGTTCATGGGAGAAACCAGTTCATTAGGGCTAGGAACGCCTCCAAGCCAGAAACGTGAATGTAGGAGAGATCACAAACCAAGTAGGAGGCTTTCTTGATGCAAGATAAGGAAAACTCAATGCAAAAACAGATAAATGCACGTTTATGTCTGCAGGGACTTAGTAAGATATGTGTGTATTGATTTTTTATGAACAAATGTTTCCATAGCCTTTAACTTTATATATTTCCTATAGAAGTGAATGGGAGCAATATAAATACATATGCAGCAAGTTCCATCTAGTAGCAGCTGCCGGCAGTCATTTAGGGAGATCTGACTGCCCTGACAGTCCTACAAATTTTCTCTATTTTAAGAAACTCCTGGCTCTGCCTAGCATGCAAGTGTTTTTGTATGTCGTAAGGTAAAAAAAGCTGCTGCCAGGCACCTCTAGCAGCAGGTTGTCTCCTGAGAACAAAAGGATAAGGCAGTCAAAATCCAAGTACCCAATCCTCATCTTTCCTGCCAACTGAGTCAGAGGCTGCCTTGTATAACTAGATGATCGGATAGTCCTGCCAAAATCTGCAGGTTTTCCTATAATGTGTTTGGCCAGATTAAGACAGGGCTATGGAGTGGGTAAGGCAAACTTCCGACTCTTCACTTTTCCCAGACTCTTGACTCCTTCATGCATGACTTATTTTTAAGTGATAAATGTACTCTATTAAAAAGCTAACATTCATATGATGAAATAATAAAGCTATTTATATAGAACATAAAATATATTTAAGAAAATACAATTTCAGAATAAAAGCTTTAAATTTCTATGAAATAAAAAAAATATGCAACAAAAACAACAAATTTTGCATTGAATTAATTATACCATATTTATAGTGTATATATATATTTTTTATAAGCCGGAGTCTGTACATTTGTATGGACTCCGACTCCACCAAAATGGGACACTGACTCTGACACTCCGACCACCAAAATGGGAATGGGAGTCTGATTCTGACTCCACAGCCCTGGCTTAAGAACCAGTTGGATTACAACTCTCAGTTTACTGAGGAAGGCTATGAAAAGCTAGCAGCAGCCCGATTAGGTGCTATCAGAAACTCTCCACTTTCACTTTGCTCCAGTTTTTAAAATGTTATTCTTTTTCTAATGCTACAAAAATGAAGAGGAGTTCTCAATTTCAGCAGAATCTCTGAAAATTCCCTAAAACCCGAAGTACTTCTTGTATTGAGGGGTTAACTGTTTCTGACAGTGCGCTGAAGTAATAGCATTGAGTTGCTTGTTGAAAAGCTCATGGAGGCTTCAGCCTAGTAATACCTAGTTACTGTTAGAAATAGATTGGCGATGCTGTAGCTTCTTAACAGGCTTACCTGGTTATTTCCTTGGAAATGGAAGACATGATCAGGCAAAACCTTCAGGTTTCTATAACCCATATGAGAAGACTAGCTGATATACCCGGCTTCGCCCGAGTTAATTTGGTACTGGTTTTTATCTGGTGTTCACACGGAAAATCTTATGAAGTCGTGGTTACTTTAGAGATACTGAGGAAAAACATATGTTCACCATTTTGCATTGTTCTCTGCGTTACCCAGGAAACACCACGTGGAGGTAACCATGCGACGTTTCCTTCATATAAAATGACATCAGGAAGTGAGAGAATTAGATTACGTACATAAAATTTGGACACTAATTCTTTTGCGCTTAGAATGGAATAATCGAGTTGGGACCTATTAACTTTTCATATTTATGACACAATCAATGCTTGCGCCAAATTTCATGTTTCTATGACATTGGGAAGTGAGAGATTTGGATTATGTACGTAAAATTTGGACGCTAATTCTTTTGCGCATAGAATTGAATAATGGAGTTGGGACCCATTAGCTTTCCCTATTTATGACATAATCAATGCTCGTGCCAAATTTCCCGTTTCTATGACACCGGAAAGTGAGAACATTACATTCCGCACGTAAAATTTGGACGCTAATTCTTTTGCGCATAGAATTGAATAATGGAGTTGGGACCCATTAGCTTTTCCTACTTATGACATAATCAATGCTCGTGCCAAATTTCCCGTTTCTATGACACCGGAAAGTGAGAAAATTACATTCCGCACGTAATATTTCGACGCCAATTCTTTTGCGCTAGAATTGAATAATCGAGTTGGGACCCATTCGCTTTTCCTATTTATGACATACTCAATGCTCGTGCCAAATTTCCCGTTTCTATGACACCGGAATGTGAGAAAATTAGATTCTGTACGTAAAATTTGGACGCTAATTCTTTTGCGCATAGAATTGAATAATGGAGTTGGGACCCATTAGCTTTTACTATTTATGACATAATCAATGCTTATGCCAAATTTCCTATTTCTATGACACTGGAAAGTGAAGAAATTACATTCCGCACGTAAAATTTCGACGCCAATTCTTTTGCGCTAGAATTGAATAATGGAGTTGGGACCTATTAACTTTTCCTATTTATGACATAATCAATGCTCATGCCAAATTTCATGTTTCTATGACACCGGAAAGTGAGAAAATTAGATTCCGTACGTAAAATTTGGACGCTAATTCTTTTCCGCATAGAATTGAATAATCGAGTTGGGACCCATTAGCTTTTCCTATTTATGACATAATCAATGCTCGAGCCAAATTTCCTGTTTCTATGACACCGGAAAGTGAAGAAATTACATTCCGCACGTAAAATTTGGACGCTAATTCTTTTGCGCATAGAATTGAATAATGGAGTTGGGACCCATTAGCTTTTCCTACTTATGACATAATCAATGCTCGTGCCAAATTTCACGTTTCTATGACACCGGAAAGTGAGAAAATTACATTCCGCACGTAAAATTTGGACGCTAATTCTTTTGCGCATAGAATTGAATAATGGAGTTGGGACCCATTAGCTTTTCCTACTTATGACATAATCAATGCTCCTGCCAAATTTCCCGTTTCTATGACACTGGAAAGTGAGAAAATTACATTCCGCACGTAAAATTTCGACGCCAATTCTTTTGCGCTAGAATTGAATAATCGATTTGGGACCCATTCGCTTTTCCTATTTATGACATAATCAATGCTCGGGCCAAATTTCACATTTCTATGACACCGGAAAGTGAGAAAATTACATTCCGCACGTAAAATTTGGACGCTAATTCTTTTGCGCATAGAATTGAATAATCGAGTTGAGACCCATTAGCTTTTCCTATTTATGACATAATCAATGCTCGTGCCAAATTTCCCGTTTCTATGACATTGGGAAGTGAGTGATTTAGACTATGTACGTTAAATTTCGACGCCAATTCTTTTGCGCTAGAATACTCGAGTAGGGACCCAATTTCTTTTCCTATTTTGGAGATAATCTATGCTTGCGCCAAATTTCATGTTTCTACGACATTGGGAAGTTGGAGAACTTTTGGCGAGTCAGTCAGTCAGTCAGTGAGTCAGTCAGTCAGTGAGTCAGTGAGGGCTTTCAGCTTTATATATATAGATTTAAACACACAGCATATCAAAGAGCAAATGAATGGAGATTGCACTGTGCATTGCACTCTATATACCCTAGTACAATGCACGCCATTTAGGGAACATAGAGAGTAATGTGTTTGGGTGTATCTGCCATTGCTCACTACCACTTTCATAAAGCAAGCAAAAAAGTTATGTCCTGCAGCATCTGACACCCTGTGGCCTTATTCAAACAGAGCAAATGTACCCGAGCTTAAAGGGGTTATCAAGTTGTAATTTATTGATGTTGTGTGCTCAGGATAGGTCATCAATAGTAGATTGGTGGTGGTCTGTCACCAGATACCTCCACCGATCAGCTATTCTCTAGATCACTTGTGCTTGTACAGTAAGCTGATCTATGCAGGAAGCAGACAGCCCTGTTCCCACTGCAGTGGTCAGGCTTGGTATTACTGTCCAAGTTTCAAGGAGGCTTGAAATATAAGCCCTACCCCAAAAATAAGCCCTAGCTGCATTACATAGAAAAATGAAATACACTACTTATCAGGCTCGGTCCGAGTCCTCTTGCTGCTCTCCGGAGCACCAAGGTGCTTCCTGCAGTACTCGGCTGCCCACAGAAGATCACTTCCTAGTTATAGGATTCATAAATCCTGCCTCCAGGAAGCAATGGCTGTGATTGGTTCAACCAGTGCTGCATTGATTAGCTGAGCAGCACTCGAGAATCAATCACTGCCATCGCGTTGTGGAGGTGGGATTTATGTATTGGCCAATCAATGGGGCGGCTCAGTGACGTGGCCTGAGCCTACTAGGTAAGCATAATAAGACAGCACCTAAAAGTAAGACCTAGAGCCTCTTTTGGGGCAAAAATAAGTAGAAGACAAGGTCTTATTTTCAGTTAAACAAGGTATCTGACCCCAAAATGAATACAGACCACCTGAACAGATCCCAAAATAAATACAGACCCTCAGATCAGACCTCAAAATTAATACAGACACCCAGACCAGAGCTCAAACCCCAAAATAATTACAGACCTGAATATGAGCCTACAAAATGAATGCAGCTCCCCAGATCAGATTCGAAAATGAATATACCACTTGCACCCCCCCCCCCCCAATTCCACCTCCTCCTTACCTCAGCCAGTCTGATCAAACTTGCAGCCAAGTCTCCCAGGAGCCTCCTAGACCATACACACGTCTCTGTGCTGATGTCACCCATAATGGTCAGTGAACACAAAAGGGTGCCTCTGACATAGTGAAAGGCAAAGTGCTCATTGGTCAAGCCAATTATGTATCACTGCCCCTCCTGCTGTTTGCTGAACAAGCACTTCAAGGTAATGCTGAATGGGCATGCACTGGCAAAACAGGCTTGTAGGCACTGTGACTGGCAGTATACATTAATTTCTAGGTTCCTTGTGCGGCTACTGGCAGCTACCTCTCACTACAGTGACAAGCAAGCGTGACCCAGCAGCAGCTAACACTGTTATTGCTTGATATTAGAGATGAGCGAACACCAAAATGTTCGGGTGTTCGTTATTCGTAACGAACTTCCCGTGATGCTCGAGGGTTCGTTTCGAACAACGAACCCCATTGAAGTCAATGGGCGACCAGAACATTTTTGTATTTCGCCGATGCTCGCTAAGGTTTTCATGTGTGAAAATCTGGGCAATTCAGGAAAGTGATGGGAATGACACAGTGACGGATAGGGCAGGCGAGGGGCTACATGTTGGGCTGCATCCTAAGTTCACAGGTCCCACTATTAAGCCACAATAGCGGCAAGAGTGGGCCCCCCCCCCTCCCAACAACTTTTACTTCTGAAAAGCGCTCATTAGCATGGCATACCTTTGCTAAGCACCACACTACCTCCAACAAAGCACAATCACTGCCTGCATGACACTCCACTGCCACTTCTCCTGAGTTACATGCTGCCCAACCGCACCCCCTCCCCCCCACAGCGCACACCAAACTGTCCCTGCGCAGCCTTCAGCTGCCCTCATGCCACACCACCCTCATGTCTATTTAGAAGTGCGTCTGCCACGACGAGGGACCGCAGGCACACACTGCACAGGGTTGGCACGGCTAGGTAGCGACCCTCTTTAATAGGGGCGGGGCGATAGCCCACAATGCTGTACAGAAGCAATGAGAAATACAATCCTGTGCCACCGCCATCAGGAGCTGCACACGTGGGCATAGCAATGGGGAACCTATGTGCCACACACTATTCATTCTGTCAAGGTGTCTGCATGCCCCAGTCAGACTGGTTATATGCACCTTAACAGTAACCGCGTTGGTGGTAATGTGGTGGTGACTGCGGACCTAGTACCACGGTTGTATTTTGTTGGTTTTCGGAATGTGGCCAGGATTAAGTGGGCCGTGGCGGGGGGATGGTGGGGGGGGCTCTCTTGTAGTGTCGGTAAAGGTGAAATTCTTGGACTGCCGCCAGACGAACCAATGCAAAGGCATTTGCCAACAATGTTTTCCCTGTTGGAGGAGGAGGGGGATGTTTTTGAGGCACTACGTGTCCTCTCCACGTGTCCGTGGTTATATGCACCTTAACAGTAACCGCGTTGGTGGTAATGTGGTGGTGACTGCGGACCTAGTACCACGGTTGTATTTTGTTGGTTTTCGGAATGTGGCCAGGATTAAGTGGGCCGTGGCGGGGGGATGGTGGGGGGGCTCTCTTGTAGTGTCGGTAAAGGTGAAATTCTTGGACTGCCACCAGACGAACCAATGCAAAGGCATTTGCCAACAATGTTTTCCCTGTTGGAGGAGGAGGGGGATGTTTTTGAGGCACTACGTGTCCTCTCCACGTGTCCGTGGTTATATGCACCTTAACAGTAACCGCGTTGGTGGTAATGTGGTGGTGACTGCGGACCTAGTACCACGGTTGTATTTTGTTGGTTTTCGGAATGTGGCCAGGATTAAGTGGGCCGTGGCGGGGGGATGGTGGGGGGGCTCTCTTGTAGTGTCGGTAAAGGTGAAATTCTTGGACTGCCACCAGACGAACCAATGCAAAGGCATTTGCCAACAATGTTTTCCCTGTTGGAGGAGGAGGGGGATGTTTTTGAGGCACTACGTGTCCTCTCCACGTGTCCGTTCCATGTAAGCAATAGTAGCACTCAAGACAGGCCCCAGTAACAATTCTGAAGCAGCAGTATAGCGGGAGCGCAGTCTTCGTTCCATGTAAGCAATAGTAGCACTCAAGACAGGCCCCAGTAACAATTCTGAAGCAGCAGTATAGCGGGAGCGCAGTCTTCGTTCCATTTCAGTAGCCTTAGTATAGCCAAGGCACAAGTGACATTTATGTAGCTAAACTGTAGGCCAACCCCACACACCTTTCTGTACCATGAGTGCAGGCGAAGAACATAGAAATTACTATGATTACACTGTAGGTGAGGGCCCCAAAAAATTGGTGTACCAACAGTACTAATGTACCTCAGTAAAAATTGGCCATGCCCAACCAAGATGGCAGGTGAATCGCTTTGGTTAATGTGGCTTAAGTGGTAACTAGGCCTGGAGGCAGCCCAGTGTAACGAAAAATTGGTTCAAGTTAAAGTTCCAACGCTTTTAAGCTAATTGAAACTTATAAAAATTGTTCTGAAAAATTATTTGAGTGAGCCTTGTGGCCCTAAGAAAAATTGCCCGTTCAGCGTGATTACGTGAGGTTTCAGGAGGAGGAGCAGGAGGAGGAGGAGGAGGAATATTAGACACAGATTGATGAAGCACAAATGTCCCCGTTTTGGATGGTGAGAGAGAACGTAGCTTCCATCCGCGGGTGCAGCCTACGTATTGCTTACGTATCGCTGCTGTCCGCTGGTGGAGAACAGAAGTCTGGCGAAATCCAGCCTTTGTTCATCTTGATGAGTGTTAGCCTGTCGGCACTGTCGGTTGACAAGCGGCTACGCTTATCGGTGATGATTCCCCCAGCCGCACTAAACACCCTCTCCGACAAGACGCTAGCCGCAGGACAAGCAAGCACCTCAAGGGCATACAGGGCTAGTTCAGGCCACGTGTCCAGCTTCGACACCCAGTAGTTGTAGGGGGCAGAGGCGTCACCAAGGATGGTCGTGCGATCCGCTACGTACTCCCTCACCATCCTTTTACAGTGCTCCCGCCGACTCAGCCGTGACTGGGGAGCGGTGACACAGTCTTGGTGGGGAGCCATAAAGCTGGCCAGGCCCTTAAAGACTGTTGCACTGCCTGGGATGTACATGCTGCTCGATCTACGCACATCCCCTGCTACCTTGCCCTCGGTACTGCGCCTTCTGCCACTAGCGCTGTCGGCTGGGAATTTTACCATCAGCTTGTCCGCAAGGGTCCTGTGGTATAGCAACACTCTCGAACCCCTTTCCTCTTCGGGAATCAGAGTGGGCAGGTTCTCCTTATACCGTGGATCGAGCAGTGTGTACACCCAGTAATCCGTCGTGGCCAGAATGCGTGCAACGCGAGGGTCACGAGAAAGGCATCCTAACATGAAGTCAGCCATGTGTGCCAGGGTACCTGTACGCAACACATGGCTGTCTTCACTAGGAAGATCACTATCAGGATCCTCCTCCTCCTCCTCCTCCTCCTCCTCAGGCCATACACGCTGAAAGGATGACAGGCAATCAGCCGGTGTACCGTCAGCAGCGGCCCAAGCTGTCTCTTCCCCCTCCTCCTCATCCTCCTCATGCTCCTCCTCCTCCTCCTGTACGCGCTGAGAAATAGACAGGAGGGTGCCCTGACTATCCAGCGGCATACTGTCTTCCCCCGCCCCCGTTTCCGAGCGCAAAGCAGCTGCCTTTATGGTTTGCAGGGAATTTCTCAAGATGCATAGCAGAGGAATGGTGACGCTAATGATTGTAGCATCGCCGCTCACCACCTGGGTAGACTCCTCAAAATTACCAAGGACATGGCAGATGTCTGCCAACCAGGCCCACTCTTCTGAAAGGAATTGAGGAGGCTGACTCCCACTGCGCCGCCCATGTTGGAGTTGGTATTCGACTATAGCTCTACGCTGTTCATAGAGCCTGGCCAACATGTGGAGCGTAGAGTTCCACCGTGTGGGCACGTCGCACAGCAGTCGGTGCACTGGCAGCTTAAAGTGATGTTGCAGGGTGGCAGCGTCCGTGTGGGACTTGCGGAAATGTGCGCAGAGCCGGCGCGCCTTTACGAGCAGGTCTGACAAGCGTGGGTAGCTTTTCAGAAACCGCTGAACCACCAAATTAAAGACGTGGGCCAGGCATGGCACGTGCGTGAGGCTGCCGAGCTGCAGAGCCGCCACCAGGTTACGGCCGTTGTCACACACGACCATGCCCGGTTGGAGGCTCAGCGGCGCAAGCCAGCGGTCGGTCTGCTGTGTCAGACCCTGCAGCAGTTTGTGGGCCGTGTGCCTCTTATCGCCTAAGCTGAGTAGTTTCAGCACGGCCTGCTGACGCTTGCCCACCGCTGTGCTGCCACACCGCGCGACACCGACTGCTGGCGACATGCTGCTGCTAACACATCTTGATTGTGAGACAGAGGAGGAGGAGGAGGAGGAGGGTGCTTTAGTGGAGGAAGCATACACCTCCGCAGATACCAGCACCGAGCTGGGTCCCGCAATTCTGGGGGTGGGTAGGACGTGAGCGGTCCCAGGCTCTGACTCTGTCCCAGCCTCCACTAAATTCACCCAATGTGCCGTCAGGGAGATGTAGTGGCCCTGCCCGCCTGTGCTTGTCCACGTGTCCGTAGTTAAGTGGACCGTGGCAGTAACCGCGTTGGTGAGGGCGCGCACAATGTTGCGGGAGACGTGGTCGTGCAGGGCTGGGACGGCACATCGGGAAAAGTAGTGGCGACTGGGAACTGAGTAGCGCGGGGCCGCCGCCTCCATGATACTTTTGAAGGACTCCGTTTCCACAACCCTATACGGCAGCATCTCAAGGCTGATGAATTTTGCGATGCGGACGGTTAACGTTTGAGCGTGCGGGTGCGTGGCGGCGTACTTGCGCTTGCGCTCGAACACTTGCGCAAGCGACGGCTGAACGGTGCGCTGAACTACACTGCTGGATGGGGCCGAGGACAGCGGAGATGAGGGTGTGGGTGCAGGCCATGAGGCGGTAGTGCCTGTGTCCTGAGAGGGGGGTTGCATCTCAGTGGCAGGTTGGGGCACAGGGGGAGAGGCAGGGGTGCAAACCGGAGGCGGTGAACGGCCTTTGTCCCACCTTGCGGGGTGCTTGGCCATCATATGTCTGCGCATGGTGGTGGTGGTGAGGCTGTTGGTGTTGGCTCCCCGGCTGAGCTTTGCGCGACAAAGGTTGCACACCACTGTTCGTCGGTCGTCAGGCGTCTCTGTGAAAAACTGCCAGACCTTAGAGCACCTCGGCCTCCGCAGGGTGGCATGGCGCGAGGGGGCGCTTTGGGAAACACTTGGTGGATTATTCGGTCTGGCCCTGCCTCTACCCCTGGCCACTGCACTGCCTCTTGCAACCTGCCCTGCTGATGCCCTTGACTCCCCCTCTGAAGACCTGTCCTCCTGAGTAAGCGTTGCACACCAGGTGGGGTCAGTCACCTCATCGTCCTGCTGCTCTTCCTCCGAATCCTCTGTGCGCTGCTCCCTGGGACTTACTGCCCTTACTACTACCTCACTGCAAGACAACTGTGCCTGATCGTCATCGTCCTCCTCACCCACAGAAAGTTGTTGAGACAGTTGGCGGAAGTCCCCAGCCTCTTCCCCCGGACCCCGGGAACTTTCGAATGGTTGGGCATCAGTGACGATAAACTCCTCTGGTGGGAGAGGAACCGCTGCTGCCCAATCTAAGCAGGGGCCCGAGAACAGTTCCTGGGAGTGTTCCCGCTCCTGAGCAGGTGTCATTGTAGTGGAGTGAGGAGGCTGGGAGGAAGGAGGAGCAGCAGACAGAGGATTCGGATTGGCAGCAGTGGACGGCGCAGAACTGCGGGTAGACGATAGGTTGCTCGAAGCACTTTCTGCCATCCAGGACAGGACCTGCTCACACTGCTCATTTTCTAATAACCGTCTCCCGCGTGGACCCATTAATTGGGCGATGAATGTGGGGACGCCAGAAACGTGCCTCTCTCCTAATCGCGCAGCAGTCGGCTGCGACACACCTGGATCAGGAGCTTGGCCTGTGCCCACACCCTGACTTGGCCCTCCGCGTCCTCGGCCGCGTCCACGTCCTCTAGGCCTACCCCTACCCCTCAGCATGCTGTATTACCAGTGATTTGATTTCACAGGCAGGAAATAAATTGGCGCAAGACTGCAGGCCAAATATAATTTTTGCCCTTTTTGGAAAACGAAAGGCCCCACTGCCTCTAGTGAATGAATTATCTAAGTTTAATAACTGTGCTGTGTCCCTGCTTATGTGTCACAGAACGTGAGGGTAGCAGAGTTATTAACTGTGGCAGAGCAGGTATTTTTTTTCCCAATTAAGGAAAGCAAATGGCGAACCCAGCAGTAAAGCGTAGCTGGGTGCGTATGATTTAGCAATGTTTTTCACGCAGCTCACACGTGTCCACCGCCCGTAAGGACGGACACAGGCTGGACAAATAGATTTGTTTTCAGTTTTTTCCCACCAACAGGCAGCACTGCGTATATTCAATGAACCTGAGAAGTTTAATAACTGTGCTGTGTCCCTGCTTATGTGTCACAGAACGTGAGGGTAGCAGAGTTATTAACTGTGGCAGAGCAGGTATTTTTTTTCCCAATTAAGGAAAGCAAATGGCGAACCCAGCAGTAAAGCGTAGCTGGGTGCGTATGATTTAGCAATGTTTTTCACGCAGCTCACACGTCTCCACAGGCGTAAGGACGGACACAGGCTGGACAAATAGATTTGTTTTCAGTTTTTTCCCACCAACAGGCAGCACTGCGTATATTCAATGAACCTGAGAAGTTTAATAACTGTGCTGTGTCCCTGCTTATGTGTCACAGAACGTGAGGGTAGCAGAGTTATTAACTGTGGCAGAGCAGGTATTTTTTTTCCCAATTAAGGAAAGCAAATGGCGAACCCAGCAGTAAAGCGTAGCTGGGTGCGTATGATTTAGCAATGTTTTTCACGCAGCTCACACGTCTCCACAGGCGTAAGGACGGACACAGGCTGGACAAATAGATTTGTTTTCAGTTTTTTCCCACCAACAGGCAGCACTGCGTATATTCAATGAACCTGAGAAGTTTAATAACTGTGCTGTGTCCCTGCTTATGTGTCACAGAACGTGAGGGTAGCAGAGTTATTAACTGTGGCAGAGCAGGTATTTTTTTTCCCAATTAAGGAAAGCAAATGGCGAACCCAGCAGTAAAGCGTAGCTGGGTGCGTATGATTTAGCAATGTTTTTCACGCAGCTCACACGTCTCCACAGGCGTAAGGACGGACACAGGCTGGACAAATAGATTTGTTTTCAGTTTTTTCCCACCAACAGGCAGCACTGCGTATATTCAATGAACCTGAGAAGTTTAATAACTGTGCTGTGTCCCTGCTTATGTGTCACAGAACGTGAGGGTAGCAGAGTTATTAACTGTGGCAGAGCAGGTATTTTTTTTCCCAATTAAGGAAAGCAAATGGCGAACCCAGCAGTAAAGCGTAGCTGGGTGCGTATGATTTAGCAATGTTTTTCACGCAGCTCACACGTCTCCACAGGCGTAAGGACGGACACAGGCTGGACAAATAGATTTGTTTTCAGTTTTTTCCCACCAACAGGCAGCACTGCGTATATTCAATGAACCTGAGAAGTTTAATAACTGTGCTGTGTCCCTGCTTATGTGTCACAGAACGTGAGGGTAGCAGAGTTATTAACTGTGGCAGAGCAGGTATTTTTTTTCCCAATTAAGGAAAGCAAATGGCGAACCCAGCAGTAAAGCGTAGCTGGCTGCGTATGATTTAGCAATGTTTTTCACGCAGCTCACACGTGTCCACCGCCCGTAAGGACGGACAGAGGCTGGACAAATAGATTTGTTTTCAGTTTTTTCCCACCAACAGGCAGCACTGCGTATATTCAATGAACCTGAGAAGTTTAATAACTGTGCTGTGTCCCTGCTTATGTGTCACAGAACGTGAGGGTAGCAGAGTTATTAACTGTGGCAGAGCAGGTATTTTTTTTCCCAATTAAGGAAAGCAAATGGCGAACCCAGCAGTAAAGCGTAGCTGGGTGCGTATGATTTAGCAATGTTTTTCACGCAGCTCACACGTCTCCACAGGCGTAAGGACGGACACAGGCTGGACAAATAGATTTGTTTTCAGTTTTTTCCCACCAACAGGCAGCACTGCGTATATTCAATGAACCTGAGAAGTTTAATAACTGTGCTGTGTCCCTGCTTATGTGTCACAGAACGTGAGGGTAGCAGAGTTATTATAACTCTTGGAGAGCAGGTATTTTTTTTCCCAATTAAGGAAAGCAAATGGCGAACCCAGCAGTAAAGCGTAGCTGGCTGCGTATGATTTAGCAATGTTTTTCACGCAGCTCACACGTGTCCACCGCCCGTAAGGACGGACAGAGGCTGGACAAATAGATTTGTTTTCAGTTTTTTCCCACCAACAGGCAGCACTGCGTATATTCTATGAATAATAACTGTGTTGTGGCCCTGCCTATACAATTCTTTCCCTGCAGTATCAATGGAGGGTGGAATGCTCTGCAGAGGCGATTTTGAGAAGCCCAAAAAAAATGCAGCACAGCTAACAGCAGCCTGGACAGTACTGCACACGGATAAATATGGCCCTAGAAAGGACCGTTGAGGTTCTTGAAGGCTACACTCACTCCTAACACTCTCCCTGCCTATGCAGCACTTCTGTCCCTAATGCCAGGTGCAACGCTCTGCAGAGCCGATTTTGAGAAGAAAAAAAAATCCCACTGCTAACAGCAGCCAACACACAGCTATCAGTGGCCCTAATAAGGACCTTTGGGGGTCTTGAAGCCTACACTAACTACCAATTCTTTCCCTACAGCAGCTCCGGTACAAACAGCACTGTCCCTCATCTAACTCACACCGCATCTGAGGCGAGCCGCGGGAGGGGCCGACTTTTATATTAGGCGAACACCTGATCTCGCCAGCCACTCACAGCAGGGGGGTGGTATAGGGCTTAAACGTTGCAGGGGGAAGTTGTAATGCCTTCCCTGTCTTTCAATTGGCCAGAAAAGCGCGCTAACGTCTCAGGGAAGGAAGTGAAAGTAACCAGAACACCGCATGGTGTTCGTCACGAATAACGAACATCCCGAACACCCTAATATTCGCACGAATATCAAGCTCGGACGAACGCGTTCGCTCATCTCTACTTGATATGGTACACAGTGTATGATGAGTACTAGAGGCAGGGTGGCGCCAGCGGGTATAAGGATAAGGGCTTCTTCACACAGGCATATGCGCAACTACGCTCGCCACTGTGAAGCATAGTTGCGCACAAATCAGGTAAAAATTCTTTTTTTTCTTACCTTTTCTGCGCTATTCCACGCGAATTTGAAAAAAAAAAGCGGGAAGATAGGTCCTGCCCTACGTGCGAGAAAGATAGGGCAAGTCCTATCTTTTCTCACCTGTACTATGAATAGGCGGGAATACCGCTAGTGAAAACGAAACCATTGAAATAAATGGTTTCGTTGTGACCCGTTATGTTGCCGTGATTATCACAGCTGCCTAATGGGACTAAGTCATGCCCACCTGTTTAAGCCCTAAGAACCTTTTTCTATTAAACGTGCTTTCCCCCTCAGGCTATTGCCTGTATCTGCCTATCCTAGACTGGGTTCATATGACACAGCTGCCCATAATGAAAGGGTTCAAAATGTATGAATGCAATAGAACTGAGATAGAACAATTCACACTGTTAGCACATTAACGAAAATTGAAAATTCCTGCAGTACTTCTTTGAGAGAATATATACCACCACAGATTGCAATGAGGAACTCCAGGCAGCCCTGCAGGGGTGTGAAGGAGCCATTCTAATGTTAAGGCCCATTTAGACACAACGATTATTGCTCAAAATTTGCTAAAAAGCCTTTTTTTTTTTGCGATAATCATTGCTTGTAAATGTGCCCATCTTTCACTTTTCTGGCGAATGATAAATTTCAGTTCGGTATGAAATCCATCATTTGGCAGAACAGCTGATAAGACGGACCGCATGCTGTGCTCTGCCCCGGGGGGGAGCACTGATAACAGCTGATTACATTGTCTCAGCTGTCAGTCCCTTGGCAGAACAAAGGAAAGTTATTCAAAGCACAGCGGGTGGTCTGTTCTCTGAATACAGCTCTCTGTGGCTCACACACTACTAACTGGTACTAATAGGCATTAGTACTAAGTATTAGTTTATGCAAAATGATCGCTCAAAAGGCATCTTTTGAGTGATCATCTTTGTGTGTAAATGCACCTTTAGGGCTTATCCTGATGTGCGTGTATCGGACAGTTTTTAACGCCTGGCCGATAGACACTGTTTGCAATGGGAGAGGCAGGATGGGGCGGAGCCATGTTCCACCCCGTCCCGCCCCCTCCCGTTTTGGCATGAAAAAACAGCCGATATACGGACATCGGAATAAGCCTGTAGACTGAAACAAGGTGTGATTGTTCTCAGTAAAGCCTCATTTACACGCAAAGATGATCGCTCAAAATTAATTCAAAAGATAGCTTGAATGACAGTTTGAGCGATCATTTTGCATAAACTACTAATGGGCACTAATGCCTATAAGTAGGTTATTAGCTTAATTTGCATGTAAATGAGGCTCCTTTAGCTGTATGTAGATAACAGCAAGTGGTCTGTTCTCTGCATACAGCTCCATTGTTCGTCCATAGGACAGCAGCTAAAACAATGTTATGAGCGCTCCCCACGGATAATCACAGTGTGCAGTCCCTACTATCAGCTGGCTGGCCGAAGAATGGTTTTTATGCTGAACTAAAAATTATCGTTCGGGAGAAAAGCAATCGATGGTAGCATTTACACGCAACGATTATCCCTCAAAAGACATTGTTTGAACGAATTTGAACGAATTGGCCTTAAGAGAAACCAAGTAATCTTGCACATATGATACATTTTAATGTCTAACAAAAATACATGATGTTATAGCGAGTTTACGAATCGTCTCAGAATCCTTCCTCGACATTTTGCTGAGGTAAAATAAAAGCTGCGCTGTGATTGGTTGCTATTTGTTATACTGCTGTAGTAAAATGAAAGCTGCACTGTAATTGGTTGCTATGGGCAACACAGATTTTCTTTAAAATCTCAATCCGTGTGTCTTTCGTTCAAGTTTTAATCCCAGGCAACGCCGGGTGTCCCTGCTGGCTTAATAATCGCATAGGTGCGGCAACGACGTCCGCCCCTCATGTGTCTTTCCGTTTGGGGAAGCCTAGCTAATGATGTGCACCCCCTTCTCCTCCACCGCAATTAATAATTGCATAGGTGCAGCAACGACGTCTGCCCTCACGTGTCTGCCTGTTTGTGCAGGCATTACTTATGATGTCCCCCTTTTCCCCTCCGCCTCACCGCACAGTGCGGCGGCAGTGCACCTGTGCATCACCAAATAAATCTGTCTTGTCGCGCTCCTTAGAGAACTCTATACATTTTCGGGATAAAATGTAGCCTATGTCCTTCCTCAAGATGCGAGCTATCTCCCTGCCACATGTCATCAAAATCACTTCTGCGGTTTAGCCGTGAAAAGGTACCAAACAAACAGTCAGAGTGACTTTATAATATCAGTATGGACATATACTGACATACACATGGGGGGTTTAAAGCCACGCACTTCCGGCAGCGCAGAGCCATACATTCCAGCCAATTAGAAACCAAGAAAAAGTGCGCTGCTGTGACACTCCTGATGGGTTACGCCGCAGTAACATCCCAGTGTAACCCCAGTCCAAGGTCTCTGATAATTCTTCGTACATCTGAAAGGATTGTTTTGTTCCACAGTAGCGGCCTTTGTGCGCTGAGAAGCTTCCCTTCCCGGCTCAGTGTTTCACTAGTCTCTTGAATAGCAGCACAATCCTCGCGCCGGAGAGGCTGATTTGGGTGGTGTGACACAGGGAATTGCCAATAACATCCCAGTCTGGTGTTCCTTTTCGGCGGAGCCTATTTGCATATTTCCCATTCACATCATCCTGATCATACACAGCCGAGGAGGAAAAGTTCTCGACTATTGAGCCTGAAGAATGGAGCGCTTGAGCGATTAGGTCAGAAATGTAACCCATTCACTGCCAGCACTTTCTATTGCAGAGGGGACAGATCTGTTAGTGACGTGACTATAGCAGGCACTTGTAGGAAGATAAATATTCCAGTATGTTGTAGTAAGGATGTCGCAATCTTTATGGATTACTATTTACATTATTGTAGAAGAAATAGTGACATTTGCTCCTACAAGTGTTTCACGACTCACGAATTCTATGGCTTTACATCTTAACATGTAGATTTGTAGTTTGTCTTTAAGAGTTCCGCTTATGAGCTTGCATCACGTGTGCATTGTGAAACGCACTGAGATAACATAATGTGGTAGGTGAAACCACAGAAGCACATTGTGACATCATGATGAGCTTTGCAAAATGACAATCATTGCTCTGCTCCATCTGCTCGGTTTTGTAATATTGCCTAGCATAGAAGCTAGACTTGTACTTGCCAGAAAGTAAATGCAGCAACATGTTATTTCATACATGTGTGCAATATAAATGTGTTACAGGATTAGTTTTTGTCCATGACCCTTGACCCACTTGCGGATCCCCGCTCAAGGATAGCATATTGTAGGAGGTGCACCCCAGTAGTTAACTCAAAAATACTTGGTCCTTGAGAAGCACTAAGCTTGAAGGCTACGCAGTCTATGTAACGCACAGAACTTGACAGTTACAGTAATGTTACAGAACTTATGGGCACAGCCTCTCAATGAAGGTACTTAGCAGTTGCAGGGAACAATCTCTTTGTAAAGCAGTCAACTTACAGGGGTTGTCTAAATTGCACCATCTCGGTGTAACATCTTCCCCATTGAGTAACGTAACAAGCTATATATATATATATATATATATATATATATATATATATAATTCTGAGTTCACAAACTGGACTCTGTCTTGTATATATATATATTTATTTATTTTCTTCCTGTATATTCTGACATTCAGGTCTTTCGACATTCATATTACATACAAGGGCAGGACTGAGGATTTGGGTGACAGTCCCACGATTGATCTCTGAGCTCTGTTATTGGCTACAGCCCCTGTGATGTTCCGTAAACCGGGCAGGACTGCAGCTATAAACAGAGACCGGAGCTGAACACAATCCTGGGACACAGTTGGAGTAGGGAGAGGTGAATTTATAGCATTTTGTTAACTTACCCAATAGGAAGGGGCTGTACCGAGATGGTACAACCTAGACAACCTTTTTAATAGTTACAGTCTCTTTGCAGAACACTTGGCTTAATGGTTACAGCCTCCTTTAGTTTCACATGGTACTCACATGAACAGAACACAGGGCAACAGGTTACGCTCAACAACTCTGGTTATCTCAGCAGCTCTCCCAGGGCCTGACTAGCCTGTAGACTTTACAAGTAGCAGTCTAGAACCATCCCACTAGACTTACCCAACGTGGCTCTCTCCAAGCTGCAGCTTCACACAGGGCCACAGTCAATACTGTTCAAGAGGGCAAGGCAGTAGATCACCACCCACAGGTTCTTAGGGTTTACGGCTTTGCTTTATTGATTGATGAACCCAAATATTTTTCTCACAGAATAAAGAAAATGTCTCTTGTCCTCCAGTCAGTCTTAGGCCTTATTCACATGACCGTATATACGCAGGTATTTAGCCACATAAAAAAAAGATCACCCAAAAATTGTGACCATCCAAAGCATTGGATTCCAATGTATTCATTTGGGCACATAAAAAAAACACCTCTTAAAATAGCTGCTGACAGAGTAGAACAGTAGTTCAACCAAGATGGCTGCCCCCATAATCATGTACAGAAAATATAATAAAAATTCTACACGTAGAAATTAAAAACATGTTTTAACAAATGAATAAATGTCAGTCAAATTCAGCTATGCCTGTTTACTGCTTCTTAGCAGAAAAATAGATTTGCAGATACCAAACAAGTAAACAACAATTAGGAATGATAAAACTAACTAAATGTTCCTTTACTGCCTTCACTGACAACAAACTGGAAGCGTAAAATGCTGTGTTGGTTTACATGCCAGAGTAAATTATAATCTGTGGAGATATTGGAGCTATTTGAGGATATATGGCTGTGTAGGATCCCTTGAATGGGTGACATATGGTAAAAGTAGTATTACGTATCTATCTATCTATCTATCTATCTATCTATCTATCTATCTATCTATCTATCTTATATCTATCTATGTATCTTATATCTCTCTATCTATCTATCTTATATCTATCTCATATCTATCTATGTATCTTATATCTATCTATCTATCTATCTATCTATCTATCTATCTATCTATCTATCTATCTATCTATCTATCTATCTATCTATCTATCTCATATCTCTCTCTATCTATCTATCTATCTATCTATCTATCTATCTATCTATCTATCTATCTATCTATCAATCTATCTTCCATCCATCCTTTATTGAAGATATTCCTCAAACTATCATAGCCAATCAGCAGTAGTTTGTAAGATTTGGACGTATACAATAACATGTAGTGACATGGGCATTCTTGATACTTTTCATCATTGTTCTCATGCGGTTGGATAAAATTGCTCAAGGCTGATTTCTATATATTTCATGTTGTTTATGAAATATGCCAGCTGTGACAAGAAGAATTTCTCGAAGAATTATCCTCAACCACCTTTTGTATTAAGTGTATATATTCTCACAATGCACAGGGGATTGAAGGGGTTTCCCCACTAAAAAATGTTTTCACCTATCTACATGATAGGTGATAAACGGCTCATCAAGGGGGTCTAACTGCTGGGATCCCCACCGATTTAAGAGAATAACAGTCTCTGAAACCTCTGTGTGAATGAAACAGTACTGCACATGTTTGACCACCACTTCATTCACTTCTATGGGACTGACAAAGATTGTTGACCGCTGTATTCAACTGGACAGTGCTCACGCATGTGCACTACTGCTCCATTCACATAGAGGTCTGGGGGACTGTCATTCTCGTGATCCATAGTATTCTCAGCAGTCAGACCACTAGTGATCATACATTTATCACCTATCATGTAGATAAGTCATAAATATTTTAATGCAAAAACCCCTTTCAGCTTCAGTCTCGACTTGGCACCTATACTCTAAGGCATTTTCCAGGAAAATACTATTGATGACTTATCCTCAATAATTGATTGGCTGGCCATTCGGGACCTCAGCCAATCGGCTGATTGGGCACTCGCTGTCAGTGCCACGACATACAGGAGTGGAGGCTGCTTTTCCAATGCCCTTGTTGTCACCGATGCTTGTAACTGCAGGAGCAGCATTCATTAAAACAATGAGAGCTGTGCCTACATTTACTAGCACAAGCCACTACATAGGAGTCAGAGCAGCAGCTTCCGCTCCATCCACTATGCATTGTGGCACTGACAGCGGAGGCTCAATCACATGACTGGCCAATGTGCCAAGCAACAGACTCCAGCCGATGAACTACTCAGAACCTATCCTGAGGATACGTCATTGATAGTGTTTCCCTGGAAAACCCATTTAAATACCCAATAAATGCCCCAGCATAAGAACCAATTACCTATTGAGCTATAATATAAAAATATACAATTTTTCCATTGACATTATGTGAATAACATTTCAATAATCAACACAAATCCCTTCAGGCAGGAGGATATGACCTGCGGAGGACATTACCCAATATATTCTGTATGCAACCCTTCCATAGAGCCTACTGCATTTCACTTATTGCCACCTATGGCAAAAAGAAAAGGTTACAGTATGGCACTCGGTGCTGCCAAATGTTGACCATGTTCCACTGATTGTGAGCTGTCTCGTTTTTAATTAATACACTTTTAAATATTTTACATGGTCAGTACTTTGCAGCCTTTTACCCAATACAGCGTTATCAAATAGAAAGTTGAAGGACTTGGGACCGGCAGCGATGACTGCTATCTGGACTTAAAAACAAAGTAACTAAGATACAAAATTCTTGAAATGAAGTTTAAGGATTACTAGTTTCTCCAACTTCCAGTTAAAGGATTGTTTGGCACTTACTGCACATCACGCAATCACTTTGATGGCTCTGTTCTCCTCTTTACTGTTTTGTGATTTGCTCTCTGGGATGATGGCCAACAGAGGACACCAATTTAGTTAGATGTAGGTAGGACAGTAGCTGACAATTGCCTCATTATAGTAAAGAAGAGTTCATTTGCATTCAATTATATGTTGAATATGAAATCTCTTTCCTTTCTTGCCTCCCACAGTAAGGTGTGTATAAGTGGCAGCTTGTTACAAACTATCGCTGGCTACAATATCATACAGAATTACATGTTTATCAAATTTACTGCTTTTGAAATGGAAGTGAGGAATAAAACGAAAATCTTAAAGGTATTTACAACCTAAATTTAAAGAAAATCTGATGATTAAGATATTAGCAGAAGCGAGTATTAGGGAATTATCTAGTTAAGGCCCTTTTAGATTGGCCAAAGATTGCACTGCAAAATAAGTTGGTGCTATAGAATAAAGCTTATTATTATTAGATTGGGTATGAACATTCATATAAATGTTTGTTTGCTTGATCATTGTTCGCCTGATCAAAACTTTCACGTGGGCATAAAAATGCCTGCTTGTTGGCAGAACATCTGCCCACATCAACATGGAGATATGCCATTGACAAATTTAATCTGTACGGGGACGAATGATTGTATTAACAATCGTTCGCCCTCCTATAGTGATCATCTGCCACATGTGAATGGCAGCAACAAGCAGCCATCGACATGCTGTATTGTCAATCGTAAGTTATTAATTGGGCTAAGAATCGACGTGTGTAAAAGGATGACTACTAGCTTCTGCTTTCAAGCTACCTGACAGCCCAATTGCAAAGGCTATGGTTGTTAGGCAGTGTACACATAGCAACCAGTCCATCTCTGTCCTTATAGGCTGAAGGCAGAAGAAAAGAGTACTCCATATGCAAGGAACTCTGGGCAAATATAAATAGTGTGCCGGAATGCAGACACCTAAAGAGGCTGTGCTGGACAGCATGCTAAATGACAGATCAGTTACTGTCACCTTCGTCCAGAGTAGTAGATCCTCTCCGTAAGGCACCACAAAATTGGAAAGAAAAGGAGGATACAGTGCTGTGGTTGGGAAGGGGCTTGCCAAGGAAATTCCAAGCAATATGTTTACTGTATCAGTCAGGGCAATGTGTTTCAACTAGAGATGAGCGAACGCGTTCGTCCGAGCTTGATATTCGTGCGAATATTAGGGTGTTCGGGATGTTCGTTATTCGTAACGAACACCATGCGGTGTTCTGGTTACTTTCACTTCCTTCCCTGAGACGTTAGCGCGCTTTTCTGGCCAATTGAAAGACAGGGAAGGCATTACAACTTCCCCCTGCAACGTTTAAGCCCTATACCACCCCCCTGCTGTGAGTGGCTGGCGAGATCAGGTGTTCGCCTAATATAAAAGTCGGCCCCTCCCGCGGCTCGCCTCAGATGCGGTGTGAGTTAGATGAGGGACAGTGCTGTTTATACCGGAGCTGCTGTAGGGAAAGAATTGGTAGTTAGTGTAGGCTTCAAGACCCCCCAAAGGTCCTTATTAGGGCCACTGATAGCTGTGTGTTGGCTGCTGTTAGCAGTGGGATTTTTTTTTTTCTCAAAATCGCCTCTGCAGACTGTTGCACCTGGCATTAGGGACAGAAGTGCTGCATAGGCAGGGAGAGTGTTAGGAGTGAGTGTAGCCTTCAAGAACCTCAACGGTCCTTTCTAGGGCCATATTTATCCGTGTGCAGTACTGTCCAGGCTGCTGTTAGCTGTGCTGCATTTTTTGTGGGCTTCTCAAAATCGCCTCTGCTGAGCATTCCACCCTCCATTGATACTGCAGGGAAAGAATTGTATAGGCAGGGCCACAACACAGTTATTATTCATAGAATATACGCAGTGCTGCCTTTTGGTGGGAAAAAACTGAAAACAAATCTATTTGTCCAGCCTCTGTCCGTCCTTACGGGCTGTGGACACGTGTGAGCTGCGTGAAAAACATTGCTAAATCATACGCACCCAGCTACGCTTTACTGCTGGCTTCGCCATTTGCTTTCCTTAATTGGGAAAAAAAATACCTGCTCTGCCAGAGTTATAATAACTCTGCTACCCTCACGTTCTGTGACACATAAGCAGGGACACAGCACAGTTATTAAACTTCTCCTGTTCATAGAATATACGCAGTGCTGCCTTTTGGTGGGAAAAAACTGAAAACAAATCTATTTGTCCAGCCTCTGTCCGTCCTTACGGGCGGTGGAGACGTGTGAGCTGCGTGAAGAACAGTGCTAAATCATACGCACCCAGCTACGCTTTACTGCTGGCTTCGCCATTTGCTTTCCTTAATTGGGAAAAAAAATACCTGCTCTGCCAGAATTATAATAACTCTGCTACCCTCACGTTCTGTGACACATAAGCAGGGACACAGCACAGTTATTAAACTTCTCCTGTTCATAGAATATACGCAGTGCTGCCTTTTGGTGGGAAAAAACTGAAAACAAATCTATTTGTCCAGCCTCTGTCCGTCCTTACGGGCGGTGGAGACGTGTGAGCTGCGTGAAGAACAGTGCTAAATCATACGCACCCAGCTACGCTTTACTGCTGGCTTCGCCATTTGCTTTCCTTAATTGGGAAAAAAAATACCTGCTCTGCCAGAGTTATAATAACTCTGCTACCCTCACGTTCTGTGACACATAAGCAGGGACACAGCACAGTTATTAAACTTAGATAATTCATTCACTAGAGGCAGTGGGGCCTTTCGTTTTCCAAAAAGGGCAAAAATTATATTTGGCCTGCAGTCTTGCGCCAATTTATTTCCTGCCTGTGAAATCAAATCACTGGTAATACAGCATGCTGAGGGGTAGGGGTAGGCCTAGAGGACGTGGACGCGGCCGAGGACGCGGAGGGCCAAGTCAGGGTGTGGGCACAGGCCAAGCTCCTGATCCAGGTGTGTCGCAGCCGACTGCTGCGCGATTAGGAGAGAGGCACGTTTCTGGCGTCCCCACATTCATCGCCCAATTAATGGGTCCACGCGGGAGACGGTTATTAGAAAATGAGCAGTGTGAGCAGGTCCTGTCCTGGATGGCAGAAAGTGCTTCGAGCAACCTATCGTCTACCCGCAGTTCTGCGCCGTCCACTGCTGCCAATCCGAATCCTCTGTCTGCTGCTCCTCCTTCCTCCCAGCCTCCTCACTCCACTACAATAACACCTGCTCAGGAGCGGGAGCACTCCCAGGAACTGTTCTCGGGCCCCTGCTTAGATTGGGCAGCAGCGGTTCCTCTCCCACCAGAGGAGTTTATCGTCACTGATGCCCAACCATTCGAAAGTTCCCGGGGTCCGGGGGAAGAGGCTGGGGACTTCCGCCAACTGTCTCAACAACTTTCTGTGGGTGAGGAGGACGATGACGATCAGACACAGTTGTCTTGCAGTGAGGTAGTAGTAAGGGCAGTAAGTCCCAGGGAGCAGCGCACAGAGGATTCGGAGGAAGAGCAGCAGGACGATGAGGTGACTGACCCCACCTGGTGTGCAACGCTTACTCAGGAGGACAGGTCTTCAGAGGGGGAGTCAAGGGCATCAGCAGGGCAGGTTGCAAGAGGCAGTGCAGTGGCCAGGGGTAGAGGCAGGGCCAGACCGAATAATCCACCAAGTGTTTCCCAAAGCGCCCCCTCGCGCCATGCCACCCTGCGGAGGCCGAGGTGCTCTAAGGTCTGGCAGTTTTTCACAGAGACGCCTGACGACCGACGAACAGTGGTGTGCAACCTTTGTCGCGCAAAGCTCAGCCGGGGAGCCAACACCAACAGCCTCACCACCACCACCATGCGCAGACATATGATGGCCAAGCACCCCGCAAGGTGGGACAAAGGCCGTTCACCGCCTCCGGTTTGCACCCCTGCCTCACCCCCTGTGCCCCAACCTGCCACTGAGATGCAACCCCCCTCTCAGGACACAGGCACTACCGCCTCATGGCCTGCACCCACACCCTCATCTCCGCTGTCCTCGGCCCCATCCAGCAGTGTAGTTCAGCGCACCGTTCAGCCGTCGCTTGCGCAAGTGTTCGAGCGCAAGCGCAAGTACGCCGCCACGCACCCGCACGCTCAAACGTTAACCGTCCGCATCGCAAAATTCATCAGCCTTGAGATGCTGCCATATAGGGTTGTGGAAACGGAGTCCTTCAAAAGTATCATGGAGGCGGCGGCCCCGCGCTACTCAGTTCCCAGTCGCCACTACTTTTCCCGATGTGCCGTCCCAGCCCTGCATGACCACGTCTCCCGCAACATTGTGCGCGCCCTCACCAACGCGGTTACTGCCACGGTCCACTTAACTACGGACACGTGGACAAGCACAGGCGGGCAGGGCCACTACATCTCCCTGACGGCACATTGGGTGAATTTAGTGGAGGCTGGGACAGAGTCAGAGCCTGGGACCGCTCACGTCCTACCCACCCCCAGAATTGCGGGCCCCAGCTCGGTGCTGGTATCTGCGGAGGTGTATGCTTCCTCCACTAAAGCACCCTCCTCCTCCTCCTCTGTCTCACAATCAAGATGTGTTAGCAGCAGCATGTCGCCAGCAGTCGGTGTCGCGCGGTGTGGCAGCACAGCGGTGGGCAAGCGTCAGCAGGCCGTGCTGAAACTACTCAGCTTAGGCGATAAGAGGCACACGGCCCACGAACTGCTGCAGGGTCTGACACAGCAGACCGACCGCTGGCTTGCGCCGCTGAGCCTCCAACCGGGCATGGTCGTGTGTGACAACGGCCGTAACCTGGTGGCGGCTCTGCAGCTCGGCAGCCTCACGCACGTGCCATGCCTGGCCCACGTCTTTAATTTGGTGGTTCAGCGCTTTCTGAAAAGCTACCCACGCTTGTCAGACCTGCTCGTAAAGGCGCGCCGGCTCTGCGCACATTTCCGCAAGTCCCACACGGACGCTGCCACCCTGCGCACCCTGCAACATCACTTTAAGCTGCCAGTGCACCGACTGCTGTGCGACGTGCCCACACGGTGGAACTCTACGCTCCACATGTTGGCCAGGCTCTATGAACAACGGAGAGCTATAGTCGAATACCAACTCCAACATGGGCGGCGCAGTGGGAGTCAGCCTCCTCAATTCCTTTCAGAAGAGTGGGCCTGGTTGGCAGACATCTGCCATGTCCTTGGTAATTTTGAGGAGTCTACCCAGGTGGTGAGCGGCGATGCTACAATCATTAGCGTCACCATTCCTCTGCTATGCATCTTGAGAAATTCCCTGCAAACCATAAAGGCAGCTGCTTTGCGCTCGGAAACGGGGGCGGGGGAAGACAGTATGCCGCTGGATAGTCAGGGCACCCTCCTGTCTATTTCTCAGCGCGTACAGGAGGAGGAGGAGGAGCATGAGGAGGATGAGGAGGAGGGGGAAGAGACAGCTTGGGCCGCTGCTGACGGTACACCGGCTGATTGCCTGTCATCCTTTCAGCGTGTATGGCCTGAGGAGGAGGAGGAGGAGGAGGAGGATCCTGAAAGTGATCTTCCTAGTGAGGACAGCCATGTGTTGCGTACTGGTACCCTGGCACACATGGCTGACTTCATGTTAGGATGCCTTTCTCGTGACCCTCGCGTTGCACGCATTCTGGCCACGACGGATTACTGGGTGTACACACTGCTCGATCCACGGTATAAGGAGAACCTGCCCACTCTGATTCCCGAAGAGGAAAGGGGTTCGAGAGTGTTGCTATACCACAGGACCCTTGCGGACAAGCTGATGGTAAAATTCCCAGCCGACAGCGCTAGTGGCAGAAGGCGCAGTACCGAGGGCAAGGTAGCAGGGGATGTGCGTAGATCGAGCAGCATGTACATCCCAGGCAGTGCAACAGTCTTTAAGGGCCTGGCCAGCTTTATGGCTCCCCACCAAGACTGTGTCACCGCTCCCCAGTCACGGCTGAGTCGGCGGGAGCACTGTAAAAGGATGGTGAGGGAGTACGTAGCGGATCGCACGACCATCCTTGGTGACGCCTCTGCCCCCTACAACTACTGGGTGTCGAAGCTGGACACGTGGCCTGAACTCGCGCTGTATGCCCTGGAGGTGCTTGCTTGTCCTGCGGCTAGCGTCTTGTCGGAAAGGGTGTTTAGTGCGGCTGGGGGAATCATCACAGATAAGCGTAGCCGCTTGTCAACCGACAGTGCCGACAGGCTAACACTCATCAAGATGAACAAAGGCTGGATTTCCCCAGACTTCTGTTCTCCACCAGCGGACAGCAGCGGTACGTAAGCAATACGTAGGCTGCACCCGCGGATGGAAGCTACGTTCTCTCTCACCATCCAAAACGGGGACATTTCTGCTTCATCAATCTGTGTCTAATATTCCTCCTCCTCCTCCTCCTGCTCCTCCTCCTGAAACCTCACGTAATCACGCTGAACGGGCAATTTTTCTTAGGGCCACAAGGCTCAGTCAAATAATTTTTCAGAACAATTTTTAAAAGTTTCAATGCGCTTAAAAGCATTGGAACTTTAACTTGAACCAATTTTTCGTTACACTGGGCTGCCTCCAGGCCTAGTTACCACTTAAGCCACATTAACCAAAGCGATTAATGTGTTTCACCTGCCCTCTTGGCTGGCCATGGCCAATTTTTGGGATGTACATTAGTACTGTTGATACAGCAATTTTTGTGGGCCCTCGCCTACAGTGTAATCAAATTAATTTTTAGCCCACCTGCATTACAGCTGACGTAACCTCAGCTGTGTTGGGCAATGCAATGGGATATTTTTGTGTACCGCCGGTGGGTTCCAGGGAGCCACCCATGCTGTAGGTGCACACGGAGTTTTTAATACATCTGTACACTTCTAAAGAACCCCAGTCTGACTGGGGCATGCAGTGTGGGCCGAAGCCCACCTGTATTACGCACAACATTACTACCTCAGCTGTGTTGGGCAATGCAATGGGATATTTCTATGTACCGCCGGTGGCTTCCTGGCACCCACTCAGGCAGTGGGTCCACAGGGAATTATAAATGCATCTGTTTCCACTTATAAAGAAACTCAGTCTGACTGGGGCATGCAGTGTGGGCCGAAACCCACCTGCATTAACCCTTTCCAGTCCACTGTGTGACCTGTGAAGACATTAGGGTTTAAGGCTGTACAGCTCCGTTGTTGGTAGACGTCCGTCGGGGTTCTCTTACTGTATATTGCCAGCCTCTCTGCTGTCGGAGCCTATCCTACGTGTCAGCTCATGCAGTACTGGCTTTAGCCAGCATATAGCGCCGTTGTATAACGGCAGAAAAAGAGTAAGCCCCCTAGGAAAACCATATACAAATTGGATTGGAAAGGGTTAAGCACAACATTACTACCTCAGCTGTGTTGGGCAATGCAATGGGATATTTCTATGTACCGCCGGTGGCTTCCTGGCACCCACCCATGCTGTAGGTGCACACGGAGTTTTTACTACATCTGTACACTTATAAAGAACCCCAGTCAGACTGGGGCATGCAGTGTGGGCCGAAGCCCACCTGCATTAAGCACGACATTACTACCTCAGCTGTGTTGGGCAATGCAATGGGATATTTCTGTGTACCACCGGTGGGTTCCAGGGAGCCACCCATGCTGTGGGTCGACAGGGACTTCACAATAGGGAGTTGTACCTGCCTGTGTCTATGAATTAAAAACCCGGTCTGACTGGGGCATGCAGACACCTTGACAGAATGAATAGTGTGTGGCACATAGGTTCCCCATTGCTATGCCCACGTGTGCAGCTCCTGATGGCTTTGGCACAGGATTCTATTTCTCATTGCTTCTGTACAGCATTGTGGGCTATCGCTCCGCCACTTTTAAAGAGGGTCGCTGCCTAGCCGTGCCAACCTCTGCAGTGTGTGCCTGCGGTCCCTCGTCATGGCAGACGCAATTCTAAATAGACATGAGCGTGGTGTGGCATGAGGGCAGCTGAAGGCTGCCCAGGGACACTTTGGTGTGCGCTGTGGGGGGGAGGGGGGGCGGTTGGTCAGCATGTAACCCAGGAGAAGTGTCAGTGGAGTGTCATGCAGGCAGTGATTGTGCTTTGTTGGAGGTAGTGTGGTGCTTAGCAAAGGTATGCCATGCTAATGAGCGCTTTTCAGAAGTAAAAGTTGTTGGGAGGGGGGGGGCCCACTCTTGCCGCTATTGTGGCTTAATAGTGGGACCTGTGAACTTAGGATGCAGCCCAACATGTAGCCCCTCGCCTGCCCTATCCGTCACTGTGTCATTCCCATCACTTTCCTGAATTGCCCAGATTTTCACACATGAAAACCTTAGCGAGCATCGGCGAAATACAAAAATGTTCTGGTCGCCCATTGACTTCAATGGGGTTCGTTGTTCGAAACGAACCCTCGAGCATCACGGGAAGTTCGTTACGAATAACGAACACCCGAACATTTTGGTGTTCGCTCATCTCTAGTTTCAACACTATTTCAGCTCCTTCCTCGGCTTGTTCAACAGTGTTGCCATGACTGATACAATTAACGTATTGCCTGGAACGTCCTTGGCAAGCCTTTTCCTAACAGCAGCACCATATCCTCCCTTTCCTTAGTCAGGGCAACTAAAATGGGGAAAGAGCTTTACTATTTAGCATCTCAGATTTTTGTAGAAGTAAATTTAGTTGGAAAATTGCTTTTCTTTAGAACAGTCCATTGATATACAATGAAATATGAACTGCTGGGCACCCTGATAGAATATTCCGCCAGCCTCGGTAGACCATGTGGCTACTTTGGGTACAGCCTTGTTTGTTCAGCACATAGTCACTTGCTTTGTTAGGACAGGGGATGTGGAAAAGCAACCCTGTTAATTCTGACTAAGCCAATTGCAGTAAAAGTTGACCAAAGTTGCATTGATGGAAATGTATGAGGAAGATTGTATGAATGAAACCAAAAATGATTTTTTTTCATTCACAGATCTATTGCATGAATTAACTAGGCTTCCTTTCTGAAAATGGATGATGGGAATAATTTATTAGCAATCATTTATTTCCTAATGCCCTCAAATTATTGTTGCCCCCTCTACATGAACTCTATCAATAAGTAGTTTAGTTTGCTGACTACAGTAAAGTTTGAGAGCATGTAGTTTACCTGACTGTGGCTCTAAGATAAAGTAATGAGCTTGCTTTCTGCTCCAAACCTCAAGGCAGTGGAAGAGTTACCTCCTGGGATGCCTTTGTTGTGTCTAAGGAAGTCTATAAGCTGACATCAGCCAAGCTTAACTCATTTGGACACTATACAGATTGGAAGGGGGAGGGCTTGCTGGCTATGTGGCGACTGACAAGATTCATGGCGCCTTTCTCTTTAAGAGCTGGTTGTCCTAGGGAACCTGTAGCAGAGTCCTACATGTGCCTCACTGCAACATGAGCCAGGTCTCAGCACACACAGGAGAATAAGCTCCTCTATGAGCAGGTCCCTGTAGGTGTAGGATGGGTCACAAGCTTCATGTGCAGCACTAAGACAAGCTGCAGGGTTCTTACATCATTCTGTAGTGGATACTTACATAAGGTAAGACTTCTTCATTTTAGAACTGCATTATTCATGGCACAAGAGGCATCAGCCAGAACACAGAACTGCATAGAGCCCTTCTATTGTGTCCTATGGGTAGTAGAGTGTTTTGTTAATATGGAAGTAGTGGCTGCTTGAGTTCTGGGTGGAGAATGATACATTAATGATACATTGTTATTATGAGTCTCACTCCACAGTGTCACATACAACATAAACATAAACAATGTTGTTCATGTAATTCCCTGCAGAAAGCAAATGAGCAATAACATTTTGTGAACTTGTCATACATCATAGCTTGTACTTTTAGTGTCTTTTCCCCATTGATATGACATTACTGTGGCATTTATCCTAAATATTATGTTGTCTGCTACCCATTAAAGTTTACATTTACCATTCTATTTTAGTTTACACATAAAATTACATAAAAATACATTGAATACTTTAGCTTATAATGATCTTGAGGTACAAAATATGTTATAGACTATAACTTATAGTCAAGAGCTTCAATAGACAAACTTGTTAACTGTTTGCAACAGCAAGCAGAAGAGTTCTGAATACAACTCTGGGCTGCCTATATGTATGCGTAAAATAGCTCAACTGTCTATATAGATTTATTTATACTGTAGAATGTTTATCATAGGTATTTTTTCTCTACTATTACATTAATTTAGGCAGTAATGTTTATCAATGCCCTAGTTTGGGAAAAACAAAAAAACAAACAATTTAATGTCTAAAATTGAATAACCCTATACTATCCATATTCCAAGAAAATGACCTAATTTGTAAGGTAAAAGCCAATGAAAAGGTCCCTAGTCGGTAAGTAAAGAATGTGCGTTCCATTATACCATACTTGGCAGGTTATACCATAAATGGGAGGTTCAGGGTATGTTCCTAAGTGGCTGGTGAAATCTGCAGCTAATCCAAATAGTGCAGTTTTTGTTGCAGGTTTCATTGCAGATGTGCTGAAGATTTGCTGCATCATTAATTGGCATGCTGCAGATTTAAAAGGCGCATGGCATGAACAATTTTGTGTGGATTATTTCCACAGCATGTGCATGAGATTTGTTTTACTCTCATTCACTTACTAGTACTACCAATGCTGCAGAATTTCAACGTGAAAACTTCATATGGATGATCTGCAGCGGACATACTTTGCAGGGACGCACCCTACAGTGCAAATTCTCTTTCATTTATTTTCTGATGTGTCATTAGATATTATTTGTGAGGGTTTGATCAGTAGGAAAAAAAACACCTGCCGGTTACCATTTACCTAGTACCCTTTACCTAAATGGGTTGTATTAAGATTGACTTTTATCACCTAACAGTCTGATTGGTGGGAATCTTACTGCTGAGATCCCCACCAATCTTATTAACAGGAGTTGTGTGCACCCTTCGTCATGGCAGTCGCGCTGCACCCACCAGCAGTGACGTGGCGATTGAATGGAGTGACGTTAGCAAATGCACAGTGCCACTGCATTCATTTCAATGTTGCTGATGAATATAGCTGACTGCCGCTCCATTCAATCCCCTCCTAAGTACGAGGGGTGGGAGTCACATTGAGTCCGCAATTGGGAGCAAAGGGGGACACAGGACCCCTACTTTCAGGATTGGTGGACAGGGGATAAAAGTAGGATAGGATATCCTGGTGATGAAAGTCAATGTTGGTACAACCCCCAGCTCCGCCAACATGGCTCCAAGATTCAACAATCTTGGAGGAGTGGTACAGGCTCCTTTTTTCTAGAAATCAGAGACAACTGCTCCAATATTCCTTTGTACCATAGTTTACCTGAAAGCACATTACACTTCAATTAAGAGCCACCTCTCCTTGTACAGTTGTATTGGGTGTGCTGGTTTAAAATCTGCTGCGGGCCAACAGGATTGTAGCTACATCCCTGCTCATTATAACACCTGAGCGGTAACAGGTTTTCCATTATGGCCTTCTGAGTCTATGTGCACAACACGGATACTTTTTAGTTAACTGTCATAATTATTGGGGGCTATTTACATGTATTTCAAAGATAAGGGTGGATTTGGAATATTGCAGATATAAATGTCTGGTCTTAAGAGGAGAACTTTAATATAAAAAGAAGTGTAATTTTTTTTCCTAAGGCCGCCTGCACACGGGAAGGTTGGATTCCGCAATGGGAGACGTCCGTATGGAATCCGCGCAAAAATGGAGCATGCTGTGTTTTTTTCTCCGTGAGTTGAAACCATGTTTGGTTTCCACTCATGTGCAGGAAGAATCACTTTTCCATAGCATTCTATGGATGGTATTTGCTGCGGAATCCGGAGGCGGACACCCCCGCTCCGGATTTCTCAATGCAAATCCGCCCGTGTGCAGGCCGTCTGAGATGTATTGAAAGACTGTAAAAGACGGTATGTGTCAGGCCACTTTCACGCAGCTGAGAAAATCGCATGAGATTTGTGCGTTGCGAGAAATCTAACAGACCCCATTATAGTCAATGGGGTCCATTCGGCACTGTTTTAGTTCATCATAAGAAAGATCTGTTTAGCCAGGGAATTTTCTTGTTTCCTGCTTCCAAAACAGAACTCCTGAAACAGTTGTGAAAGAAGCGTAAGAAGAAGTATACCATTAACAAGACTCCTATGTGTAGGCTGAAATGATACTAAGGAGATATATATTGTTTTTAAGTATTAAATATTCACTACAGCTCGGCTCAGGGTAGTCCAGATGCAGAAAGCGTGCTGACTTATAGTATGGCTGCTGCAATATTCAACAGTCTCCAAAGTCTGACACTAGAAATGAAGCAGAAGAACACCAACATATAACAAAAAAAAAATGTCTACACTGGATGGTGTTTTGGAAATGCTGTTTTCCGAACATGTAGAAATCGTAATTTTGCCCTGTGACAGCCACTCAGATCCTTAGGCCTTGCTCACTGGGCCGAATTTAACGAGGATTTTCACGCAGATGCCATGACAAATCTGCGTCCCATTCATTTGATTGTTAATCTGCGCTATAGTTTATACAGCGTGGATCTAAAATCTGCATTGTAGAAAAAAAGTAGTGAAATGTCACTTTTTGATGAAGATTCCACAAGAAATCCGCTTTCAGTTACACACACAGATTAGCACTATTGAATGAGTCTAATTCATATGCAGATCTGCAGCAGCTGTACATGCAAATCTGTGACATACCGTAGTAACATAGTATTTGGGGCTGAAAAGGACACATGTCTAGTTCAGCCTATTACCCCCCAATGTTGATCTAGACGATCAGAAATCCAAAGCTCAGCATCAAATTTCTCTTGTGGATTATGTGGTAGATATTGTGTGAACATGCCCTTATAATTACCCATGGTTTGCTGCTTTGAACACATCAGCTTCAAAAACTGACTGTCCACTAACCCACACCGCTTGTAATGAGATAACTAGTGTTATTCACTTCACCTGTTAGTGATAGAGATAGATAGATATAAGATAGGTAGGTAGATAGATAGAGACATAGATAGATATGGGATAGATAGATATATACAGATAGATAGAGACATAGATCTTACATAGATAGATAGATATGAGATAGGTAGAAACAGATAGATAGAGACATAGATAGATAGATAGATAGATAGATAGATAGATAGATAGATAGATAGATAGATAGATAGATAGATAGATATGAGACAGATAGATATGAGATAGATATGAGATAGATAGATAGATATGAGATAGATAGAATATACTTTGAACAATAGACCTCTTTAATCTACATGGACTTCTTTTTTCTGTAATTATGGTTTTCATTCATGTTTCGGCTCATTATCCACTCCTGTTTCTGGAGTGCCTCATAAAAATGAGTTTGTTGCATATTGATACAATCTGGGAAGAGATACAGAAAAAATCTTTATAGGTCATTATGGAGTTACAGGAGAACAGCAGGCAGAAATCATTCGGCCTAGTTTCTTAGTTGGAGATTTGGTCTGGTTGTCCACGAAGAATATTAAACTTAAGCTACCATCATTCAAGGTTGGTCCACGTTTCACTAGCCCTTATAAGATCAAGCCAATTATTAATCCATTACCTTTTAGATTGGAGATTCATCCTTTATTTAAGATCTTTGACTTTTTTCATAAATCTTTAATCAAGAAGTATATATCTCCTGTTCATGGGGAATTTCCTCTTCCTCCAGTTTTGGTGGCAATCTGCAGTTCGTAAACTAGTTGGAGGCTCTGCCACAGATTCGGCACAATATACCCGAAGAAAAAGCACAGCATGCAAAACTTTTTCTTCCAGCAAAAAGTCAGGCAGCTGAGCAGAAAGCGAACAGACCCCATTATAGTCAATGGAGTCTGTTCAGCGCTTTTCGGTTCTGTCAAACTGAGCAGAAGACCGGAACCCCCGATTCAGATGTAACTACACCATAACTTCTTTTTTTTTAATTTTAGCATTGATGACCTGATTTTTTTTTCTAAATTCTGCAAAATTAAGGCAGAATTGTAACCCATGAGTGCAGCTTATGGCCCATTAACATGGGGCGATTATCATTCAGAGTTGCTCCCGCGGGAGTTTGAATGATAGTCGTCCCATGTAAATCCATGCAGAGACTGAACGACTGAGAGAGAATTGTTCAGTTTCTGCATGCAGGAAACTGAACAACTAGCTGTTCAGTGTAAACAGCAGTCATTCAGTTCTGAACGAGTATCTGCTTACAATGAATGGAGGCGGTGGGGGGACAATGCTCCCTGGCTGCCCCGCCTTCATCCTAGCCGTGCCCTGAGTGACCCAGCGATACTCGCTTCTGTGTAACAGCACAGGAGCGAGCTGCACTGTGACGACTGTCGGCCATCGTTTGCCTACAGTTGGTCCTGTCTAAATGGGTCCTTAGTAATTTTGAGTGTTTAAGGTAGTCTGAAATCCACATGCTGACTCATCATTCCCTCCAACTGCTGCTCTGACCCTCAGCCATGCTTTACTCCGCCAGTTTGGATTAATTGGACTAGTGCACCACAAATTCCACAGGAAACAAGATGCAGATTTATAAAGACCTTATAATGTGGCTAAAATAGTAAAACAACACTTTGTATTAGTCTCCATTGATGGACACTATGAATGCAGCATGTGAATGCCGCAGCAATTCATTGCCCGCTGCAACGGTATTTCTTCGATAGTGCGGCAATTGGTCACTGCGGTCAAGGGACTCATGTGACACGTACAATGCTTATTTATTTATGATGTTGGGGATAGTGTCTATTTATGGATGCACGGATATCACATGCATTGGCCTTTACCTTGTCTCTATATCATTCATAAATCATTCATATTCAGATGGAGACCAGAGATAAACACCATTACTATTTTAGCAATATTACAGGACAGACGCTGCAGGTCCTATAAGAGAATGAACTACATTTGTAAATAGTTGATATTAAATCTAGAGAAACAAGATATTCTGAAGAACACAACCCGCATTATCTAAGGTGATAACGTGCAAACTGATGAGTTCTGAAAGTGAATACATTGCTTATTGTCATAGGCTTCTCTCATGAAAAATTAATATGATAGATATTCATGTATCTAAACAAAAGTTTGATCATTCAAAAGGTTATTCAGCCCCAAAAATGTAGTGTCTCAGACTAGCAGAGGAGTGCACAGTGTGCATCAGGCAGTCAGAGAAGGGGTTCCACCATCTTTGTTTCTCCAGGACCGGAGAGTCACTTTAAGGAAGTAATATGATTGGTTGTTATGCCAAAACCCCTAACCCTTTTGTCTTCACTAGGTTTTACTTTGGAAATCCCACAGTCTGTTTTGCTGTTAGCTTCAAGATGTGATAAGATATTTAGATGCTACATTGCAACAATTGCACAATCCCAACCAGTCACACAATACATACGGTACTTATGGATGCTTCTCTAGTGTAAGTCTCACATGACCCCATACTAATAGTAGTTTCCGTGTAGCCCAGGTCTAAGATCAATATTTCACATGTTGTTTGGATAAGTTTCAAGTCCATCAGGGACAGAGTTTTTTTTCGGCCATTGAATGTAATGGTTACTAAAGAGTAAATACTTGTATTAATGGTAAGGCTTATCATAGACTCCTCTAAGGTACACTAACACACAGCGAAGAAGAGACTCAGTGTAAGATTATATCAATTACAGGCTGAACTCAAAGAACTTGTTGATCCAACTTTGTTTGCCATTTCGCACAAGTTGGGCACACACCATGTTCTTCACTTTTTTGGAACAATTTGGGTCAATATCAACTTAAGAAGTCTGTCAGACATATTTTGTGAATAAGCATGCATGATTTTGGTGGGACCAGCGAACTACCCAATCTATATAATGTGTATTGAGGATTCCCACCCCTCCCCCTATAGCAGATGTTGGGAAAAAGGAGAATTGAGAATGTTGAATTTCAATATGTCCTATCCTTTGTTCTTGTGGGACATAAACCACCACCAGAGAAGTCTGACAGCAAACGCACATAAAGTCTCATGCGAGTCAAAAAGAATACAGCTTAGCTGAATAAGCATTTGGCTGAAAGCTATCTGAAGTGTGCAGTCAGGATAAAATATAGTCCTTCTAGATGTCGATTTATTTATTATCAGTAATGGCACTCATGAGCTTAGATTGTTGTGTCATTTGTTTTGTGATTTTTTTGCCACCTTTTTATCATGAAATGTTATTGATAGGCTTATCATTTTGAATTGCTTATTAATCGCTTTTGACCATTTTTTAAACCATTTATGAAGGATTGCCTGTTTACTCTGAATGGAGGCACGTGACCGAAAGAGATCTCTGGTGCGCTGCGCCTCCATTCTGTAAGCAATCATTGCTCCTGTGTTAAAACATAAGAGAGGTAACTGTTGAGATGGCTGTGGGGCGTGTAAGCACCCTACAGTCACCATGTGTAAAAGTAACTTTAGAATATTGCTAAGCTATCCACAGGATAGGTTATCAGTATCTGATTGGTTAGGGTTTTGCTGCCTGGGACCCGCACCAATGGCTGTTTGAAGAGTCCTCAGTGTTTAGATGAGCACCATGGTCTCTTTTTAGGCCAGTGTTATCACAGTAGTTCGTTAGTAACACATCAAAAATGTTTCAAAAACATTGCCGAAATCCACCCTTTTCTTACTGCGGATACACATAAAAAACTCTTACTGTCACCCTTATCCACTGTTTGCTTGATTACTGCAACTTGCTACTGACTTAACTCCCCAATCTCTAGTCCAATAGTTAGCAGCCAGGCTTATCTTCTTGTCATGTCGCTACACTGATGCCTTCACCTTGTACCAGTCACTGCACTGGTTGTCCATCAAATATAGAGTACAGTTTAAAGTCATCATTCTTCATCCGTAAGGTCTTCCACAATGCTGCACCACCATATATCTCCTCCCTCATCTCTGTCTACTACGCGGCCCCTGCTCTCCGCTCTCCTAATGACTTTAAACTAAATTCTTCTCTAATCTGGACCTCCTAATTCCAACTCTGAGATTTTTCCTGAGATGCACCAGTTCTCTGGAATGCAATACCCCAGACAATCAGATTAATTCCTAACACCCAGAGGTTTAAGCAAGCCCTAAAAACACATCTTTTTTAGGGAGGTCTACTGTATTACCTAATCTCTTCTGCATCCAGCCTGCTTCTACACTCTCCCTTGGAAACCTGAACCCCTTTTTCCCACTGCATTCCCCATGCACTCCATTGCAGCTCTTACCTTCTTATACACAAATATGGCTAGTGATGGACTCAAACAGTTTTATATGTATACGAGGGTCATGTAAAAATGATTGTCTACACACCGCTACATTTGCAGTATAACAAAGTCAGATACAAATATGGTATAAATATGAAAATAGAGGTCATGAGTGTTATCTATAGTATCATTCATACTGCTTCCACCAAAAGAAAATAGTTTTGCATATTAAAGGAGATGTCTCGAGGAAGCAGTTAAATTTTTTTTTTGCCCAGTCCCCCCCATTAAGCATACATAACTAAGCCCCCCTGTAAATGACATTTCTAGCTGGTTCGTACTTACCGTTCCAGCGTTTCAGCAACTTATAAAAGTTTCCTCAAGATGGCCGCCGGCTCTTTCCCCGTCGCTCGCTGCAGCCCGACGTGCGCGCTCCCGAGACGCCGCCAGCTGTGTCTCCATGGCAACCGGACGCATCGCAGCCGCCGACCAGACGCCCCGCAGCCGCCGACCAGTCACCCACCGCCAGGCAGCAGGTAAGGCGCTAACCCCCGGCTCCCCAGCGCTAGACCCTCAGCCCAGGTGAAGGCCCCGGAGCCCAGCGCTAGGTTCCGGAGCCTAGCGGCAGCCCCCCCCGGCGCAGCCCGGCGCAGCGGCAGCCCCCCCCCGACCCATCACTTACCTGAGACGCTTCTCGGGGCTGCTGGGCTGGGCTGGGCTTCTCCGCTGGGCAGCTCCACTTTCTGCACCTTCCTCTAACAGAGGATGGTACAGAATGGCCGCTGCAGCGCGCTCCCGAGCAGTGACAGCTCGTCTGCGCATGCGCAGAAGAGCTGTAGCGGGGAGCACACTGAAGCGGCTCGTGCTGAATGGAGAAGACCGGACTGCGCAAGCGCGTCTAAAAAAGCAAGCTGCCGGCGAATTTAGACGGAACCATGGAGACGAGGACGCTAGCAACGGAGCAGGTAAGTGGAATAACTTCTGTATGGCTCATATTTAATGCACAATGTACATTACAAAGTGCATTAATATGGCCATACGGAAGTGTATAACCCCACTTGGTTTCGCGAGACCACCCCTTTAAGGGCTTTGCAACCACTAGTAGTAGATCGTCCTAGTAATCTCACTAAAGTTGCTAAGAACATAAATGTGATTTCACGTTTCGATTTCGGCTGTAAAATAGCTATTCTTCAGAGATCACACATCCAGTGTGAGGTTTTTCTTATTTTTATTCCAGCCTCTGTTGGTCAGCATGGAAGCTGTTTGAAGTTTAGCGATGGCTTGTTCAGCTGTTTGTCTATTTGCTCTCTTTGCTACGCTGGATCGAAGTTCCACTCTCCCGCTGTGTACCGGGCTCTGAGATGTTATTTCTCATGCTATAGCTGAGCAGTTCCTTCTCTGCAATTATTTTTCTAATTATTCGACAGAGCAATAAGTAAAAGAGTTCCAATTTGTCATCATCTAAATCATACTTAAAGAGCTTCTGCAGACAAAAAGCAGAGAATAGCACCCATTGATTGCAATGGGTTCCCTTCCATTATGCAATTTTGCGCAAATGAAGAAACATGGGACATGCACTATTTTTGTATGCAACCATGCCACCATAGAAGTCTATGGGGGGGGCCAAGTATGCACCCGATCTGCATGAAATCACCACTGAACTAGGGGACTAATTAGGCTGCACAGCCTGTTCAATCACCGGTGATATGAACAGTCCCGGTAGTACAGAAAAGTACAGTAAAATGTGTTGATACGCACACGATAGACCGCGATAGTGCTTCCTTCATGCTATCACGGGCGTATCAATGCCTACACTCATCTGTAGGAGCCTTAAAGAAGCCTTTCATAGAAAACTAAAAGCGTTTACTACAACTCTTGGCTCTTCCCAGTATAGGAGTAAGTACTGTACATTGCAGCAGCTGCTGTGGAGCCCTACCGGATGAGGGGGCCTCCTTACAGGTGTAGAAACTTGGGGAAATTTACTACCTCAGGATAGGTCATCAATAGTTGATTGGCTGGGGTGCATCGCTCAGACGATCAACTGAGCGGGTGTATGCTGTCAGCACCGCACATGCATAGAGGTCGAAGTGGACATCTCTGTGCCAACCCCTGTGTAGTGGCCGGCGCTTGTAACTGCAGTTTCAAGCGCCAACCACTACACAGAGGTTGGCGCGGAGACTTCCGCTGCTTCCTCTCTGACCACTGATGTAACTATAGGGGTTGCAGATGATGTGGGGGCCCAGGAGCCTTAGGGGGCCCATAAAGCCTCCCTTCTCCATATAGGGAGCCAGTACTATGAATAAAGCATTATAGTTGGGGGCCCTGTTACAGGTTTTGCATCGGGGCCCAGTAGCTTCAAGTTACGCCTCTGCATTAAAGAGTTAACAGAAGTTGGATGGGGCCCCAAGATAAATTTTTGCACCCAGGCCCTTAAGCTATGCCCCTGGCTCCGACCTCTGTGTATTTGCGGCGCTGATAGCACGCGCCCGCTCAGCTAATCAGTCGAGATCCCAAGAGACAGACTCCTGCCGATCAACTATTAATAACCCATCTTAAGGATAGGTCATCAGTAGTATCCTCCCATCAGTAGTATTCTACCTCTTTAAAGGTTTCACACCAGTTTCCAGATTTAAAAAAAGTCACAGCTTTTTGCGCAAACATGCATTTGCGCAAAATTGTGCAACGTTTCTCCTTTCTGTGTTGGCTCCACTACTTTTAAAAAGTGGAACAGGCTAGTGTTACCAGTTTTTTAAAAAGTGGTGAGGCCAGTGCAGGAATGAGAAGATTCTCAATTTTTTTGCATAAGTTTCTGAGTCTCAGAGTTCAGCTGTGCTGACTTCTCCCCACTGCCATCATGCAGATTGACAGCTTCCTCCCCTGTTGTGTATAAGGAGAGAGCTGTCACGGCACATGCTGTGGGCGGGGAGGCCATGCAGCCCGCCTCCGCGACTTGGATCCAAGCCCTGAGTCAAACTTCATGACCATGGTGACAAAATCCATTTAACAGTTTTGTGTGAAGATCACACCCCAGGGAATATGTCTTAACCCTGTCCAATCCAATTTGTATCCTGGTTTTCCTAGGGGGCTTACTCTTTTTCTGCTGTTATACAATGGCACTATCTGCTGGCTAAAGCCAGTACTGCATGAGGTGACATGTTGGATAGGCTACGACAGCAGAGTGGCTGGCAATATACAGTAAGAGGACCTCGATGTATGTCTTCCAACATTGGAGCTGTACAGCCAAGTCTTAAGATGTCAGACAGTCGATTAGAAAGGGTCAATAAGGCCTATAAAGCGGAGTCTCCTCTATGACCCGCTCTGGTTGACATTGAGCCATCATTGTATTACTGAAAGGCCATCTTGTAATATACATTTCCCCCGCAGCAGCCACTACAGGAGAAATGTATGGCTGACTGCGACTTCCCACAGCTTGGTGCCTATTCGCAATGTCCATCATGCTTCTAGTTTTCTTGCATCCGTACTGAGTGACATTAAATAATTAACAATAATATGTAGTTCATGGATGAGTGATAGAAAAATATGAGCTGTGCTGCATTATGAGGCATTCAGGCACATCTATTTGTCTCCGAGCCACATTACAGTTCTGTATACACCCACTTTTGGGATTTTGAAAGCACCAACGTAGAATGAGTCAGACGCCCGGTTGGCAAACCTCTTTGCTTTACAGTATCACATTTGTAAGTTGGTAAAAAAAGATTTACATAATGTTGAAATAAGTCTCTCTGTAGATTCGGCACTACTGTGCGTGCGAGGAGACGGAGAACATTACTGCAGATGGGAGAAGCAATAAGAGGCATTCTTATCATGCAGATTGTACTTTCTTAAATACAGTTTTGATTCTTTCTGGATTATACGGCTTGCCAGTGCAAACAAAGGAATGTGGGAATATACGTCTATTGTTCCCCGCAGCACATTGTAGTCTCACTCCTGGCTGTTGCTTAGCACTAGTATGACATTTGTATACATCATCACACCGCATGCTGAGCCGTCTCTGTACAACTCTGAAATCCTCGCTAACTTAGAAGAAGACTGGAAGGTTAATGGCAGAGAGCAGCCTGAGTGGTGGGGATATCAGTATATAGTGAGTATATATGCAGTATATGTCATGCATTTTGTCTATTGTGCTCTGTAAGACTCTTTTTAAAATAAGGGAATCGCAATTTTTGACATTTCATGTTTTCTGCAGATTGCTCTGTGCTTAAGGCCGGCCTCACCTGAGCTTATGTGTATTTGTGTGCGCATGAGCGCTGCATTTTTGCGGAACAGATGTTGCTTTTTTGCATGCACAACGGCATATTTTACTATACTTTTTGCAATTGTGCATGAAGAAAATATGCGCCAATGCTTCCAGCCAATCAGGCTAATCAGGCTAATCAGTCCAGATGTGTTCTTTTTCCTATGCAATTAGGCAGTGTTTCAAGCATCCCCTAGCATTTTGTGCACAAATTTGTGCATCCCCATTGATTTTTATGGGCAATTTTGGTGCACAGGAAAATAGAACGTGCTGAGTTTTTTTTTTACAACCGAAATGTACAGAAAAAATCTGCGCATGTAAACGCACTGAAATCAATGGGTTCTGTTCACTGTATATTGCGTGCAAATACGCCCGTGTGAAGCCAGCCTTAGGAATGAATTCGATGTTAACATTTCTTTCTGGTGTATGATTCTTATTTGGGTTACATTGGGGGTAATGTAAGAGGTTGTGTTGACGTGAAGGTTCTTCTTATTTGTTGGGTGGTTTTACCTGCAGTACTTGATAATGATGTGATCTGGTAAGTGTTTAGCATTTGATGTGGTTACAGTAGATCACCCATGTCATCAATATACATTTAGTGGAAAATTCATCAATGTACTTACAGAGTAAAGAAGCTGTAAATTGTAGTGCAAGCTTTTATGTGCAAAAATATTGCAACTTTCTTAGCTTTTACAACATGTCATATTTCCAAAAGTGATCTCATATAGCATGACATACTATCATTTACAACAGGAATAAGGGGTTGTTGGACCTGATGACCCTGGAGGTCCCTTTAACTCTACCGTTCTATATTTCTAGGAATAGCTGGCATAAATGTGATTTCTGGTGCACAGACTGTCGTAAGGATATGCCAAATTTATTAAGAGGTGTGCGCTTCTTAATAATTTTCCCAATTCTTTCTTCAGTGCAGTTTATATCAAGACAGGAATAGGAAACATCTCTCTTGATGAATCAGGACATTAATGTGTTAGGATCCTTTTTTGGGCTAATTGTCAGGCAATAAACTGCCTGCTTTTACACAGGTGCGCTAATCATTCAGTTAATGGAGGCGGAGATTAGTGAATGGAGGTGGAAATCAGTGAATGGAGGTGGAAATCAGTGAATGGAGGTGGAGATCAGTGAATGGAGGTGGAGCACCAGAAGACTAGAACAGTGCAACATAACACATAGTCAGGACAGTCAGCAGACAATGTCTGGGTGCTGGGGCTCATTATTGCTGGATGATCAGAGTCAGAACAAAACAGAACACAGCCTAAAGATGTACTCTGGTATCTTAACCAGAACAAAACAAAAGCCAGGTGACAGAAGCAACATATGAACCAGGACTAGAAAAAGCAAATAACCAGGAAACGTGCTAAAATACAAAGTATGATAATGACATCTTGCAAAATGTGGCCATCTTATATGTTAATTAAGTGGACACTAGCTTTTCACATGACTCTTCCAGCAGCTCATGTGTGTATCATCAATCTTGTAAAACACTTGTATTAACTTTTTTGTTTTAACACTGAAAATCAAGTTTTAAATTATTGCCAATAATGGTCTCCCTTCCAGCAGCTTTTGCAATCCACTGCCTGTTATTAGGCATTTGGCTTCTCTAGTAACAGGGACATGGGGACAATGCTAGTTACTACATGCAACAGAGGAGCTGGCATTCGGATGCTGCCTTGCAACTGATTGGAGTAGGGCTATGCAAGGCAGCATAGAAAGTGTGGGAGGGGAAGTCCCAACTAGTACAGCACTGGCAGAGTGGCTGGTTTAGCCCCCCATACACACACACACCTGTGGAGTGTAAACAGCAGGGCAGCAGAAAAAGTGGAAAATCTACATGAAAAATTGAATTGAACTCAAACTGGGTGCAAGCAGTAGCAAAGCAGCAGCCAATAAAGACTTCTGGGCTGCTTTTGAAATTTTTTGAATGCATAGATACGCTCTAAGTTCCTCACATGAAAGTGTGTTGTATCATAGTTTAATCGTAATCCACTTGTAATAGCCGCACCCAAGCCTACATCTGTCTTTTGAAGGCAGCTAGATTTTTCCTTTCATGATGACATTTTCTCTTTCTCTTGCCCGATCATTGTAATTTTGCATAGATTTCACAGTCAAAATTATGTGGAAGACGTAACCTCAAGTCTGTATGTGCTTGTTGAGCATGTCATTCACAAACCTTAGGCATTACTAGGGACTTTCTTTGCAATCTCCACTCTTCTTGAAAGGCTTTTCAGTAGATTTTTAAATACAGCTGCATGGTTCACATCCATTTAGTAACAAATAATCATTAATGAGGTCAGGCGTAGATGTGAGGTGATGAGACCTAGCTCTCCATCAGCATTACAATTCATCCCAGAGGGTTTCCATGGGGTTGAGGTCAGAGGTCTGGGCGGGCCAGTTGAGTTCTTTCTTCCTCACTAAATGTGGCTTATAATTGTTTATGAACCTCCCTTTGTGCATGGGGCCATTGTCATGCTGAAACAGGAGACAGGCCTTTCCCGAAACTTTATTCTTCTGCCAGGAAACATTGCAATGTGACCTATTAATTTGGACCTGAATCATTATAATTCTATCGGCTAAACACAGGTTCAGATTCAGACAAATGGTGGTGAAGCGTAGCTCATAACTCAGGATAAAATGTTAGTGTGTTCGCACCAATCCAGCCATGCCTGGCATGGTGAGTTCAGACTTTGTGTGGATGTTTGGCCTTGGAAGGCCCAACTATAAAACCTTAAGTAAACACTTTTTGTACTATTTTTGCTTCCAGAGGCATTTGGAACCTGATATTGAGTACTGCAACTAAGAAAAGACAATTTTGCACAATACAAACTTGGTGGTTCTATTCTTTGAGTTTGTGTGGACTTTGATTTCTCTCTTGCATATATACTTAATTTTTTTTCTTATAAAGTAATAGTATATCGCTAGGATGTGCCATGACTTTATGATTGGTGGCGTCCAACCTCTGCAACCCCCAACAATCCCAAGAAAGAAGAGGATGGAGGGTGATATGCCATCATTTTATAAGATGGACAAACACCTTTAACCATAACTGCCCTTCGCTGCCTGTCCACGGGCGTTGCGGTATCCAGCGGCGGATACAAAAAGAGATAAGAAAAACGGATGCAAACAGATTGTTTTCCGTTGTTTCAGTTTCCCATTGACTACAGTGTAAAAAAAAAGACGGATTTCTTTTTGTTTAGTGTTTTGAACTGCAAACAAAAGTGCGGCTGTCTGCATTTTTGTTCCCGTGTAAAATTGGAATCGAGACACAAAACTGACAAACAGATTGAACCTGAAGGTCTTTAGTGTCAGTGCATTTCTATGGGCAGAGAAACAGAAGTGTTTTCTTTGTGTTTTGCTCCTCCCACGATGGAACAGCTAAATAGAAAGCCAAAGTGCAAGTGTGAAATGACCATAAATAAAAAGCCCTGAATGATTGATTTAAAAAAAAAAAAAAAAAAAAGAATCAATTGCATTAATCAGCTCTGGTGAAATTTACTTTTCATTCATTATGCAGCTATGCGCCTAGTACATATAAGTCAGCTAGTGTTACCTTGGTTCGTTATTCCATCCTATCTAAAACTCCTGGCCTCTTTGTCCTCAGATGGTCATGTGATCTCAGTTCGGACCAGCTCAGATTTACTTGGGTTTGTGTTCTCTCAAGTTATTCAGTTTTTCAGTCAGCATGATTCCTGTGGGGTTGACTCTAGCACGCAAGCTCTTTACAGGGGGACATAAACTCCTATCACAGTTACTGCTGATGATCACAAAGCTCCTGTCACCCAGTCATAGTAGAGAAGATCACAGCTCATCCTTCTGACTGTATATTTATGGTCTGTAGCTTATTTAGGTTAATATAGAATATAGATGGTGATGGCAGTGTCCTCCCTGCAGGCAGAGATGATACAGGCTCTAGCTGCTCAGTTAATATTGTGCTGATGCATCATGATATTTATAGCACAGAAGAGGGAAAGAGGAAGCATGGACATATCTCTGCATCAAGATGGTGCCTGCTGAGCATTAGACAGGAAGCTGAACTGCATGGAGGTGACCTCAATATATACAGGAGACCTCCAGAGTGTGATAATCAATCAGGTGAGGGGTGCAGGGATGGAAAGATGTATTTTCGCCTGAGTGGCCCTTTAACCCCTTCAGTGGCAGGGTTATTATTACCATGTCATGCCTTACAGGTCAGATTTTTTAAATGAGTCAACAGTGCAATTTAATCTCATCTCGCAAGTATTTATTAAGGAATGCAACAATCACATTGCAACATTTTTTTGTAATGAAAGAATACATAATACCAAATTTTAACTGCATGGTCAGGGCAGCAAGCCCAGGAGATTTTCCAGGCATGCCACTAAAGGGGTTAAAGGGTTCATTAGGACTTGCCATCAATAACTGATCGAAGGGACTATGACCTTAAGCTACAAATCATCACAATTCAAGTAATAGGCTGCTGTGCCTATGTAAATGATGGTCAGAAAGGGTATTGTTTCTCCTAAAGGAGAGCACCTAGAAAGTGTGAGGAAACTTATAAGGCCATCCATGCTCCTCTGGGAAATATGCAAATAGGCAAGATGGAATAATACCTCTGCAGCGCCACCTATTGGAAGACAGCATTCCTGCAAGTCAATGTTAGGCTCTTTATGTAAATGATGAAAGGAATATGGTACTCGCAGGAGCACTGCAGGACTATCATTCTGCTTATTGTCCATGACAATTGAATTCATCAGTGTTCGGGTCCCAGACTTCCCTTTAAGTTCTACTTATATTGTACATGTTTATGCTGTGAACTATAGAGAATCATCTCAGATGTATAGAAGGTTATTCACTCTGTGTTACAGATAGGTTGGCGCAGAACAATTCCACACCGCCAGCTAATTAATGGATTTAGAAACTGATACTTTTCAACAGTGCTGAGACTGCTCCCAGAACTCAGATTACACATTCCTGAGACTTAAGGACTGATGATCAGTGGAAGTCATGTGCGCCGTATTAGGAGTAGCTTTACTGACACCTTAGCCTTGTTTACATGGTTCCTGTTTCCTTCCATATTACTTGTTAGTTTAGTAGTTTTTTTGGCCTTTAGGGCTCCAGCAGACGCGCATAGGCGTGGATACACTTGTGATAGCGTGATATTATTGCGCTGCGAAAGTAGGGCTATTGTGAGCATATCTGCACATTCTACTGTACTTTCTGCACCGCTGAGGACCCAGACTGTGATTAGACAGGCTGTGCAGTCTAATTAGTCGCCAGTGTTATTGATTAAGTGTCCGATTTCATGCAGATGGGGTGCGCAAACTGCTATGCTATCTTGGATGCACAAATGTGCGGAAAAATAGAGCATGTCGCTAAATTGCCGTACACGAGAAAATCAAGAGCAAAAACGCAAAATCATTTCGCTCCATCCTCTGTGTTATTGCGGGGCTGACAAACCCCGGCCGATCAACTATTGATGACCTATACTGAAAATCGGTCATCAATAGTATTTCCCTGAAAAAACCCTTTAAGAACAAAACTTTTATTATAGCATACTTAAAAATATTCTCATAGAAGCAGATGGAAAAGTGTCCGGTGTGGGGGAGCGGGGTTCACTTTTTCTATTGATTATTGCTCTAGCTTTGCAGCCTTCGCTAGCACATCTCATGACGGCCTTCACAGTCCTGATTGGGAATAGAAAATCGAAATCAATAAATAAAGAACAATTTAATTAAGAAGCTAAGCAAGTTGAGTAATGAGCGTGCCATTACATGGGATCATGCTTACAAGAAGTGGGAGGTTGCTGATTAAATGTCTAAAGGAAAATTGACATGTAGTGCTGTAATTGGTTTTGCTGTATAGCAGATGTATTCTTATTAATACCAGTGGAAGAACACGACCGGGTTAAGGCAATTACGTGCTAAAAAGAAAAAAGTGCTTTGCGGGGGCACCTAGTTTTATTTCCCGTTGTGTGGGATAAAGAGAATTTACCTGCCACGTGCCATAAGATACTACCTGTGAGCTAGACTAATAACCCACAAACAGATGGAGCATGCAGGTCTTTTATTGAATACATTGAGTAAACATCCATAATGCTGGGGGGAAAAGTAAGTGATCTTTTGTGTTAATGACTTATCTAAGAGCTAATTGCCAAAAGCTGTTTCAGTTAAAGGGATTACCAAGTTGAAAATTGCTGATGGCCCATCAACAGTAGATCAACAAAAGTTTGCTGCCCAAGACCTGTTTGGTGGGCTGGCACTCTTGTGCATTGAGCCAATTTTTGCAGGAGGTAAAGTTTCTGTTGGAGTGAATGGGTGGGTGTAATACCAAGCTTAGCCACTGCAGTGGGAACAGTGCTGTTTGCTTCCTGCAGAAATAAACTCAGTGCACATGCACACCAGGTTGGTGAACAGCTGATCAACAGAGGTCTCAAGTGGCAGGACCCACTGAGCTACTATTGATGACCTATCCTATGGTTAGGCCATCAGTAGTTTACAACTAGATACCCCCTTTAAGAAGTGGAAATTTGAAGTGTGTGTTTAATGTCTGTTCTTCTCAAGAAAGATTAGTGAGTGTGAACCCTGCCGTTATGCAAACAATTTTTAGAAGATGTGTTACAGAGATGCATGGAGTTGGAAAAGGCTACAAAAGCATTGCTAAAGACCTGGGTGTACATCAGACCATGTTTAAATACATTGGCACAGATTCACTACGGAAAATAAACAGTTTCCTCGTGCAAATTGCTTTTACCACATTTATGATGTGTTTCAGTCACTTTTTTCACTACATCTGAAAAGAGGCATTGCTTCCACAAGAAGGAAGCTTGGCTTTGAGAAAAGGGTGTGTGGCCCAAATGTGATTTAGTTTGCCAAAAAAGTGCACCTAAATTTTGGCTTGAAACATTTGCGTAAACTAAGCCAAATGTGTCTACAGAAGTGCCAGATTTATCATCCAGCATGAGCCACTGTGATCAGTCTAGAGAGAAAATTGGATGGAGCAAAACCCAATAGTCGAATAAGGCCCCCTTACATAATAAGGGCCTTATGATGAGTAGAGTGTTATACAAGTGGAGGTGCTGCAAACCTAATGTCCGTTGCACACAGGATATATAGGAAAACAACACATGTGTTGTGTCGCAGCTTTCCGAAATTCGAAACTGCACCAACAATTCTGCAAGACGTCCTGATGCAGAAATATACGCTCAGACTACTTCCATACCATGTGAAAGGTCCCTTATAGGGAGGTTAGATGACGTAAAGTCTTTATTTTACACGCTCCACATCTTCCATTTTTGTGGCACTATTGATCATACACTGGCATTTGTGCCAACCCTTACACCTCATCTGATTTTCTGAGTGGGGCATTCCATTCAGACAAATATATTGATGATGTTATGGAATGCAGATATTTACGTCTTCCAACCTATATGGGTTACACTTTATAATTTATATATTGCAACCCAAGAATCAATAATGTTGTGCAACTCCTGTTATATTATATTATACTATCTTTTATTCCTTATATGCATTTTTATCATAATGTGGTATTTTCTCATATATTGTACCTTTAATATTAATATGTATTATATGTTCTCATATATTTTATATTCATGTATATTATTTAACACGTTGTACAAGTGTTTATTTCACAATTCACATTTTTATATTTCTTCTACAATTTATGTTTCACCCTTCGTATGATTTCAGAGAACCAACGCTACCATTACTTGTGACTTTTTATACTTTATAGTCTTCAGTCTTTACGACGTCTAACCTCCCTGTTTTTACTATAAGTCTCCATCATTCTGTGCTTCAATTATTTATTATATGATTTTGATTCTAGTAATGAAATCTACATTATAGAAATGTTGTATCCTACCTAAGCAGATATTCTTACATATATTTTTATTATGCTTTTCTCCCTCTTTCATGCCATTTTTATCTTATCTCGTCTCTTCTGTGTCCATTATTGATTGTCGTATTAATTCCAACTGAATTGTTGAAGTGCTCCTTTACCCTGAAACACATTTTTTTATTGCTGGTTGTTTAACTGCCTAATAAAAGCGATGTTGGATATAGCCCTATTTTGGAAGGCTGCGCCGAAACCCCGGTGTTATTTTCCTACATATCCCGACAGTAATAAGTCTAGCACAATTTAAGACTGTCAAGTGTTAGCTTACCCTGTCTTAACTATAGATAGTAATAGTAAATCTGTTCCACTATCTACAAATGGCATAAATTCAGAACTGTTACTACTCTCCCTAGAAATGGGCTTTCTGTTAAGATCCTTTCCATAGCACAACACTTAATCCTGAAAGAGATGCGAAAAGGTCACAGCTAAAGAGTTAATGAAGACTCTAGGGAGGACTGATCCAAAATTCCTCTTCAATCTTGTGCAAATATTATTTGGTGGAAGTGATTGTTGCTAAAGGGAAATCTACTAGTTAATAAATTCAAGGGTTCACTTACTTTGTCTCCCTTAACTGTGAATATTTACACAATAAAAGACTTGAAGGGTACGACTGTTTTTGTGTTATTAGTTCCTTTTTGTTTGTCTATTAGGCCTCCTTCCCACGAACAGATTTCCGCCGTGTAATTCGCGGCGAAAATCCGCTGCGTTGCCCGCAGCTATTAGGTTCTATTGAACCTAATAGCTCAGGGCACACGGCGCGGAATTCCGCACCGTGAAATCTCCCGTCCCCACCCGCGGCATGCTCTGTAGCACAGCGGAAGATAGCGTGAAAACGCTTCCCCACCTACCGCCGCCGCGTCATATGACGCGGCCGGCATGTCATATGACGCGGCAGCGGTGGGCAGGGAAGCGTCATGCGGGACCCAGAACGACGGATCCGCTGGTAAGTATGGGGTCTCTGGGGGGCGCCGTGACGGGCTTCGCCGCGGAATATTCCGCGGCGGAGCCCGTCACTCTCGTGTGCAGCCGGCCTTATTGTGATTTAGTGTAGCAGTTTTAGGCATGAGGCTGGAGTCTCAGGTGTGATGGCTGCAGGTCCCGAGAGTAGTCAAGGATAAGCCAGAAGTCAGCAACAGGAGGTCTCGGTTTGCAGCACAGATGGATGAAGTGGGTAACGTAGTCAGAGAGGAAGTCAGAAGTCAGTATCAAGAGGTCTTGCAGAAATAGCGGAGGAACAGGCAACGTGGACCTTGATCAAACAGTGCTGTGAAGCAGAATAATTACGTGCTGGTGCAATGGCAGGATCAGGATTTTATAATGAGCCCAATCAGGGAAGATAGGCGGGGTCAGGACTATGAGACAGGAACTAAATAACCTGGTTCAGGCTGATAGTAATGCAAGGGTACTGTTCTCAGACTGCATGGCTCAGTAGTAAGAGCTACCAACTGGAGCGCAGGAGGTCCCTAGTTCGAATCCTGACTCTTAGACAACAAGAAGCACAGATTCTTATTGCGAAAACTGGGATCGTCGTACAAGCGGACGATCTGCAGCAAAACACACGCATTAAAAGGCGTGTAATTTTGTTTTGTTGCTCACACTTGTGGACACAAACTGCATATTCCACGAGTGGAGGAAAAATCACAGCATGCACTATTTTACTGTGGACTATGTGCGGACGGCCTCCATTGAAGTCAATTAATATTGAGTATTGGCCGCCAAACGATGGCATGGGAAATACAAACATTGGACAAAAAAATCTGTCCTGCACATGACTGACGGCAAGCCACCACTGTCATCAGCAAAGCAGAAAAGACAGGTACACAGGGCCACCGGCTGACTTCACAGCCATGATCTGCTGTCTCTAAACTGAATATCTACGGTGATATAGAGTACACAAATTGAAATACACGTGAGAAGAAGGAAGGCTACAGACCTATTTAGTGCACTAATTGCTACTTACAGATTCCACTATACATATTCTGTATCCTCCATCTACTGTAGCTATAGTCGCTCCTCAGAAATGGATCCTTTCAGATAGTAAGCAGAATGTGTATAGTGTATTCCTGACAATGTTTTTGCTGACTACATTTTCCCTTCACTATTTATGTCTTTCACTTCATCGGCCTTATAGATCCATTTGCATCGATTTTAAGAGCCAGTTGGTTTCTTTCTGAAACACAGACACAGAAAGTCAGTGCAGTGCTGCGCTGCTGAGGATTGCAGAGCCAAGTGGCTCCAGTCAGCACTCTGTATGCAGAAATTATTAATTGAACACAACCAAGTGACGTTATCATGCTATTGCTTATTCTGTAGTCATGGACCATGTATCAATGCTGCTTTATTAACTTATAACTGAGATCACTTAGTACTTGCATGTATTTGTATGTATACAGTGAGAAGTATTAACCTTCTTACTCTTTATAGTCAACTTGAACATGAAGCTATAAAGTGATTCTTATTAATTATAATTATTTAACAGAAAATCAATGAAGAAATAGTTCACATCTCTACCCTGTTTCCCTGAAAATAAGACAGTGTCTTATATAAATTTTTTTTATCAAAAAGGTTTAACTTTTTTACATGTATAGCTGCCTGGACACGATTTAAATTGACCTTTTTAATTAACTGTTAGCAGGGCTTAATTTTGGAGTAGGGATTATATTTCGAGCATCCGCAAAAAGCCTGAAAAATAATTTTGCATCCTCAAAAAATTCTGGAAAATCATGCTATGTCTTATTTTCAGGGAAACAAGGGTATATAAAATCAGGTGCAGACTATAATCAGGGTAACCTAGGCAGTTGCTCAAAGCCCAGAACTTCAGAAGTGCCCATGAAAGAATTTGCTGACTTTAGTCTTAGGTCCTTCTTTGCTTTTTAGTGTATCAAATGACAAAAGAATGCCCTCGTAAGCGATCAAAGGCAGCAGTTTCAGCATCATCCCATGAAAAGTCGAATTTTCTGAAAATTCTGGCTTTGGTTTATATTCCCTGTCATTGCTTCAAGGCTTGTTAAAAAGTCTGACATTGATTGCTGCTTTCCAATAGGTGGAACTGCAAAGGCGTTGTTCCATCTTCCCATTTGCATTGATTTCCCAGAAGAGCATGGATGGCCTTATAAGTCTTCTCACTAGGTGCTCTCCCTAAGGAGAAACTATATCCTTCCTGACTGGGATCTCCATAGTGTTCAGAAGTCCTATCCTTCTAATGAGAGTGAGGCGGTAGCCAATATAGGGTGTAGACGTTGGAAAAGTCACCCATGCCTTCCTAATATGACATCAGATATAATGTTCGTCATCCTCGTCATTTGTGATTGTACTGTCTAAGTAGACAAATCGGTTGACCTCTTGCAACCCCTGTTGTTGGTTGACTGTGATTGAGGCATTGTGGATGTGGTATATTTAACTTGCATAATTGGTGTCTTCTTGCAGTTAATCCATAAACCAAGCATTGCTGCTTCTTGTTACAGAGCTGATACTGTTTGTTGGAGTTCGGAGAGCGATGCTGTGAGGAGGCTGTATCATTTGCAAAGTCCAATTCAATAAACTGTTGTAGTGGATCCCACAGCACCAACTAGATTTGGACCGATTGCTCGATTCATAACAGGGTTGAGCACTAGACTGAAAAGGAAATGGTGACTTGTGTCGATATCGGTCCAAATGCAGTAAATACTGCTGGAGTACAGTGCAGGAAAAATGTTAATGAACTGATTGGGTATGCCATAGGATTTGATGATCTTCCATAGGATGTCTCAGTGGAGACTGCTGAATGCTTTCTTAAATTCAATGAAACTCACACATAACTTCTGATACAACTAAAGGTTCTGTTCAATGATAGTTCGAAGTGTGAATATCTGTTCGATACATGACCGCCCTTTTCGGAATGCTGCTTGTTCTTCACATAGTCTGTCGACAGCTGCTCTTGCTGGTGTTTTAACAGGACATTACAAATACTTTGCCTTGGACAGATAGAAGTGTGAGGACATGTCAGTAGTTATAGCTTCACCAACTTTACAATACTTGGCCACTCATCCAGCAAGCATTGAATAGGGAGATAAGGGCATTAATCAAGGTTGGACTAGCAAGGTTTAGCAGTTTAAAGAGATTGACTACATTAAAATAACTAACAGCACCAGGATAGAGATAAGATTGGGAGGATGTCAGTCACAATGCTTTTACACAGGCCGATAATCGTTCAAATTTCTGCGATTCAGCGAGAAGCGGAATGATTTAGTTCAACGTAAATGCATGCACCGACTGAGATGCAGAAAACCGAACAAAGAATCGGTCTGTGTAAACCAGCAGTCGTTCACTTATGGTCCTACACTGTGATGTCGGGTGCATGTGGATTAAATGCTGTGGCTGTTACTGTAGGCCCTTGAGTCTTTGGTGTGCACTGGCCTGCCTACTTTTCCCACTGAGCCTATCCTGCATTACAGTGCTGCTTGACAGGGCTCACACCGCGAGGCAGCTTGTATGTCCCGGTTGCTCCTTGCTACCATTCTGCATAGGACAGTCTGTCACAGTCTGCCTCTCCATATCCGGAGTCTGCTGTATGGATCAGAGAGGAGGTTGTGTAATACTGCTGATTAACTCAGTGAGTAAGGGTTCTGCCCTAAGGAATGTTTAGTGAACATTTCATCAGTTTCTACTAATTCCCATCATTTTTCCTTTTCTCTGACTATCTGGCAGTTTAGAGTCAAGTGTCTGTGTTGGGAGACTTGTGTCCCAATTTTTCTGGATTATAACCATTTGTTTTCTTCCCTCCCCTTTTAATATGTCCTTCAAAATACAGTTGTACAATTACAAATGGGCCTTTAAAGGCAACCATAATGCTGATATGGCCCTTGGTGACAATTAGTTTAACACCCCTGCTTTAGGTACTGAGCTAAGTTCTATTGCTATATCTAAGTAATGAGCTTGATTTTATCATTGGAAGTATCATGATTTCTCAAGTTACAATATTAATTGGTTGTGGGACGATAATTGTAAGTTGAAAATATTGTAACTTGAGACTATAACTCTATGTAAAAGAAGTAATTGATTTTGAACACTCCAAAATGTCATTCCAAATTTTAAAAAAATGAAGGGCCAGTGCAAGCTTTCCCATCCCAGCCTATCCAGACACTTCCCGGGTTATTTTAGGCATCCTTCTCCACTGGAGCAAAAGGTTCCTAGTGTTTCAAGTTAAGGTGTTTCACTACTATTCTAGCTACCTGGTTTGACCCTTGCCTGTATTCTCAGCTTTCCCAAACTCTGCGTGTCCTGACCTCGGCCTGTTTTCTGACTAGGTCTTGCCTGACTGTTGTCTGCCTTGACCCCTAGCCTGATTTACCATATAGCAATAACTCCACCTGTTTTATTGCACTGACTATGTTCTTGCTTGTTCCTGTAGTACTATAATGCCTTTTGGATGGGTCACTGTAACTACACTACCTCAGGAGTAGCCCAAACAAAAACAGTCAGTGACATACTGGGTCCACATCAGCTGCATTATGCTGTGTTTCTGTATGGAGCTTGGTTTTATCACTGTATATATTGAGTTTCTTGCTGTATCTGTGTACAGAGCTTAATTCAGTTATCACCTGTTAGTGTATCTTAATACTATTATTGATTCTGTTACATCAGTGGAGTCAGACGGTTCTGAAGTAGCACTGGGTTTATTAATGTACCTATGCATTATAATTGTGTGGCAAAATACTTCAAAGTTTTGAGGTTGGAGAATAGGGCCCATGGCTCATGTTACCCTTAATCTGCCCCTATGTAGAAGAAGTATCTTGGCATCAATTACAACTTGAATCTGTGAAAATAGGTCTCTATCGGCTTTGCACATTCTTCTTTGCAAATCTGTTGAAACTATGACAAGCTGTATGAGGTAAGGGAGTGAACAGCTATTCTCAAGATTCCTTGATGGATCAAGGTTAGGCTACTCTGGAAAATAAATCTTTTCTAAGTTGTAAATTCTTGTCCTGGATTTCCATAACTTATAGTTACCCTCCAAAATGTTTAGAGACTTGTGGCAGTGAAGCAGTAGCCAAAGCTGCCTTATACCAGCATGCACCGTCCACAGTGGGAATTGGATGTTTTTGGTGATGAATTGGAAGCCATCTTATTAAGCTTGTCTCTATCTTGAGTTCGAACTTTTCATCCCAGAACATAGAATCTTTTTTCAGTTTTTATCCAAAATGCCTTTGGCAAACTGTACATGAGATACAGATGTTTTTGAACAGTGGCTTCCTAGACAAGTTAGACTGCTGAAGCTCCTGTACAACACATGAGATATGTGCATAGTCTTTCCCATTTCCAGAAGCTTTTATCTTTTTCTGGCTTATTCTAGATCTATTGGGACTTCTTTCACTAAACTCTCTGTAAAGGGGCTGTGAAGTTGGCCTTCCTGTCCCATGATGGGAAAGCCTCACAAGTGAAGGGCTCAGCTTTGAAGCACCCAACAGCTGCCAGATTGCTCCATTGGCATAGTAGTTAGATCAAGTCATGAAGCATTTTCCCAAAAGCAATGGCACGGCCTATAAATGGGGGCATCATCTATATACATCTAATAACCCTAACTGTGGAGCTTTTCATAAATTTTACTATAATACATTGCGTTTTAAATCTAGAGACGTCACGGTTACCGGTCTGCCAGATCTAAGTGTACTCTATACAACAGTAATGTTTGTGATCACTGACCTGTCCATGCCAAGAAAGAAACGTTGTTCATAATCAGGTGCTCCTGTTTGCCTTGACAGACAACTTCTAGCATATGGTGACTGACACTATCCCATAGAGTTAGGTCTCGTTCACACCAGCGTTACACCTCCATTAGGGATTTCCATTTCTCTGTACAATTTGTGGAGCAGAGAAACAGAATGAAAACAGAAATAAACATTCCGTATTTGTCCCCATTGATTACAATTGGTTTTAAAAAATGGAAAGGTTTTCATTTGCTCCTGTAACGTCTGGTTTCAGTTTTTTATAAGCCACAAATAGCGCAGTCTGTGTTTTGGAAATGTCTATTGCTGCTTTAATTCCATTTTTCTGCTTCAAAAATATAACAGATAATGAAACTCCATAATGGAGGTGTAACGCTGGTGTGAACAAACACTAAACACTTCTAAGATTTTCATCCCCTGGAGACTGTAGCTCCAGATTGGACTAGGGTCCATCATCTTGGTGGAGTTTACATCTCCATGTGGAAATATGCACAAGCCAAAACGGCAGCTCTTTGAAACCCAAATTTGTATCCAAACCTGACCTCAGTGGAGTCTACTGATACTAAATGGGCATGGCTTCTGCATTCCGCTAACATGATCGTTGGCCTCAGTTTGGATTGAGTCAGTTATGTCCTCTTATTTTTAATCTGTGCCTACTGGTATAATTAGTGATGATTCTTCTTGTATGGTATATGGTAAAGCAGGAGCTCTGCCGCAGCATTGGTGTTCACGATGAAGATGTTCCTTCCTGTTTGTGCACAATTTTTAGTTCCTCATATGTCCTTTATAATGTATGAACGTATGCATATTTGCACACACAGTATGAGCGGTGTTTTTTGTGCATCCATCGGCGTAATTGACTGTACTTTTTGCATGCTTTGGTTGTGTGCATTTGTGTGCACAGAAAATATGCATCTAAGCTTCCAGCCATAATTAGTCTAATGAGTTCAAGATGTGTGCTTATTCCATATCTTATAGCGCATTTGTGCATCCCCATTAATTTCTATGGAGAGTTTTGGGACACAAATGCGCAGGAAAATAGAGCATGCTGCTTTTTTTTTTTTTTTTGCCCAGCCATAATGTACGGGAAAAAATACGCTTGTGAATGAACTCAATGAAGTAACTGCACAAGTATGCTCTTGTGAATCTGGTCTTAGGTTGGCTTCCACGGACATATTTACGCGTGCAATACGTAAAGAATAGAACCCATTGGTATTAATGGGTTCATTCTCATTTCCCATTTTAGTGCACACAAAAAAATAGAACCTGCTGTATTTTGTGCACATTTGCGCACTATAGGGCTCTATAGAAGTGTACTGCTGCTGTGCAAAACCACAGGGAAAAGAACACACATTTAAGCTAAATAGCCTTTTACATCATGGTGGAGTTATGTCCCGTGCCCATGTAAACAATGTGCCAATATGCATGCAAAATTATCTAGTCCACGGTGCGTAAAGGCTGTCCTTAAACTACAAGGGTAAATCCTGTGCAATCCCCTGCATTGGTTACAGCTGTATGTTTTCTGTGCAGAAACCTGAGAACATATATAAGTATTTAGACACGCGCGATTTCAATGGGCCTCATTATTTGTAAGTTTGTGTTTTTAATGTGTTTTAGGGCAAAAACACTTGTATGAATGTGCTAATACGCTCGCAGTTACTCAGTGTATTCGTGCATGAAACGGGGTTTTGAAAAAGAAACGGGAAGATAGGTCCTGCCCCATCTATGTAGTATTAACGTGCAAGAATTCCGATAGTGGAAACGAAACCATTAAAACCAGTGGTCATGTTTCTTTCCATTGTACGGCCATGATGTTCACGTCCGCATACCGGGACTAAAACACGCCCATCTGTTTAAGCCCTTAGTGCGAAAAACTGCAGTTATTCATCCAAATATTGTGCACATTGTGCAGACTCTATCCGAAAAAGCAAAAAGGACCTATTGCCTCTCAATTCAAGAAAGTAGAGCGGTCAGAGCGCGGCTGACGGTGTCTGAATATCTAATAAATCTCTCAGCTTTCTCTGCGTCGACTTCCAAAGTTCTCCTCCTCAGATGTGTCTTTATGCAGCAGTGATCATACAGAGCCGAGCTTAGTATCCGCGTCATTGTGGATGACACAGAGCCAATCTGCTGTGTTCTGACTCATCCAGCTTGCACACAGGAGCTGAGCGTGTCTTCACCCCAGCCGGCGCAGAACATCCCAGTGACACCTCTGACACTGGCATATAAATGGGAAGACTCCATGAACACATCACCTTCCTGTTACACAGCGGTTTCCACTTTGTACGAGCCTAGTTGAGGCTTCTGGATTTTACCGTGTATTTATGTTAGCTGCTCTTTTATTGCCAGATTATTGAGCTCAGGTATTCGTAAAATCCTCTGTCTTGTTGTAGCATTACCACAACTCTAGCAATGCAATAGTCAGTCTATATTTTATACATGCCATTATTTGGGACCCTCTAGCTCAAAATGCAACGCACCCCCAAATTTAAGCTCACCTGCTCTTGGAGATTCATGGGGTCTTCATTCAGGTCGCTATTCAGATTGTGTCGTACAAATGCTGACCTAATTCATACAAGAGACAGCTAGTGGGTGCCAGATGGATGGGAGATTCCATTTCTGTAGTTGTGCTGGCACATAGCACTGCTTGGTCCACCGTCTCATATATGTACCAAGAATATGTCATAGAGGGCACTACCACCCACAGTGGACAGTGCAGCCATCATTCACTGGTACTTCAGGATTCTTGATCCAGGGATTATTCCAATTGCCAGATTGGAGTCAGGAAGGAATTTTTATCCTGAAATGGCTTCTACTCCATTGGGCTATTTTGGCTTCCTCTGGATCAACATTAGGGGAGGGGTGGTGTTAATTGGCTGAACTGGATGGACATGCCTTTTTTCGACCTTACATACTATGTCACTTACTGATGGTGACCAGTGGTGTATGCCTATAATTTTCTGCACAAACAGACAAGTGACTCCAACAGGAATCACCTGCATATTGAATACAGGAGACCCCACACGCATATCCTGCAGGTCAGTGCAGCGTTCTTTAGTTTCCATGGGATATGGGGGCAGAAGACCCACCAGAGTGCCTCTGATAACACAACGACACTGGACACAGCTCCTCACCTGGGCTCCTGAGGAAGATAACTGGACTCTAGGAGACTGGTGACAGGTGGCGAGATCTTATGAGTCACCATACCAATTGTTTCAGGCTGATGGTAGGGTTTATGTGTGGTGCACATCCTATAAAGCCATGGATCTAGGTTGCTAACAAGGCACTATTCAGGCTGGTGGTTATTCCATACTTGTGTGGGGTATGTTCTCATAGCATGAGCTGGGTCCACCAGTCTGCCTACTCATGTTATTGACCAGTGCCCACTTATGTTTATGCTTGGTAACCATTTACAGCCCTTCATGGACTTTATGCCGTCCCCAATGATGGGATATTCCAGCAGCATAATGCACTGTGCCATCAGGCTGAAGTTGTCCAGAACTCGTTCGATGAACATTCAGAAAAGTTCCTACCTATTGTGGTGTCTGCACAATCGCCTGACATGAGCCCAATCGGGCAGTTATTGGATCTGGTGGAGAGGTCCATTCACCCCTGAGATCTTGCATCTACAAATACCACAGAGCTGTAGGGGGCTATCCAGATGGCACAACATCAACATCCCTCCAGACCTCCTCCATCTGTTTGTGGAATCAACACCATGTCGAGTTGCTGCACTGCACCAGCCTAGAGCGTAACCTACTGACATTAGTTCCTGTTCCATGACTTTTGGTATGTCAGTATATGACTACAATTATTTGGCTCTATATGAGCTGGATGACCTTATTTAAACGACTTTTAGACCTCAGTCACACAAGCGTGTGCGACTTCACACTGGCCACACGCGGCTGAAAATTGCAATAGAGAATAGCCGCAATCTAATTCTGAAATTAATTCGCGTTTTCTTATCCATTTACACCAGCGTATTGCGTGAAAAATACGCTGCAGCACAGAATTCTGTTGGTCAGCAGAATGGCTTCTGTTAGCTTAAACACAGCTAGCTGTCTTCTTTTCTGAGCGCCAGATTAACTCCCTCCTCCTCCCTTTTTTTTTCCAGCTCCCGTAGGAGTCTATGGGAGCCTCCAACATTTTTCATCAAAAGATAGGTCAAAACCTATGTGAATGAATGCATTGGAATCCAAGACTTCAGATGGTAGCGATTTTCGGACAACGATTTATTGCGGCAAAATCGCTCATGTGAATGAGGCCTTATCCTTTTATCACTGTGGGCAGCACAGCGGATGTGAGCTGCTATGATGACTCTTTTCAGCAGCACCAAAGATCCAATCAGTTAACAGATAAGCATTTGCACAGGCCAATGATCTATTAAATGGGCATTCTAACGAACGTTAGTATTTTCTAAGTATTCTATACTAATTCTTACTAATTTCTTAGTATTCCATAGACATTCAGCCTGTATATAATCCAGTGACACTCCAGTATCTTGTCTGTGCTTGCTTTGCCATTCTGTAACGTGCCAGCGTGTTTTGATGTCTGTTTGTAGCTGCCACTTCTCATGGCAAACTCTCAAAATCTCTGATCCAATGTTTTACACAAAGAGAGAATAACCTAGAGGCCAGTGTGCCTCCGTTGAGTGGAGGTTGTTAGGAAATAGCGCTAGGTTCTCTGCAACATATCATCCATGTGTTTCCTGAGGTTTCCTTTTATTCACTGACACAGTTCATTACCATTTCTAAATAACTGAAATTCTGTAGCATAACAAAAGGCTCACGTAGCCCATCGCATTCTGCCTTCCTCTTCATCCTATGATGGAAAGCCGCTGGTGCAGACATAGAGAGCGAGCGTGTAGGCTTTCAGTCAATACTATTAAGAGGTTTTTATATAGTTAGATTTTTCAGGCTTTTATTACTTGTCTTTACTCTTTTGATTGTTTTTTTATAACTTTAGCCAAAACTATGATGGAACTTTAGTTTTACTGTTGAGTATATGGCCAATTGTCATATACTCACCTCTCCTTGCTCCCACTGTGTCCCAGGATGGTGCTCAGTCCCTTGTAGTCCCACCTGGTTTACAGGACATCACATGGGCTGCAGCCAATAACAGAGCTCAGCAATCGATCACTGAGCTTTGTTATTGTCTGCAGCCCCTGTGACATCAGAGACCCCTAAACAGAGACCAGAGCAGGGGACCGAGCACCAGCGTGGGACGGAGAGGGGAGAGGTGAGTATATTTGAATTTATTATGTTACTCAATGGGGAATGGGTTGCACCGAGATGGTACAACTTGGACAACCCCTTTAACAAAAACTCCATATAGGCCAGCTTTACACAGGCATAAGCATATTTACGCACACGCATTTGCGCTACATATCTGCACGATGGACAATGCATTTATTGCACGTGTCTGTGCGTATTCTATTGCATCTTTTGCATGCACATGCACAAAAAACAAGCAAGCATGCTTCCTTTGAATTCAATGCTCTATTAAAGGGGTTTTCCATGGAAAATACTATTGGTGACCTATCCTCAGGATAGGTCATCAATAGTTAATCCGCTGGGATCCGTTTTTTCGGGACCCCCGACCAATCAGCTTAGCAGGCACATGTTGTTAGTGGCACAAACACACAGAAGTCGGAGTGGAAGCAGCGGAAGTCTCCGCCCTGAGCTCTGTGTAGTGACTGGCACTTGTAACTGCAAGATGGGGTCTCATTGAAATCAACGCGAGCTGTGCCTGCAGTTACAAGCGCCGACCACTACACAGAGATCGGCGTGGAGACTTCCGCTTCTTCCACTCCGACTTATGTGTATTTGCGGCGCTGTCAACATGCGCCCGCTTAGCTGATCGGTCAGGGTCCAAAGCGACAGACCCCAGCTGAATAACTATTGATGACGTATCCTGAGGATAGGTCATCAGTAGTATTCTCCCTGGAAAACCCCTTTTAGGTTTAATATGGGCTAATTGGTGCGCAATATTCGCCAATGCTGGTCACGCTGACTTTTTTTTTTGGCGTGACCGAAATAAATGCGCAAAAAACACACGTGAAACTCAATGGGCTCTATTCACTGTGTATTGCACACGCACATTTTGCATGTGTAATACACAGCATAAATGGCTTTGTGTGAATAATCCCTTATACATCAGGTACTTTTTGATGAAACATTCCCTTTAATTGTTCACATTCAGCCATTCTCAGACCCAACTGCCTGATTAAGGTAAAAATCTCCTGGGCTATGGCAGCCAGTTTTCCCATATGGGAAATGTGACTTCACTTTACCTCATATGCGCGTTTTGTGAATTCTGAGGCTCCATTCACATGGGGCAGCCCGATTGCAATAAAAACGCACCAAAAAGTGCATTTGCAAAACTGCAATAGTTTTTACCACATTTTACTACAAACATAGTAAAAACACACATGGTTTCACCAATGCACTTTTTGGTGCGTTTCAATTGCAACCGAATTGCCCCGTGTGAATGGAGCCTGGTGGTGAGTACCCTTGTGGTCACTGCAGATCTATACTGTGGCACGCCTGGAGATTTCATCTTGGAAATTAGATTTGTAATAAAGCTATAACATTTTAGCACTTTCATTGCTGAGTTATAGAGGATAAGTAATTAAATTATGCTGCATAGTATAATGCTGGGTGCTCTGAGCTATTGTGGCAAATGGCATAACAATTTTTAACAGTTTTTAAATAATTTGCTTGATCTCCTAACGACTACAGAGAACTCATACTTATTAGTTCTCTTAATGAGGAGAGCGCTTCCCACATCTCACCCTGCGTCCTCAGCGCCAATGGATATGCTGGTATTTTTACTAATTGGTTATTAAGCAAATGGCACATTCTTTTTCGGTGTCATTTAGCAGCAATTACATATTGGTGTAGTGTTCACTGCATTAATAAATATGACCCATTGCACTAGTGGTAATGCCAGGAGGGTGCCTCACAATTATACCCTTATATTCCTTTTTGAAGCATTTTTAGGAACATTTCAAAATGTACCTAAAGTTTTAACTGCTGTATTCAGTGCCATGTACAACATGGCCATTAGATGTATTAAAAGTAATTCATTATTAGGCTTCATGCACATAACAGGAATATCATATAGAGGCATAATCCATTCTTGTCTGTAGGATTTCATCTGAAATAACCTATCATGGCGGCACATGGAGGTTGTATAGCTTCATACTAGGGAAGCATATGGCCTCTGTGCTGCTACATACATTGTACATTGGGCGTTACTGTTTTACTGTGGGATAAACCGCCATGCCGGCTGATCATTCCGGTCTCTATAAGCTGCAACCGGTGAACAAGCCAGGTAGTCTGTCTCCCAGGAAAGCAGAGCAAGCAGAAAGTCTATGCTGCAAAAATACTATTTAAGAGACTTTCTGCTTTGTATAGGTTCAGTGTAGACAAAGCGCTCGGTTCCTAGCCTCGCTGGAACATGGAAGTTGGTTCTGCTGAAATACAGTAAGATTGAGTCGTTTGCTAATACATCTAATGGGTGAACATTATGCTGAATGCACATTTCTTTTGTAGGTTGTAATTGAAGGTACTCTTAATCATCATTCAGAAAACGTCGTTAGTGTTTTAGTACATTTAGGATAGAACTATGGTAACACATTGGTAGTCGCAGAGTAAAGAACAGTTATATTAGCAGTAGTGAAATGCATTAACCACCAGCCTACCTCTAGGGGTTGCAATTGTGACCCAACCCCTCAGGGAACAGAGGTCAAAGGGCCCCTGCCATGTACTATATCATTGCTGCGGCCCATGCGCCGGCTGTGGGTGGAACACAGCAAATAAGGAAGGCCGGTGAATGTGGTGCACCCTTCAGACATAAATGACTGAAATTGGATAATTGCCCAAAAGATCTCAGTTTATTAATAAAACCAGCTTGTAAACACATTTCAAGGTATATAAACCTCTTCGCTTGGGATATACTACATAGAGACGTATAAAAATAACATCTGTAATTGATGGGGAATAAAACAGAATTCAAAGAATGAACAAGTATAAGGCCTCTTTCACGTGGGCTACAAAATCATGGCTACAAAACACATGTATGTGAAGCTCATGGCTTCCAATGGGCTTTTCCAGCCTACAAAACATCTCTGAGGGCTTATTTAGATGACTGTATATCGGCTGCGTTTTCATGCCGAACTGATATTCGGTGTCCTTGTCTGCAAGGGGGGAAGGATGGAAGAGCAAGGAGCAGGAACTGAGCTCCCGCACCCTCTCCGCCCCTCGCCACTATTTGCAAAGGGAGGGGTGGGACAGGGGCGGAGCTAAGTGATGGTACTTAGCTCCGCCCTGTCTCACCCCCTCCTATTGCAAATAGTGGCAATGGGCAGAGAGAGGGCGGGAGCTCAGTTCCTGCTCCTTGCTCTTCCATCCTCCTCCCCCCCCTGCAGAGAAGGACACCGAATATCGGCTCTGCGTGAAAACCCAGCCGATATACGGTCATCTGAATAAGCCCTTATGTGGATAAACCCATTGGAAACCATGAGCTTCACATACATGCGTTTGTAGCCATAATTTTGTAGCCTGCGTGAAAGAGGCCTAAAGAGGAGAATAACAAAAATAGAAAAATACATAAACGAATACACACATAATTATACATGAAAATAATAATAATATACAATATCACTTGGGTCATTAGCAGAAAAATATTGAAAAATACATGATAATTATAACACTAATGAAAAACATTAAATAGTCATTATTAAATATTGAATAGTAATTAGGGCATATCATTAATGGTTAAAAAAAAAGAATAAATCAATAAAAAGAAACAAGAAATCAATATTTTGCAACTGTAAAGCCTAATGCAAGGCAAATAAACTCCCTAACAATCCAATCAGTATGAATATTGCCAATAACTGATTCTTGTTTTCAAAACATCAAATTAATGTTTCTAAATAGGGATTTTAGAAACAATGTTTAAATTAGCTTCAAAAGTTGTTCAGAAAGTGCCTGAAATAAATGTATTGTAGCAGAGTGTCTGAGTTAGAAAGTATCACATATCACTGTATGGCCCAAATGGTTTTTATCTATATCAACGATGTGGAAAAACAGAGGAGGAAATAACTAGACACTTGTGTGTTAAATATATATATATAAACAGTTGGTATTTATATATTTAACACACAAGTGTCTAGTTATTTCCTCCTCTGTTTTTCCACATCCTTGAATATATCATATATATATATATATATATATATATATATATATATATAAAAACTGTTGGTGGTATACGAGATAAATAAATGGAGAATGGAATAAAAGCAAGTGATTATCCTATCATCTGGATCGCAGATGGTGTATCTTAGGGCTCTTTCCCACGAGCGCATAAACGGCGACAGCGTTTTTACGCTTTCACGGCTGCCCTGTATAAGCGCCCTGAATGGGCTTTTTTCTGCGATCACGGCCAGCATTTTCTCATTCATTCACACGACCACGAGCGTCATTTGTAGCAAAAAAACACACCGCACCCCGGAAAACCCTTGCTCTGCTAAAATCCTCGGGATGCCTTCCAATGCCTATATAGAGGAACCTGTAAGCTGCAAAAATGCCTCCCTCTCTCTTCTCTTTCCCTGCTCCCATAGGAGTCTATGGGACCCGCTGGCGTATATTGGCCAAAACATAGTTTCAGAACTATGTTTTGGCTGAGCGTATATGCGCCGGCTGCATATATGTTCTATTTTTTGCGCTGCTGGCGTATTTATGCGGCGTATATTCGCCCGCGTGAATGGCTGCATTGGAAAGCAATGCTTCACATGGGTACCGTATATGCGCCCGGGCATGAAAACACACCGTATATGCGCATGTGGAAATAAAGCCTTACAGAGAGTTCTTTCAGCACAGAATAGATGGAAGGAGATGGAGCGTTATTTGAATTGCCGTTTTGATGGGAGTGGACAAGCGAGAAAAGTGAGAGAGAAGTATTGTGTGAAGATGATTGGTCGACAGAAAAAAATGGGAGGGGAGTTCAGAATGAAAGATTGCTATTGTGCAATTTTTAGAGAGGAGGGCCGTTACCTGGGGCAGCAGGGCCATTACCTGGGGCAGCCGGCAGCCAATTCCAGGTTGCAGACTCCCCCGGCTCGGTGATTCATCACAACTGCAGTCTGTCAGTGCACTGCCTGCCACGTGATTGGTCCGTCCGGCGGTTTAAGTAATACAAGTTGTACATAAAATTTTATATACAGGAGATATCCAGGTAGTACCAGCATGCTCCATATCACTATATACAGGGGATGTCTAACTTATAGCAGCTGCACATATATCATTATATACAGGAGATACCCAGGTTATATCGGCATCATCCATATCACTATATACAGAATATGTATAACTTATACCAGCTGTAAATAGAATATTATATAGAGGACATATCCAGGTTATACCAGCATGCTCCATATCACTATATACAGGAGGCGTATAATTTATACCAGCTGTGCATATAATTATATACAGGAGATACTACAACATCTGCTATGTGCCACCCTAATATGATAGCAGGCATTAGTTTTGGAGCGACCCTCGTGCATACTGACACATCCCTTCTTTACACACTGTGTAACTACATTAAATAAATGAGATGTGCTCAGCCTCAGAGCGGCTTTAGACAAATGTATTTGCACATTTTTGCCCGCGCAAAATATACGTGTGCAATATGCAGAGAATAGAACCCATTGAAATTAATGGGTTTGTTCTCATTTCCCAATTAAAAAAAAAAAACACATGCTCTATCTTTCTGCATATTTACGCAGCAAAGGGCACCATAGCAGTCTATGGGAGGCGCGCAACTGCGCAACTCCGTGAAGAAGAAAACACATCTGGACCTCGTTAGGCTAAATAGCCATTTAAATGATGATGTGTGCGGGTGTGGGGGTGTTGTGTATGCATATGAAGAGGCCCTATGTGTGCAAAAAACGACAGAAAATAACACAAACATGCACACAAATCAACCTCATTCACTGCCCATATATGTTGCGCTGACGTGCGTATTTACGCATTTGCTTGTCTGAAGGAGCCCTGAAGCACAAGATGGCATGGGGACTATGGTTTATCTTTGATTTGTGAATTGATTTGCTGTCCTGTGCCTTCACCTTGTCTCTTTGAGGTCATTATGCAGTATGAAGCTGCCTTCAGACAACCGTGTTTTTAATCCATATTTATTTCTGTGTTTTGCCTACCGTAATATGGAGTTAATAAAAATCTATGAATCTATTAGCATGGGCATATATTTATATTAGCATGGGCATATATTTCACGGCTGTGTTGTAAAACTGCAGCATGCACTGCCTTTGTCCGGTTTTGATGAAAAATACACCCATTATAGTCTATGGAAGGTGATTATAATACGGCTGCATGCATACGTCATCTGTATTACTTCAGTTATTTATTCTGTATTTGTGTCCATATTTGGTTCATTGGTGCTATTATATATTGGGAAAAAAGTGAATCCATATTGAGCAGTGCATAAAATATAACAAAGGGAAGCAAATAAAGCTCAAGCACTAATGAAATATGAATGCAATTACATCTGTAATACTTCCATATTATGGATGTTACAATACACTTGTGTGTAACTGGCATATTAGTTGTCTCTCTGCTTACATTGGCCTCCGGCACACAAACTTATTTTGGGGCTGTGTGCTGTCTGTGTAATTCTCCAACATTAGTGTAATTGAATATATTATAGAGATGAGTGATTATGTGAAAATGTGCTTACTATTAGTTCATACACTATGTTGACAAAAGTATTGGGATACATGTAGAAGGTGAGGAAATTCAATTTTATTCACATTTTTCAATATGATGTTGAGCCATCTTTGGCCTTAATGATTGCAGTTACCCTCTTAAGGCCCCTTTAGACACAACGATTATCGCTCAAAATATGTCTTTTGAGTGATAATTGTTGTGTCATTTACAGAACAAGATGATCACCTTGTGCTGCGAGCAGAGGATGCAGAAGACAATCGGGGTGTCCCCGCTTGTCTTCTGCATCCAGCTGTTCCCCGCTTGGAGTGCCTGGCTGTTATACAGCTGAGCGCTGCGAGTGGAGGATGCAGAAGACAAGCAGAGAGTCCTCGCTTGTCTTCTGCATCCAACTTTTCCCCGCCCCGAGCGCCCGGCTGTTACACAGCCGAGCACTCTGAGCGGAGCATGCAGAAGACAAGCAGGGTGTCCCGCTTGTCTTCTGCTTCCAGCTGTTCTCTGCACAGAGTGCCCAGCTGTTATACAGCCTGGTAGTCCAAGCGGAGGATGCAGAAAACAAGCGGGGTGTCCCTGCTTGTCTTCTGCATCCAGCTGTTCCCTGCTTGGAGTGCCCGGCTGTAATACAGCTAAGCGCTGCGAGTGGAGGATGCAAAAGACAAGCAGAGTCCCCGCTTGTTTTCTGCATCCAGCTGTTTCCCGCTCCGAGTGCCCGGCTGTTACACAGCGGAGCGCTCTGAGCGGAGGATGCAGAAGACAAACGGGGTGTTACCACTTGTCTTCTGCATTCAGCTGTTCTCTGCATGGAGCGCCCAGCTGTTATACAGCCTGGTGCTCCAAGCAGAGGATGGAGAAGACAAGCGGAGTGTCCCTCCTGTTATACAGCCAAGCGTTCTGAGCAGGGTATGGAGAACAGAGCTGGACCGCTCTGTTTTTCATACCCAGCCTGTTATCAGGGCGCGGGATACAGCTGAAACAATAGTATCAGCTGTATCCTGCTGTGAATTTCTGATAAGGCTCATCATTGTCTTTCAGCATGCTGAAAGACAACGATGAGCAATGGCTTAACAAAAACTGCACAATGTCAGTGCAGTTACACACAACTATCGCTCAAAAGATGGCTTTTGAGCGAATTTTGAGCAATAATCATTGTGTATAAATGGGTCTTTAGGCATGCTTTTCACCGAATTCCGATAGATGTTTGGAGGGATTTGCCTCTATTCTTCGAGTAGAGCTTAAAGTGATACTTGGGATGATGGTTATGTTGAACACGCATAAATATAGCATTCTAGTTCATCAGAAAAATGCTCGATGGGATTGTGGTTCGGACTTTGGGCTGGCCAATGAAGTTTGAAGATGTTCTGCTCCTCTAACCAAGCCTCAATGCTGTTCTGTATGTAATGGTGCTCAGTCATGTTAGTAGAGACACGGAGCTGTACCAAAGTATTGCCACAGGGTAGGTGATCCCACATTGTTTGGAATGTCTCTGCACCCATTAGTGTTGAGGATGGACTTCACTATAACCAAAGGCACTAGTCATTTCCAGTAGAAAACACCCCACACAATAGTAGAACCTCCTCCAAACCTCACTGTTGGGATGATGCAGTCATGTATAAACTGCTCTTCAGGCAACCGCCACACCCAAGTCTGGCCATTTAATTAAAAGATGGTATTCTGTGATTCAGCTGCCCACAACGATTCAGCCACACCATTGGTAGCGCTTCTGTGTATACATTGCTGTGATGTTGGGCTTGTATGTAGCCACTCTTCCATGGTAATCCTTTGTATGCAGTTCCCTACAGATGCTAATGGATGCTCCAATGGTCTGTTTCTCCTCCTGAGTGAGTGTTTTGACAGACGATGTGTGTGATGCCTTCACAGCTCGTAGAAGGCGTCCTTCTCCACGTTCTGTCAGTTTACGAGGTCCCCCTGAACGTGGCTGCACCGCACACACCAGATGGTTTCCATTCCGAATAACATTGCCAACAGTGGACTTTGGAATGTCCAGAAGTGCTGCGATGTCCTGTACTGATAGGTTACTCAGCTGACATCCCACCACTGTGCCCCATTGGAAGTCTGTCAACTTTACTCCTGGTGTTATTCTGATGGCTTCTGTACTGGCATGTCTTGTGTGATGCTCTCCTTTATAATTAATGCTCACACATCCGGTTTGCATTTCCCCTTCACCTGACAGTGCAGGATTCGTTGGGATCCCAATACTTTTGTCAACATAGTGTATAATGCAGTGGAGGCTGTAATGAGAATCTGTAAAAAAAAAAGCATTTAGGCCTCCATCTAATGTGAGCAAAATATAGCTCTGTAATAGGAAATTGGCCATTGATGAAATACCGGTGATGGCAGTTATACAGCACATGACTACTGAGACCAGTGATTGGTTGCATTGGTCATGTCATCACTAGTAGCATGTTAACAAAGCCCAGTGGGGACTGCTTGGCCATCTGCACTGGACTGGAGGGGGACTGAAGAGCTGAGTAATTTTATTTGTTATATTACATTGTATAAGCCTTTTCAGCTAAATGATATTCAGGCCCAATTTTCATTTTACTTTCTTGAACATTAACAAATGAGCTGAAGACGCTGGCATATTGTACGCTAGAGCACTGTTAATATTGTACATTAATCAAAGTAACTTGATGAAGAAGAATTTAGAAACATCCTAACCAAAAATTTTTCATCATTCAGGTATTTTTCATCATTTAGATGTAAGCTATAATAATTACACTTCAGTTTGGAAACACTTTACATAACATACTAGGGATTTGCTTAAGTTCCAATTTTCTGATATATTCTTCATAATGAGATTTTTAAGGTTTCTTACACACATTCAAACAATAAACCTATGGTCCATCCATTCTTGTGTGGGGTACATGGTATGGAAGTCCTTGAGTTTACACACGTCTCCATACAGAACAATTCCCTTATTTTGATTCAGGGATAGAATTGCTATGTAGTGAAAATTTGCTTCAGCACTGTTACTGTCAATAGAAGATCCATCAGTAAGTCTGGACGGATGGCTAAAGGCCCATTTACACAAGCAGATAATCGCTCAAAGATCGCTCAAACGAAAGTTCGAGCGACAGCTTTGAGCAATTATTATACATAAAAAATAATTGGTATTGAAGTAGCTACTCAGCAACTTAAATACCAATTATGTATGCAAATGAAGCCTTCACTGAATGCAGGCTAATAGCCCCAGGCTATTATCCATGCTCAGATCCTTTGTTCTCCACAGGAAACAATGCTATCAGCACTCCCCCGTGGAGAATGACTGATAAAAGTGATCCTTAAAATCAAGCTCACTTGAAGATCCGCAAAAAGTGCCCGAAATGCGGGTGCCCGCGCCCATTTACATGCACTGATTATCGCTAAAACGATCGCCGATCAGCGAATATTTAGCGATAATCGTCCAGTGTAATGGGCCTTTAGTTTTCAGCCCTTATCTCTTCTCTCCTGCACTTTTTATCAACCTAAAGTTAAACTTTGTTGCACTCACAACTTGAGTGATAAAAATGTGCAGGAGAGGAAAGATCATAGGGAAACCAAGCTGTCATTCCAGCTTCACTGATAGAGCTCCTACTGAGACTAAGAATGCAGTGTCCCTATACAGTGATATGTAGGAGCTGCACAAGAGAAATGGCGCAAAATGTTTAATTAAAACCTATTGGAAAAATTAAAATAACTGTCAGCCCAAAGTACATGCACTTGAGTGAAACATTGCCCCATGTTATCCATAGCTTTTACGTCATTTCTTTGTCTTATATAAACATTCATATCTGGGGAAAAAGTCTCTTTTCCAATAATGCTGCTAGAGAAGAGCGTATACCCTGAATGTGAATAATATCATCAACCCAGTGAACATTCAGTGAGCTTGGACTTTTTGTATCTCTATAAGTATAGAGATACCTGGGAAGATGGTAATGGACAAAGCATGAATTTGGAATATTCCCATTGGTTCAATGTATTTATCTGTCACCCGTAGGTCTTGCCTACATTGCGTTGATGCATGCATTAAACTGATTTGGAAAGTCAGAAATTGAACACAGAACTTTTAAAGTAAATGTGTCATTTAGGGCACAACATGTTCATTTAAATGGTCACTGAGCTTTCAGCAAGCTTTGCATAAATCAATAGTACAAACAACTATAAGAAACTTTGCAATATATCTTAACAAGAAAAATGCTTATTTTCCACTTATCTGTTTCCTTTCCTCCTCCACCTCTTTCCTTAACAACTCTGAAAAACTGCTAAATCTTGTAGACAAGACAGACAACAAGCTTACTGACAAATCAGATTACATGTTACCCACAGAAGTCTATGGAGAGGCCGGGAGGGAATAGGAAGGAGGAGGAGCAGAGTGAGAGAGAAACAGAGAGAGACAAACAGATATGTACCTGCAGCTAATAGTTAGCGTTTTATTATCTCACAGTTACTGGAATCACATCTACACTGCTCAGTTCTTCTCTATAATGCCTTCCATGCTGCTTTTTCTATACTATATAAGAGATAGAGATAAGTGAGTAGAATCTCTGTACAGGGTATTGGAGAGCAGCAAGTCTCCTCTCACAAGCTCAGAGAAAACTGAGGATGATAGTCATTTAATGTTCAGAAATTGTGTTTGCTCATGTGCGCACATGTGACAGCCTATTCTAAAATGTCACTGGAAAGTTTAGGTGGACTTTAAAGGGAACCTGTCATCACCTTTGAACCCATAAACTATGTTATGGAGATCAAAGGTGAGGGAACAGGGAGTCTAGGGAGCTGTGTTTCATATTCACCGGGTGCCTTGTTCCTGTGATGTGTCCCTGCTAAGTTTGTGCATGCACATAGTATGACTCTTTTCAGATTGCTATGTGCATATGAGTATGAGAGTGTGCACAGAGAGCCATCTGAAAAGAGTCATCCTGTGTGCATGCACCAGCTTCATGGGGATACAGTGCAGGAACAAGACATCCAGGCAGTATGAAACTGAGTTCTCCGGATTCTCCGTTCCCTCACCTTTGAGCCCCATAGCAGTTTATGGGGCTCAAAGGTCATGACAGGTTCCCTTAAATTATCTTTTTCCACAGTGCTCAATAACTTTGCATTGTAGTGGACCTGTCATAAGACTGACACATTTTAAATTGGAACGTTTCGTAAGATGCTGTTAAAGGGGTTGTCCCGCGCCGAAACGGGTTTTTTTTTTTTTCAATAGCCCCCCCGTTCGGCGCGAGACAAACCCGATGCAGGGGTTAAAAAAGAAAACCGGATAGTGCTTACCTGAATCCCCGCGCTCCGGTGACTTCTTACTTACCTGGTGAAGATGGCCGCCGGGATCTTCACCCTCGGTGGACCGCAGGGCTTCTGTGCGGTCCATTGCCGATTCCAGCCTCCTGATTGGCTGGAATCGGCACGTGACGGGGCGGAGCTACGAGGAGCCGCTCTCCGGCACGAGCGGCCCCATTCAGAAAAGAAGAAGACCAGACTGCGCAAGCGCATCTAATCCGGCGATTAGACGCTGAAAATTAGACGGCACCATGGAGACGAGGACGCTAGCAACGGAGCAGGTAAGTGAATAACTTCTGTATGGCTCATAATTAATGCACAATGTACATTACAAAGTGCATTAATATGGCCATACAGAAGTGTATACCCCCACTTGCTTTCGCGGGACAACCCCTTTAAGGTTTAAACCAGCGAGTACAAAGAACAACAATATGCAGTCTCCCCAAATGCTGACAGGCAAAACTTTCCATATACTGAAAGAAGTACTGCTAGATGGTAGATGCTGTTTGTGGTTTGTGCTTTCCGTGCCTACTAGAGTAACCCAATATGGGTGACTTATGCTTAACCCTGAGTGATGTGCATTAATATTTAATTCTGTTTCCTAAGAGTTGGAATTTCAGTCAAAAAATCTCCTGTTATAGGCACATTGCTGGAGTCCACACTCCAGCCACCAAGGCATACATTGGTACACATCCGCCATAAACTTCCATTGTAAAATATATATATGTGTGTGTGTGTGTGTGTCTGTGTGTGAACATCCAGCGAGACAACCATCACACTTACTCCTCTATGTTTGACAGTTGGTGTCACACAATCAGGAGATATCCTTTCACCTACTCAACTGCAAACAAAAACCCTGCATGATGTACCAAAGGTGTCACATTTTGATTCATCAGTTCATCACTTCCTCTCTTCAGTTGTCCACTGGAGATGCTGCTTGGCTCATGAAAGTTTTTTCTTATCGTGCAATCTCAGCAGTAGCTTTTTTACTGATGCTCTACCTGTAGAGATGAGCGAGCATACTCGCTAAGGACAATTACTCGATCGAGCATTGTCCTTAGCGAGTATTTCCCCGCTCGGAAGAAAAGGTTCGGCTGCCGGCGCGGGTGACAGGTGAGTTGCGGCCATGAGCATGGGAGAGTGGGGGGGAGAGAGGGAGAGAGAGACCTCCCTTCCGTTCCTCCCCGCTCTCCCCCGCCGCTCCCTGCCCGCCGGCGGCGGCCGAATCTTTGCTCCCCAGCGGGCAGGTACTCGCTAAGGGCAATGCTCAATCGAGTAATTGCCCTTAGCGAGTATGCTCGCTTATCTCTATCTACCTGTCAAACCTGCAGATAGAAGTCTTCTTTTCACAGTTGGAATGGAAACGTGTTTATTTTTTGCTGCATTAAGCTGTGCTTGAAAATTTTGTGCCGTGATGCGCCAATCATGCAAACTGTTGACTTTCAAAAACTTGTCACCCGATTTTGTAGTGGCCTTTGCTCTGCCAGACCCCTTCCTGTCAAAGATTCCTCAATATTCCAAGTGCTTTTTTATGGTATAGAAATGACTGCCACCTTGACTTTCTTGGCAATTTCTCTGTAGGACAAACCTACACTTCTAAGGACTATAATTGTCTGCCTTCTTTGGTTAATTGCCTTTTTCCCGAAGTGTAAAACTGGCCAAATCCTGCCCTAGAGGGTGTTGTAATGCAGTCTGTTACAACACTGCTTACATAGAATCAGGAGGTTTGAAAGTAATCTACAAAAGTTGAGACACCTGTAGGAATAGTTTGCATCCAATTTCAAACCATAATTTGCTTTCTGTGCAGCTGTCCTTGATGTGTTCCCTGAAAATGCCCTCTGGTTAAAATAAATTCAGACTATTGTTGCGTTTCAAGTTAAAATATAATTTTTTTTAGCTTACTTTGGAACTATTTCACATTATTTGCTGGACTTGAACTGAATAAATGTAAAAAAATAACTGGAACAATTGAGATATTCTAAATCGTAGTGTATATCACACAAGCAGATTTGAACTGCGGATTCCGCGACTGCTGTCTGTGTGAAAGATAAGTGGGCATTGAAAGGCATGGACTTTTGAAGTTTCATGATCCTTCGCAGGTCTTTGCTGCAGATATCTGCATGCGGAATCTGACCTGCTCGTGTAAGCCAGGCCTACCCCTGTATAGTATGTAGTACAGGTGATATCAAGCAGTTTTCTTCCCTTTGGAGGAGCACTTATACAAGTTTCCATATACTATTAGAGAAACGAGCGTGCTCAGAGCTCACTCTGCATAGAAAAGCACATAGAGTATGCCTCCTTATACATTGAAAGCAGAGTGCAAAAAATGAGGTGTTTACAGAGTAAAAGCTGTGTTTTTGTGGTGTTATTTCTTCCTTCTGCTAGTCTTTTGTATTTCTCTCTTCGAGGCTTGATAAGTGGATGGGCTCAGCACAGTGCGATTCTGGTGCTTTCAGAGGGTTTCCCACCTCTGCTCCTCGGACAGAGAAGCTGCACCTGCATCCCCCTCCTACCTTTATAGTATTTCTTTCCATTAACAGGAAGCAGGGAAGGGGAGCTACAACTTTCTAGAAAGTGAGGAAGATGCTGCTTTCCATCAATATGTTCCCTTTAAACATCGTTCACTTCTCTCAGTTATTCCTAAACAGATCTTCTGTTAAATGTAAAATTTCATTTTAAGTCCTCAAGACATTTGTGAGCCTTTTTAATTTTGTTTCGGGGAGAAACAGGAGACCTTTTAGATATGGTGATGTTATAATGAAAATGTTAATGTTGTATTTGGAAGTATCACATAACGCCATATGCTTCCATCATTTCAAATTATGGCATTTTTAAAGGGTCATAAACTTTTATCAAGCTGAAGATGTTAATTTGGAAAGTTTGCATTTAATTACATCAGCAGTTTGGTCTCTAAGTCAAGATCTCAAGGATCCTTGGTTGAAAGGACCATATGTGTTTGTGTATAAAACCTTGGCTATAGGCTATAGTAATTACTACTTTACAACCCATCCAATATTAGACATATCTGCTCTGTGTTAGTGTTTATGCTTCATCTGGGCTCTTCTTTATGATCTCTTTTTCATTCTACAGAGTTTGCCATTTCAATACTTGAAAAGATGCAGGCACAAGAAATATTGCGGAGTCTAAGGCTACCAGAGTTCGATGAATTCAGCCAGTTCTTCCGAAGTGTGCCGGCTGCCACATTAGTTGGATTAGGTGCCTTTGCTGCAGTAATTGCATACTGGCTTGCAAGTCGACCCAAAGCTGTAAAACCACCATGCAATCTCCTAAAGCAGTCAGAAGAAGTAGAGGTAAAGAATTCAAATAATATTATCAATGTAATTGTGGAGATTGTGGACTTGGTACTGGAGTAATCGAATTCAGTGAAGTTGTCCAATCTAATGTCAAATCTGATTAGTCAATGGGTAATGAATAGCTGTGCAAGTGTCTAATAACTTGATGTTATAATTCTATTTTTAGGATCTCTGATATCTGTCAGAGGATTAAAATACTCTGGTCTATATCCAGAAGCTGAAAAACTATACGGACAATAAGCAATGATTTACCTGTTTCCAGTCTAGGTGATCTTTTATGAGCCAAACACACCTGCAGCAACCATCCTTGTATTTTGCTACAATTTATTAGTGCAGATAAGAGATATCAGCCTGGCTCTGTAGCTCACAGTTGATTACCTAAATTGTATGCAAATGTAGAAACGCTCAGTAATTAGATCAGTGTAGGGCTGGATTCACACAGGGCGGATTTGCTGCGGAAATTCAGTGCGAAATTTTGCTGCAGCAAATCCGCCAGCGGCCGCTAATCCCGAGACTAGCCAGACATGTGGACGAGATTTGTCAAACATCTAGTCTACACGGGACAGCCATCACTGCAAAGCCGGCAGAAACCGGCGCTGCAGCGCGTATTCCCTGTCCGCCGAATGTCTATTTTTTTTTTCTGTTGTGGCAGTGCTCCTCTCTATGGAAGAGCCAGCTGCAATGGAAAAGCATGCAGTCAAGCCAAGCCACTCCAAAACCCACGGCTAAGTTTTGAAGTTGCGCTTTCCCAGCGGAAATCTCGTGGTCTTTTGCTACGGCAAAATTGCAAGATTTCTGCCGCGAATATGTCCCGTGTGACCCCAGCCTAGGACCCTAGACTTGTAGTAAAGAAGAATATTTTCCTTTACCAACAGCAAAAAAGATACAGTAAATGAAAAAAGGAAATGAGACAGAAAATATATGCAAAATTGGATAACGATTCATCAAACTCTAATAAGGTTTATTTATAAGAGACATGTAAGGTTATTCTGCTAAAAATAATGTTCTGATTTGCAGAATTTTTAATTATACCAAGGGTAACGTCATAGGTAATCTTGCATTCTAGTCTTTTCTTCTATATTTATTATGTGGCTTTCGCAAGATGATTTATCATCTTCAATAAAAGTCCTACAAAAAATATCCTTCTCCACCCCCTGGGTCTTCCTGTATACTAGGCATAGTTACATCCTATGTTCTCCTTTATCCTCTGACGCTTTCTTGAGATGTGTCAGAAAATAGTAGTGGTGAGTCCTCCATCCACGAAGCATGAAGGAGTTACATGATTGTAAGAAGCATATCTAAAGATCTGTACCTGCCAAGAGCTTTAGCACCCACACCATTAGAGGCACACCCTTCAAATGCTCTGGACATTTGCAAACCCCTACTATACATAGACACTGTGTGCTGAGCAGACCATCAAGACCAAAGAGAATAAAACTGCTAAATAACTGTACAGTATGTGCACAGAGCACCACTGTGAGCTGTCCAACTGCTGAAATTGTAATGCACGGAGTCTGTGTACCCTTTGGCCTCTCACCTTTTCCTTGACGAGTACTTTAACTGTCATGTCTACCCACCATCACTTGAAATGGCATTCTAGAGTCAGACTCAGACAAAGTGTCCCTCTAGCTGAGACCCCAGTTATCAACTGTAATCTGTGGGTGGATTAGTGCAGTAAGTGTTCATTCAAGTGAGATCACAACCACCTCAAAGCCATCCATGCACCCCCTCCAAAAAAGCAGGAAATATTTAAGGCAGTTGACTTCTTGACTTAAAAATTGGAGTGGTCCATAAGGATCAGGTTCTCAGCAATCCCACTGAACATCTGGCCAGCACCTTCACCAAAGCTCCTTTATAGAGGACCTGTCTGATAAGCAGGATGGGTTGCATAGCTTTACATCCGTGTCTCCACTGATTCCTTCGGTGCTGTTTTTTTTCTTGTCAAGTGGGCAGTCTTCACCACCCAGTGCCAATGGGTGATGTGACTTATTATTGATACTGGTTGGTGGAGACCACCCACTTGGTAGTTATGAACTCTGTAGGAAGTGGGAACTATTCTGGGCAAATGCAGGGGGGCTACAAGAAAAATTAGAGGAATTGGTGGGGATGTGTTTGTAAGGGTATGCTGCCTGGCCCTCTTGTCAGAGGACACAACAGGTCCTTTATGGTTGACTTTGTTTTAATAAGTCAACACTGGAATAAGGTTTATCCAGGGTACTTTAATTCTGTGGAACTGTTTGCAAATATCCCAGATATCTTCCTGTCTTCTGTTAATTTCTTGACAGATTCTGTTTTTATTCTTTCCTGGTAGCTTTTTGACTTTTTGGGTAAATTATTGGACAGATTGGGGCAGAACTGGGAAAGGATTCAAGAGTATAGTATGACATTGGCTTACTGATTGATATGCTTCTGTCTTTGGCACGAGGGATGATTCCTTTGTTCTTACTATAACTTCTCAGCACATAGTTGTATTTGTTTGACCAAGCTTATTTATCTGAAAAAGAACGAATCCTGAAGTGAGTAGTTTACAGTGATTTCTTAAGTTACAATTGCCCCAGGATACAAAATCTTCAACATACAATCAACTTTTAATATTTCAATATAAGTAAGTAATTACAATATCAAAACAAAGGGATGTTTTATTGCAGAAAGCTTCCCCCCCCCCCCCCCCTGCCCTAGGATCTAGTACCCTGTTGTACCGCCTCTAGCTTGGATACAAGATGTGATACGGGTGGGCATGGAGGCTCTAGTACCCTGTTGTACTGCCTCTAGCTTGGATACAAGATGTGGTACAGGCAGGCATGGAGACTCTAGTACCCTGTTGTACTGCCTCTAGCTTGGATACAAGATGTGATACAGGGGGGCATGGAGGCTCTAGTACCCTGCTGTACTGCCTCTAGCTTGGATACAAGATGTGATACGGGCGGGCATGGAGGCTCTAGTACCCTGTTGTACTGCCTCTAGCTTGGATACAAGATGTGATACAGGGGGGCATGGAGGCTCTAGTACCCTGTTGTACTGCCTCTAGCTTGGATACAAGATGTGATACAGGGGGGCATGGAGGCTCTAGTACCCTGCTGTACTGCCTCTAGCTTGGATGTAAGATGTGGTATGGACGGACATAGAGGCATACTGGTTTGGTATGGTATCCTGCAGCATATCGCTCCAAATTTGCTGTAACTAAGCCTCTAGAGCAGTGTTTCTCAACTCCAGTCCTCAGGACCCCCCCAACAGGTCATGTTTTCAGGATCTCCTATAGTAAGAACACCTGTGGCAATGTCTGAGGCGCTGACAATAATTACATCACCTGTGCAATACTGAGGAAATCCTGAAAACCTGACCTGTTGGGGGGTCCTGAGGACTGGAGTTGAGAAACACTGCTCTAGAGCGTGCAAATTCTTAGGCTGTCGAAGTTGGTATCCCATACAACTGTCAAAGTTGGCACATGGTCCCATATATGTTCTTTTAGTGATTAATCTGGCAGCCAGGCAGGCCATGGCAGTATGATTATGTTGTGGAGCCATTCCTGTGACACCTCGCTGTATACAGCTAAGCATTATCCTGCTGGAAAATGCCTCTTGGAAGCCGCCATGAGAGGAACACATGTGGCTGCAGGATGTCCTGAACATATCGCTGAGCTGTCATTGTCCCTCGTACCACTACAAGGGGTGACAGACTGTTGTATGTGATGGCATCAAATTGACCCCTTGTACTATAATGGGGTCCATCCAGCTTCCATCCTGCCCTCTGGCACTTTCCTGGATGAAACTGCACAGCTGTCCAGGATTTTGGGATGCTCTGCGCTGGATGCACCAAACAGAACCTCTAATGCTGATGTGAACAGAGTCCTACTCTTGCCTAGCTGCTAACTATAATTTTGCTCTTTTTTGTAGGACGGTGGTGGTGCTCACCATTCTGTCTTAGGAGATGGCCCAAAGCTGCTTACACACTACTATGATGATGCTAGGACAATGTATGAGGTGTTTCAGAGAGGACTCCACATATCTGGTAAGCAGTATGCAGTATGCACAGTGGTAAGATGTGTATACAGAAACACCATTAATGGTGTTGGTCATGAAGACAAGACCTTTGTATGTGTCCTACTATGGAATATGGAAGATTACTTAGCTATCCATGTACTACATTATAATGGCCAGCATATAATACTACATTTCTCCTGTAGCAGCTGGGTCCTCTGGTGTATGTTGCTATAATGATCAGTTTCAAACCATGGCGAACGGCTCCATCTATCTAAACATTTTTGGTATATTCTTAACATATTTACCTTTACAATGCAATTATATGATATTTCCACTATGTACCTCAAGTTTTCTGTGTCAAATATGTTTTGTGTCATTGAAAATATCTTTTGTGTATAAATACCAAGGCATACAATACCAGTCATTGGATTGCTGCCATACTGTCCTGCATGTGATTGGCTGTAGTCCTGCATTTACTGGCCAACTGCACTATTTAGACTCTAGGCATCTGATTGAATCCCTCAACATGGAAGTTTTGCCTTCCTGTGACATGAGGAACTTTTATTATCATAGCCTGTATTTCCATGATATTATTGCCCGTTTTCCCAGAGGTAAAGCCTACACAACCAAATGATGTTGGCTACAATGTATATAGTTACATGGGTTGAAAAGAAAAACAGGACCATCAAGTTCAACATTTTTTGAGAAATTATACTAAAAGGTACCTTAACTGTAAAGAAGGCCTTGCCTGTATAGATACCTAAACCAGCTTTACTCTGTTTGTAATGAAGGTCACCTAGTCCTTTGTAAAGTCCTTGGGGGAAAAAATGAATAATGTGTCAGTTCTTTGTAAATGAGATCCCCTCTATGGTATCTTTTTTCTAAGCTGGACAACCCCACTTTTTCTAGCCTCTCTCAAGAGAGACCTACCATTCCATTTAATATCTAATCGCTTGTCTTTTAACCTTCTTCAGCTTTCTTATAACTTTTTTAGAATGTGGAGTCCAAAATAATATCCTATATGCTCCATGTGGTCTTACAAGAGATTTATAGTGGGGTGATATTACAATATTATTATGGGTATTAATCTCTGTTCTTGTACTCCCTAAATGGTTATATGCTTTTGCAGCTACTGCTTGACATTGAGTAACATTGCCTAGCTTATGTGTAACCAGAATACTCACGTCCTTGTTTTCTTCCGTTGTTCCCAGTTCTATTCCATCTAATGCATATTTATCTCAGAAAAACTAGATATATAAAATTACCAGTTAAAGCCAAGCTGGTCGCCAAACACCTCGTCTGGTTTGGACGTAATAGTTGTACAAAAAGAACAGCTATACACACAAGTTGTATGTAAACACGAAGAACAAAACTACTTACAAAGGAAGAAAAAACATGGAGAAAGGGAAATCTCATCCTACCATACTAATATGAGGAAACCCCTACCTAAAAGTCGGGTGATTACCCTGATGAGGGCAGTGACGCATCTAGAACCTGGGACAGCCTAGACTGTCCCTCAGTGATGGCGAGGGGGTGATACACAATTGAAATAATGATATTAGGAAGCAAATGTTACGAAACCATCCAACTAAGAAAAGACACTTAGTGACAGCAGGAGGATGAGGACCAGTTCAGAACTCCACCATGTAGGTGAATCACCAGCACCCTATGAGAGGAGGGGCCAGAACAAATATACTACAATAACGATTGATTGGACGGCTGGGGCAATCACCTGCTGGGAGACCAATTAATCCCCAGCAGATATATTTATGTTGGCGCCCAGCACCGAATGATAGGACATATGTGCCAATGTTGCGGCCATATGGGCCGGGGCCGACATTGTGACATTACCCCAGACTCACTGTCTAGTTGTAGCCGGCATGCTGCTGACTAAGGGCTCAGTCAGATGGGCGTTTTTATGTGTGCATGTTACTAGCTTTTGCGATCCGCATCTATTAAGAACCAATGCTTTGCAATGGCAGTGGTCATATGCCCGATATTTACCTGCACACAAAAATGCACAGCAGTGAATATAGGGTAGCGGATTTTAAAACGCAAGTAACTGCAGCAACCGTCTTTTTTCGATGTGAAACCCCTGGATGTGACAGCAGCGCCGACCCCATTGAGAATATACAGTGAAGATCGCGATCCTCTGGCACAGCTGTGACAGCTGTGGCACAGGAGTGTGATGTTCTTCCATTGAATTCAATAGAGCAGGCGCTATAGCCGGCTCCATTGAAAACAATGGGCTGCCGACAAGCCCTGCAGTGATTTTCGAGGAAGGGCTTTAAATATAAGCCATTTCCTGAAAATCATCCCTAAAATGTATAAAAAAAATATATATATAGTCACCTCTCCGCAGCTGCCGGGGCTCAGGTGCATCTAGCCAGGTTTTCTCCCTGCACTGCTCTGAGGTGCTTTAAGCAGGCAGGGAATTTAAAATCACCACCTGCTGAAAGGGCTGCCTCTGATTGGTTGAGTACTGTGACCAATCAGAGGTAGCTTTTACCTGTCATTCAATAGCATCCAGGAGTTTCACATCCAAGGATAGCGGGCACCACACTTTATGTGCGCATAAACGCTGCCAGGTGCGTTTTTTTCAGCGTGACGCTCACTTCAGTCACGCAAATTTTTTTATGCATGCTTTTTGTGCACATAAATTTGCACATAAAAACGCCCGTCTGACTGAGCCATAAGGCATGCAGAGATCACTGTTTAATTGTTCGCTATGTGACACAGAGTGCAAGTTTTACAAAAGCTGCAAGGTCAACTGAGACTTTGTTCCTGTAAGGGAAAATTAATGTGCCTTGATTGTGATTTCTCATGTGACTCGAGGTCACGTATAAAATCATGCATGTCAATGTACAGTATGTCAGTGTGGAAAACCCAATAAAGATAATTATGGTAATAACAGACCTTTATGTAAATGGATACAATCAAATGATTTATGTCTTTAATGAAAACACAATCTTCAAGCTGCTTAACAGAGCAAATTACAGTAACGAACCCTACAGCCAATATTTCCCGACTGACCTGTATTCAGCTTAGATGACTGGACAATAAGTGGAATGAGCAGAGAGCCTCCTGTGGACCGCTCAGTGCACTTAACCAGAAGAAAATGTATTTAAGCTACAAGTCTTGTCATCAAGATGGCCAATGATTTGTATCCCTGGGAGTGAAATCAGATCCAGCCATATCTATTATAGATAGTGGGAGAAATAAACATGCTGAAAATAAAGTGCAGCTTCAACTTTGCTGACGGGAATGGCAGAAAAAAGATTCCTAATTAACTCACATTATTGAAAGTGGTTCCATCCAGATAACAGGGTAGAGTAGCCGGTGGATATCAAATTCAACAAGTCAGTGCTGTGTTCTGATAAGAAAATATGTGGATGTGCATTCAGGGCCAGATTAACCCAACAGATCCTCCGATGGCTAGGGCTCTGCTATGATAATAGGTCCTTAAAGGGGTATTCCCATTTTGGCATATCTACAGTAGGGAGCTGCATTGCTGAGATACCCACAGATCCTAAAAATTTTGACAACAGTGGCCAGACTACTATTCACTTCAATGTGACTGCCAGAGAGAGCTGAGTTCAAGGCAATCTCTTAGGTGTCTCGTTGAAGTGAATGCGACTGCCGAGTGCTTGAGTTTGGCTCACTCTGGCAGTTCCCTTTGAAGTGAATGGCACGGTCGCCATTGCTATCAATATTCATGAATACACCAGGGCAATTTCTCTGGATCGGTGGGGTCCCAGCAGCCGGACTTCTACCAATTAACAAGTTATCCTCTATCTTATGGATAAGACATAACTTGCTGAGCTGAGACTACCCCTTTAACACAGCTCTTTGTCACCAATCATTTGCACTATGGTCTGTTTCTTCTTACAAGCTGACTAACAAATAGCCTATTAGACCTCATTAAAATAATACCCACAAATATTGCAATGAAATCAAAAGCAGACCCACAAATATTCTATATGGATGGAAGGTGGGCAAAAGGAACACCAGTCTCAACGCTGCATGCAGTTCTACAAACTGTAACAAAAAATATTAATATTTTTCATATGTACATCTTGGCCAGTGTGGTATCTGACTTTAGTGTCTTGATACACTGTAGTGAATGGAACTTAAAAAAAACTTCTGATTACAGATGAGCGAGCGTAGTCGCTAAGGCAAATTACTATAGCGAGTATTACCATTTTCGAGTACATACCTGCTCATGCCAAAAGATTCGGGGGCCGGTGTGGGGGTGGGGCAGCGGGGGAGGAACGGGGGGAGATGTCTCTCTCTCCCCCCTGCTCCCCCATGCTTACTCCCGCAACTCACCCCCGATGGCCCCCGAATCTTTTGGCACGAGCGGGCATGTATTCGAAAATGGCAATACTCGCTCAAGTAATTTGCCTTAGCGAATACGCTCGCTCATCTCTACTTCTGATCATACAATACAGATGACTTGCAGTTCTGTCATGTTTTCCCATGAGGAAAAATTGTGTAATACTATAAATTGTGTAAGGTGCAATTTTCCAGCATTTTCTAGAATGGACTCAGCTAAAATATTTCTTTTCATGTTTTCCTAATTGTGTAATGGTGTGTCTTACATCTACAGGTTAGCATACTCTAAGGAGGTGAGAATGATACATTTTTGTATTTTTTCAGAAAACGGTCCTTGCTTGGGATCCAGGAAACCTAACCAGCCTTACGAATGGCTCTCATATAAAGAGGTGAGGATGCTTAAAAGATCATTTTTTCATGTCACGGAAATGAATTTGCTCCAAGTATCTATCTGTGCTCATCTGGAGCGCCCGGGGCACGTAACTCCTTACAATATTTGAATAAACATGGCAGCTACAAGATTTAGATCAAAAATTGTCTGAATTTCCTTCAGACCTGTGAGATAATGAAGCCAATTAGTCGACCGCTAAACAATATAACGAGCGAGAGGAACAGATAATAATTACAGCTGCCCTGTCGCGTCCCCACATCACCATAGACTAAGTTATGGGGCAGTAGTGGGGGACATGACAGGGTGATGTACTTTTTATACTCACCGGCTCCCTGGTTCCTGCGGCGTCCCACTCTGAAGACTGTGTACAACAATGAGAATCTTTCACAGTGTCGCGTGCATGCTCTCGCATACTAGTCTCTGGGAGAGGATGTGTTCGGCACTGTGATAAGAGTTGGATTTTCAGTGCCGTGCACAATCTTCAGCGGTGGGCATTGCAGGAGGCCAGTGAGTTTAAAAAATACATCACCCGACTCTGTGTCATGTCCCCAAATACTGCACCATAACTTAGTCTATGGTGATGTGGGGATATGACAGGTTCCCCTATAGATGGCGCTGTAGAGGTATTTTTCCATCTTCCTTATTTGCTTAGATTTCCCAGAGGAGATAGCATTGCCTTATAACTCTCCTTACTCATCTTTTAGGTGTCCCCACATCCCTTTCCGGTGCTCTCCTTAGGGAGAGACTATACCATTCCCTGACCCACTCTCCCCCTAGGTGTCTCCACACACTTCTTGGGTGCTCTCCTTAAGGAAACATGACACTACTTCTGACTCACATCATAGGCCTCTCACAAACTAAACAAGAAGTCTGCTGCACACTGATGAGGGGCAATCACCCTAAAACAGTCTGTCTCCTATTCCGAATCATTGATAAAACTTGTTATAAAGTCACTTTGATTTGAAGGAATGCTGCCATCCAATAGATGGCGCTGTAGAGATATTTTTCCATCTTTCTTATTTGCATAGGTTCCCCTTAAACACTGGTTAGATCACCTGCAGATGTTCAGCTGCTATATTCCATAATTAGTCATGTCGAAACACATTCGTCTTTGCAATTATTGTACCTGGTGAATGAAATCACAGAAAAGCCCCATATCCCTTTATATCCTTTCATTTTGCAGCTTGAACTCGCAGAACAATTCACTAGTAATTTAGGTATTGACACAAATGGCTTTTCATGAAAAATAAGTATAGCACGGCTTTCTTACCATTGCTGAGAAACATGAGATCAAGCAGAAAGAAAAGAACATTATAAAAGAAATCATGGTGCTTAAGATTGTACATGTCGCAGTTTAAGCAACCAAAGGTAATACAGAAGTATAATGGCGGGAGTGATTGTATATTATAGAGCAGAACGTGTTCCTTTATGAACGTGTCACACTGTGAGATCTACAGCCCAGTATAGCTATAAGCAAAGGACAGTTTATCACCAAGACGTAATAGAAAAAAATTGTAAAAAATGTCAAATTGTAGCTGAGCTGAAAAAACAAAACAAGGAGAACCTCCTTAAGGCTGCCTGCAGAAGAATTCTCGCAGCGGGATCCGAGCCGTGCCCTGCAGGGACCAGTGGGACTCTCACCTGTTTCCGCGGCTCTGTGATGTGCCGGCCGCCGCGCCGGTGCATGTGCAGAGCGGAGCCGGTGGCCCGGGAGTGACATTTCTGTGCGGGCCTCTGCGAGACCCACACAGAAATAGAACATGCCGCGATTTGTTTTCCACTTGTGTTTTCACGCGCACAAATCGCAGCTGTGTGCATAGGATTGCGTTTTGCAATGCAATCCTATGCAGGCGGGCACGGGCGGAAATTCTGCGGGAAATCCCGACGCGGAATTTCTATCCATGTACAGGGGGCCTAACACATTTCTAGATCATTTCATTGCAGTTCTTAATTCCTTAGGACAAATATGTACGTCTTGGGTGCACTGGGTTTGTATAAACTGGGTTTGGAAGCCAAGCCCACTTCATACATAGCTGGTGTAAGCTGTTCATGCCCATCAAGGCTGTTAATTTTTTAAATGCCCCAATAAGTCATCAGGGGTCTTGAATGGCCTTTCGCAATGAGATTGTGTGGTGACATTCAGTTCTCATGGCAGTCCAGAGCCTTCTGACGGTCCCCAGGTCTGCCATGTATTTCTGCCTATTAAGATGGGCCTGTGGCCTGCCTTAAAGGAGATGTCCCGCGCCGAAACGGGTTTTTTTTTTTTTAAACCCCCCCCCCCGTTCGGCGCGAGACAACCCCGATGCAGGGGTTAAAAAAAACCACCCGCACAGCGCTTACCTGAATCCCGGCGGTCCGGCGTCTTCATACTCACCTGCTGAAGATGGCCGCCGGGATCCTCTGTCTTCGTGGACCGCAGCTCTTCTGTGCGGTCCACTGCCGATTCCAGCCTCCTGATTGGCTGGAATCGGCACGTGACGGGGCGGAGCTACACGGAGCCGCTCTCTGGCACGAGCGGCTCCATAGAAGACTGCTGAAGACCCGGACTGCGCAAGCGCGGCTAATTTAGCCATCGGAGGCCAAAAATTAGTCGGCACCATGGAGACGAGGACGCTAGCAACGGAGCAGGTAAGTAAAAAACTTTTTATAACTTCTGTATGGCTCATAATTAATGCACAATGTATATTACAAAGTGCATTATTATGGCCATACAGAAGTGTATAGACCCACTTGCTGCCTCGGGACAACCCCTTTAATAGAGTGCCTGCAGAAATACAATATACTGCAATACTGAAGAGAACTGCAGTATATGGTATAAGCGATCAAACAATTGCAAGTTCATGTCTCCTGTGGGGACTGCAAAAAAAGTTTTGTTTCTATTATTGTAAAAGATAATGTATATTAAAAGTTTAACCCTCCATTTTCCTCTATTTATAATACAAATCAAAATGAAAAAAAAACCCACAAAGCATATTCGATGTAGGTGTGTCCGTAAAAGTCAGATCTAGGAAATATGTATTATTTCTCTGCACAGTGAACATCGTAAAAAAAAGAAACATAAAATAAAGGGGTCAAGTCATTAAGGGGTTAAACAACTAATACTAAATTATAATAGCAGCTTCCCTACTTCCTATTAGACATATTACTAACATTAATGTATGTGTCTGAATTCTTTCCAGGTGTCAGACAGAGCAGAATATTTAGGGTCGGGATTGCTGTGCCAGGGGTGTAAGCCGACATCAGATCAGTTTATTGGCGTCTTTGCACAGAATCGCCCAGAGGTAATATCTACGTCCACATCTCTCTGCATCATACACCATGTATCCTTTTACAGCCTGCCCATGTTTCTGTCTTTACAGTGGATCATCTCTGAGCTCGCTTGCTACACATACTCTATGGTGGTAATCCCGCTATATGACACTCTGGGCCATGGCGCTATCCGCTATATCATAAACACAGGTAAGACTGTGCAGTGAAGGAGATCTCTGTATACAGATAATGCAGCAGGAAGTCACTTCTTCCATGGCCTGTTTATAGAGTATTTAAATCAGACACTTTGTCTTTGTGATCTGTTCACTATGAATTTATTATGTATTTATGCGGATGCAGTATTTTAAATGTAGCAAAAAATGGGAGATTCTAAATCATTTCCACACTGGTTCGACAAAAAAAGTAATTCCCAATGTTATTACATTAACTAGCATGTTTTACCGTGGATTTTGCTGTGAATTTCACCCCACATAATACAATGAGTGCAATCTACTGCGAAA